>NC_143579.1:210808089-211152021 GCF_048544385.1 Mastigoproctus giganteus
ATTCGACTAGGACACCATTGTTGTCCTAGTTGAATCTATCTATGGTCTCTCCCACTATCATTTATATTCCTAAATATTTTTCAGTTCTAAATGCAGTATATTATACTAATAATTATTATTTTATAAAAGTACATTTTTATTATTTATTTGTTACTTATATTTTTTTTTTACTATGGGACTGCAGGGATGTTTGAACGCAGTAGTTGAAATTGAAACAAACTTCTTACGCTTTATGCTCTCGCAGGTAGCACAGTGGTCATAATAACTTTTCCTTCACACTGGATGGAAAAAGCCTAAGTTTGAATGTTGTCAACGATGCGAGGAACTTTTAGGGACGTTCTTTCACAACTTGGCTGAGTTAGACGATCTTAGGAATTGGTTACATGATTTTTTTCTCCCCAAAATTTGGGTTATTTGTCTGTCAAACCATTGGGCGAAAACCCGATTTATTCTATATATGCTTTAAATACGACTTTGTGTATATTTTGTTAAATAAAATAAAAAATAAAAATACAATAAAAAAATAAGAGAAGTCGTTCTTTTCAAAACGCGCATCGGACACACTCATAACTCACCTTTTCCTTTTCACGAGCCTTCCACAGTGCAATCGCCGCCATACTGTTCTTATAGTAAAACATACGTTATTCTATTGCTGTTGCATCAGCAGGAAATAAGAGAAATATTTTTCTTTCAGGAACCTACAAGAGCCTAAAAAATTTAAGCATATTTTGGAAATGAAGTAAACACATTGTAACTGTTCACCTAAAGAAGATACACGTACATATGTTTTCTCTTTTATAATCATTATATCCGCCTTGAAATCTGTTTCATGAATAACACTTTGAGGCACAAAATGGCCACTGCAATCCTTGTGGAAAAACTTCCAATATCAGTAACGAATAACAAGTTTATTTTATTTGTTTATCCTAAATGCTTTTGTTTCAATGTGAACAGCAGCCCCGGCCAACGTACAGCTTTGAGGTCTCGATGTTGCTTGCACTAGATAAATGCAAGTCTGAGTGTGAAAAAAAACACACTGCAATAAACATCAATTTATTTGTAAACAAAGCCCACCTACTGTAATAGGTCTAAGAATTCCTAAAAAAGGCAGCTTTTGCACTTTAAAAAATTCTTTGAAGTGTGGTTTAAAAAATCTTTGATCTTTATCGCATAGTGACATAACGCTAATTGTCTGGCAGCACTGGGAGTCTCCCCAAACCTGCGTAGTATTTCTGTGATGTATACAGTTCACTGTAAAGGCCTGACTGTGTATGTGTGTGTTGAGTTTGCGCAGTGTAGTGTTGTGTTGTGTTGTGTTGTTATGCTCATCTGGCCTCTTAGCCGTGGGGCACTTGGAAATCAAGGAACCCCCGCTTCCCGTCACTACCTCGAGGTGGTGTGCCAGGGCAGTAGGTAAGTAGACGTATGAGTACTCTGGTGGGGGCGAATTCGCCCCCGTCAGAGTACACGTCGCAAGAGCTTGCCAGGGGGGGGAGAGCCAGACAGGAAAAAAAATGATAATGACAGGATAAAATGGAAGAGGTAAAAGCGGGAAAGGGAAAAAAAAATGAAACCGAGCAGCACGGGGATGACAGTTTGAGTTTGGGACAAAAGGGGAAGGCACAGGAAATAGATAGGAAGCCTGGAAATAGGAAAAACAAGGCCATAGAGGGGCACCCCGGTAGAGGCAACCCACCTTCTTCTGGGGGGGGGACTGTTAAGGGACAGCCACAGAATTAGGGTGACAGGGCTCACCAGGCAAAAAAGTATGGGAATCGGAAACGTCCTTGGGAGGTGAGGGATGAAAGTCATAGGGCTAGGGTGCTCTATGTGGGATGATTTGCTGTGTTTGTCGTAGCAAGTGACATACTCACGCTGGCCGGACCAGATGGAACTACGTCAGCATCCCATGCCATGCGCCTAGGAAACAGCATTGCGTCAGCACAGGGGGCTTCCAAAAGATGGTTGTTGTGCAGTCATGGTCAGGTGAGGAGGGAGCACCTGTTTACACGATTGCACAACATACATTCCGAATTCCCAAACATTTACACACATGCCAGTCATACAAGCAAACAGGATGTTTTAAGATTTTTTTTTTTGTGACATTTATTCAGGGCACATCTAGAACACTAACTTCACCTAGCATTTACCCATCTTCCGCTCACATGCATTCCTTTTTTCATACAGACAGTGCCCTGAATACAGACAGAGCACACACAAGAATTTTTTCTTTTTTTTGTTTCAGAACACATGCCCTTCATTTGGCCATTGCACAACTAAAATACACGACCAACCCATCCATATTACACTTATATGGCTTGGCCTGCAGATGACGTAAATTTATGATCGCACAGATCACGCTTTTGGGACATTCAGATTTTTTACACTGGTGTGCAGAACTTAAGGACCAACACTATTTCTCAAGGTTACAACCACAAAATATTTACTTAAGGTACTCTTTACTGATGAGAGTAGATTCATCAGTCTCAGCAGCGATTCTGGACGTCAGCTAATCTGACGAGAGGCTGACACATGGTAT
The DNA here is from genome assembly GCF_048544385.1 of Mastigoproctus giganteus. Classification (NCBI taxonomy): domain Eukaryota; kingdom Metazoa; phylum Arthropoda; class Arachnida; order Uropygi; family Thelyphonidae; genus Mastigoproctus; species Mastigoproctus giganteus. The sequence continues at coordinate 210,810,629 of NC_143579.1, forward strand.
CACCCCGCAAACATCGCTGAAAGGGATCGATATGGCGGTCGAGGTGTTCTCGTCTGAGGAGGTGTTATCTTGGATGGACGTACACAACTCCGGATACTGGAAGGCGGTACTATAACCGGTGCACGCTACTATACTGAAGTAATCCTTTCCCCATGTGCGTCTGTTCCGAGGTGCCATTGGCCACGAGCTCGTGTTTATGGCTGATAACGCCACACTCCATCGCACTGCAGCTGTTGATATGCTTTTAGAAAGTGAAGACATTGTTCGTATGGATTTTCTGCCCGTTCCACCGATCTAAATCCCATCGAACACATATGAGACGCTCTGGGGAGACGCCTAGCGGCACATCCACACCCACCAGAAAATGTTCATCAGCTGAAGATGGCGCTGACAGAGGAATGGACGATGTTACCGCAAAAACTTATCAACTACATTGTTCTAAGTATGGACAGGCGGTGCAAAGCCTGCATCGACATTAGGGGTGGCCATATCTCCTACTGAGGACCCCCTCTTCCCTTTGTTCCATCTTTGGCAGTGATGCATCTATATTATGGCAGCCATTGCTATGTTGCCATTTTTGAATAAAGTCCCTCTGTACCGTTTTGTTTCCATTGTTGTATCGGCGTTGTTTCCTTCATCATTTCTGTACCTCACGAGGCTCCTTTGGTACGGTTTTCCCATATCCAGGTCACTCCTGTGAAAATCTACGGGTGAAAACCTGACTGTCCTTAAATTTTGCACACCGATGTATGTTATCTCACTCATTACAGCGTTCAGAATATGAACGACACACTTTTTTTCGTATGTACGCAGGCCAAGTTAACACTCCACATTCACTCCGTGGGGTCACATAGGCAGCACAGGTGCCCCACACTCCCGGCAGCCAGCAGTAGCTCCAACTTGCACTCAAACACTCGAACTCAAACTTAGCACGCCCCACAAATATTCCCACTCCCAAAGCCCAGGGACCAGAGCTGGGGTTGAAGGGGAGGAATCGACTGGATACTGGATATTCAAATCCTTGGACAAAAAAAGAAAATGCGCTCAATTCATGAAACAGTTTCAGTAATTATGTCTGTCCCATCGAATGAAAATGGCCCATTACTGTACTGCTATTCATTTTTCTGTCCCCTGAGAACTGGAACCTGGCTGTGATTGCTTCCTCGCTTCCCTCGAACCATGGCCTTGAATCCACCACCTTTTTCTCAAGTGATTGTCAGCTCCAAATAGTTTGGATTGATTTACCGTTGAATGCAAGCAAGCGTATTATTTCTTGGTAAGTTTAGTAAATTCATAACACGTAGGCATTTTTTGCAATTAATGATACCTAACAAAAATGCAGGCTAACCAACAGACCATTTAGACTGTATCATTCCAGGGATGAAGAATAAATACAAAAAATTGTACCTGCAATTAGGATTGCTGCTCTGAAAAGGTGGAAAATCCTCAATTTCAATAATTCTTATTGAAATTGAGGTTAACGATCCACTTTGAAATATAATGCTGTAACACTTTCAAACAAAGTAACGTACCGAAGAAGCTATTTTTCAGTTAGGCATGGATTAGGGTTGGCTTCAGAATTTGCTATCCAACGTGACTCTGATTGCTGTACAGTATAACCTCTGACTAACTTTTCTGAGTGGCACCATGTCTCAATAAGGCAGACTGCATCAGCATCAGTTGACTTGATCAAAAGCACAGATGCGTTTAATTTGTTTATAACACTACTGGCCAGGGCCGCGTAAACGCTACGGCCAAACCGACCATGGCCGGGGTCTCACCCGAAGAGGGGCTTCATTTTCAGTGTAAATATTTTCTAAAGTAGTGATAAAAATTTCTAATGTAATAGTTTTGTGTATATATATTACATATATATACTGTATATATAAGCTTGCTTCACAATGGAATATACACCCATCGATTGCCTACTGTGTTCATATGAAAAAAAAAACTATGTGAAGCACTGGTTAGAGAAGATAAAGTATGACCAACATGAATGAAATGTTTGTGTGAAATTTCAAGATGCTGTGATTCCTTCTGGGTTTGCACGGTGGTTTCTCTAGCTCCCTTGATTTCTCTGCTTTCTCTAGAAGAGCAGCAGGGCAGTAGATCGGTACTACAGTAGAGGAGAATAGTCTGCCAGTTGAATTATAGCTTGACGCATAGATTGAAGTAATCGATCAATTGGTTCAAAGAAATAGCCTTACTTTCATCACTCCGTATCAAGCAATTTTTTAAAAGCATTTGATCCTCAAGGAGAATCTTTAGTTGAAGTATTCAATTGAAGATTCTCCTGTATGCTTGAAGGATGGTCAATTTGGTCCTTCAAAATACGCAGTCTATTTTCCCAAATCGTCTAATGCAGAAGTTTAAGATAGCATCTACCATTTGCGTCCCCTGACTAATCGCGTTGGTCTTTACACCCGCTCCAACAGATCCATGACCCTCTTGAAATGCAGTAACCGATGACGATGGTTAGACTCCGGATGCAGCCTAACCGTCGTCTCATACAATAGGATAATCATCTTGTGCCTGCTGGAAAAATTCCGGTATATCATTGATAGAACCCAATGAGCTGACTTAGCAGCCTGTCTGCACTACTTACAAAAATTTCATACCGGACTGTACAATGAACAAAAGATTAAAAATGGGGAGGGGGGGTACATGAAAAGAGAACGTTGATCAAAATTTAAATTCTTGAAATTTGCTTGAAAAATTCCATATTAAATTAAATAAATTTTAACAACGTTAACCCTTAAAACAATATAGTCGTATGCACCATGCTATTTATTTATACATTTGATTTATCGTGAAGCCATCGATAAAACTGTTTTAGTTAAAAATATTCTTCCATTGTAGTTTCGTCATGGCATTGATTTTCCAACAATATAATTTACCTTCAGTGTTCGAATGTTTCTCTTCATTCTTATAAGGAATCTGAAACGTTTAACAATCCACTAATTGTGACTACTGTAGGTGAAATCGTAATGAAAACTCCATGTTGATTGGTAAACACCACTAAAGTACTTCAGAGTAATCGGCATCTCTTTAGATGATTCGATTAGCTTAGATATATAAGTTGACTAAAAAATCCTCAGATCTACAACTTTGGAATATTGACCCAGTCTACGAGGTATCATCATTAAGGTGTCCCTTCTTACCCAAGAGGAACTGCAGCGTAGGAAGTGGGGTAGTAGTAGTAGTAGTGGCATGTGATGCAAGAAAGCAAGTATATGAGCTTATATAGTATCAGCCAAAAAAAAAAAAAAAAAAAATTACAAAACAATCCCCTCTAAATGTTTGTCCAGTTCCTCCTTAAATTCATTTAACCTATCAACTTCCACAACGACAGATGGAAGTTTGTTCCAGCAATTAACCACCAGCTGGCTAAAGGCAAATTTTCGCACATCTATTCTACATCTGTCCTTCCTCAATTTCAATTTATGCCCCCATAGGTTCGTAATCTGAACAAGTGGAAGAATTCCATCAGAATTCAGCGTGCTCAACCCATTCAAGGCCTTATACACCTCAATCAGATCACCTCGCAGGTGCCTAGTCTCCAGCTGCTGCAATTTGCAGAACTTAGGCCTCTCCTGGTAAGAGGATCCCTTCATTCCCCTCACCAATCTTGTTGCCTTTGAGGGACTCCACTAATATCATTAGTCCACAAAGAGCAGCACTCATTGATTACCACCCTCTGTCTTCTCCCACTCAACCATCCTTTTATCCATTGTAACAATTTACCCTTAATACCATTCTGCTCCAATTTGTACACTAGTCTTCCATGCGCAACAGTGTCAAAAGCTTTCCTGAAATCCAAGTATATGATATCATATATCCTCTGATGGAAGTTACCGCTGCTTTGCTGTCGGAAACAGCAGACTGCTTTTGACAACCATCCATCCAAGGATATTTACTCAACTTGAAGATGATTGTATTATCTCCCCGTGGACTAAAACTGATTTTAAAATAATTTAAATAAATTATTTATAATCATTAGTATTAGTGCAACTATTTAATATTTTCCGTTTCCTTTGATAGTTAGCTATTAACTAATACTTAAAAATTAGTAATTAAAATTAAAAATATTTTATTATATACAATTATATTTATCTCTTATGATAGTTAGAACCGTTTCCTAATATAGTAATATTAGTTCGTAAGTATGCGTTTTCTGGTTTTTTGTCTAGGGACTGTAAATGTGATGGGCGATGGATGTGTTGGATTCCAACTGAGCAGCACCCTGATGTATGGATGATGCCCGTGAGGAGGATAGAGGGCACGTTCATTATTTCTACACGGTGTGCTGCGTAGTGGAAACCCAACGTGTCCATCAAACGAGCTCATCGGGAGGGTAGTTAAGGAGAGAAATCGAAAAACGGTTACGTTGTAAGAACAGGGAGGAGGGTGGGCTTATTCAAGACGGATGAACTGGATCCCGATGATGGGGTGGGGGCACTAGTGTGGCAGACGTTTGCCCGTTAGGAGGGGGAGGTATACGGTGGTGCACTCATCTGTTTGTGCTGGTGTCCTGTAAGGGTAATCCCGTCTACGGATCCGGTACTTGCAATTCGGAATGTAAATTTCTCGTTGCTAATGAAATTGATTTTTTTTTTTATTATTAATAAAGTCCGTTTTCTCAAGTTTCCAAAGGAGAATGATCTTTCTTCAAACCAATATGCACTTTACAATCTACTCTGGATGGGCTGGGAATGAGGGTCTAGATCAGTGGTTTTTAACCGGAGTGCCGCAACAACATTCTAGGGGTACCACGTAACTTGGGTTTAAATTTCTTAAACTTATTATATTTTTTTAATTTATATGTTTATTTCATTATAAAAAGGTGTACACTATCTTTTTAATTTTGTGGTGATCTATAATTGATGTTTACTTAGTACCTTTATATAAAGAATAAAATTATTATATACTGTATATATATATATATATATATATATATATATATATATATATATATATATATATATAATTTGTATTATGAAATGTAATTTGTATAATTATATTATTGTAATAACTATCATATAACATATATATATATATTTTAATATTAGATATATACGAGTACACACACACACACAGGGAGAGAATCGGATCTAACAGACAGAAAATTGAGTAGGCGTGCCGCAAAATTAAATAAATTACTTAGGGGTGCCGATATTAAAAAAAGGTTGGAAACCACTGTCTAGATGAATAACAAAAAACTTACTATTGATGATCCCCGTACCACACATTCAATACTTTCCACCAAAATTAAGAAACGTGTTAGGATGCATAGCAAGGTGTTCCGCCACTGCTTCTATTACTGTAAACAAAAGGATAATATACAAAACTTATCGTTACTTACCCACGATCTACGTGACTTCGTCTGGGGATCACCCACTCAAATTGAAAGTAAAAACAGCGATAAGGGTTCTCTGTTTCTGTTTTACTTCCAATTTGAGTGGTGGACGAAAACTTATCGTTGCTTACCCACCTAGATTGTGGGTAAGCAATGATGTTTTGTATATTATCCTTTTGTATACTAACTTTGTATATCATATTATCCTATGCGTTTTGTATAGATCTATCTCGGTATATATCTTAATATGATTACCTTACTATAATCTTCCCCATAATATTATAAAAATACTAATGATGTACAGGGTGTCCCAAAAAGGTGTAACGAATTTTAAATGTTTGTAACAAATATAATTTTAATGATAGAAACACAAAACCTGCGCTAAATGTGAGAAAACAGTTGAAGTTTTTACTGACATTCAACATGTGCGCCACTTGTCACACGAACAAAAAGGTGTAACCAATTTTAAATGAGCAATACAAACATGTTGGAGAAAATGGAACAAGATGAACGTGTAATGACATGGATTTGTTTCACGGACAAGTGCACATTTCATGTTTCGGGAAAGGTGAATAAGCAAAATGTCAGAATTTGGGGGACTGAAAACCCACACTGCGCGCAGGAGTATCAGCGAGGTAGCACAAAGTTGAATGTGTGGTGTGGCATCATGGTTGATCGTGTTATTGGGCCCTTTTTCTTCCAAGAAGCGACTGTGAGAGCAGTTTCCTGGCCGTTGGATTGGGCGTGATGGTCCCATTGCGTGGCCACCACGTTCACTAGATTTATCCCCTTGTGATTTCTTCTTATGGGGATTCATCAAAGACACAGTCTACAAGACTCCTGTTGCAGACATCGCAGACTTAAAGCGCAGGATTACAAATGCAATTACCACGATTAACCGTGACATCCTTGAATGGGATGAGCTTTATTACCAATTAGATATTGTTCGTGTGACAAGTGATGCACATGTTGAATGTCAGTAAAAACTTCAACTGTTTTTCTCACATTTAGCGCAGGTTTTGTGTTTCTATCATTAAAATTACATTTGTTACAACCATTTAAAATTGGTTACACCTTTTTGAGATACCCTGTATATACATTACTCGGGCCTCAAATTTAAATATAGCTGGGGGGCCCATTTCATCCTCCTTAATCCTCCCCTGCTATTGGCATTGCTATATAGATAATGTTTGTGCTTTATTGCTTTTGACAGCCCTTATATCCCAAGTTGCCTATAACTGTTTTTCCACGTGGTTCTAGATTGCTAGTGGATATTACTTCTATTCCAGTTTCCCGTTCAGTGTTTAGGGTATTTAATGATTACACACAAGACCTCTCAGAAAGGTGCAAGTGTAGTTTTATCCCATACCATTGACCTAAACGCATTCATGTGCTGACTTCCCTAACCCCCCCCCCCCCGAACTAATAGTTCCCGAACCCTCAATGTCTCATCGATTGTATTAACAAAGACCCTGCACCACCTCTTTATAAGTGAATATTGTATTGTCTTTACAAAATAAATTTGGTCTATTATATACTGTTAGCTAAATATGCCAGCCATGGTGAGAAAATTTTCCCATAAGCTTTGCAGAGTCCCTCCGTCTGGAGCTGATCCACAAAGCTTTCATCGTGATACCCTCCTGTCATGTCTTATATTTATAACCGATTTATCAGTTTGTTTAAGCTTTAAATCATTAGTCCTCAAATGTATTACCATGCACCCACAAGAACAATCACCAGCTGTTGAATTTTTTGTAACATCCCATTCAATTTTGCTGCCGGTAGATATGCTCTGGTTCCATGCCATCGGTCTTTTTTATAGAACATGTTCCCTGTCTCCTTTATAACTGAGTCGCCAATTAAATTAAATTTTTAAATTGTTTATACACCGGCATGACACCAAGTCAGTAGAGTTTACAATAAATCATCAATACAAATATTTATCGTATTTAGTAGTCACGGGCTTGAACCCCGGTCCACTCAAGGAACGCATGCCATGCACCTTCGCTCCTGACCACTCGGCTACGTCAGCCTTTAAGATTACCTCCTGCAAAATGAAAGCGTTCAGTACTGGTTGGTCCAATTCCGGAACTACATTCGGAAGCACATCACCTGACATATCATCAATTTTGAAATTAGTTCGTCACACATCTGACATTTTCCACAAGGAAATGACTCACCATTAGCTAGCGAATAATCGGCATACATGCGAAGAGTGAAAGAAAAACGGCAAACTGAGGAGAATCACTGGTGGAAATTCCGCCATCATTCAGGACATCGTTTGGCATGATATGACTAACTTTTCTAGGTGAATCCACAAAGAGTTTCGCGAGAATGAGCCCTCCACTTTCCGGCACAATAATGCTCCATCTCGTTTCCATACAGCGAAGGGTTTAGAAAACTGCTTTGAGGAAAATGAAGTCAAAAAACTCAACTGGCTCGCCCAGAATCCAGAACTGAATTGTAATCGATCGCCTTTGGGATAAACTGAAACTTTATATATGGAAGCGGTAAATGAATGCTCCTCAGCTGAATTAGCAACAACACATCGACGAAAATTCCTTTTGCCTGCTACAAGGAACTAAATGAAAGTGTTTCGCAACAGAGTGATGCTATCACTGAGATCAAAGCTGGGCCAATCATTATTAATTTGTCCATTAAAATCATGTTTTTCCCAACATGATAATATCCAATTTTTCGTCCACCGAAAAAAAATTCAAATCGTTATATTAGGGCCACCCATAATTTCTAACATATACCCATACAGTATATGTATTATGACTGTAAATTGCGTGTGTTCTCTGGTCGATTTGCCCGTTTTGCTGGACGAAAAAAACCCAGTTTCTGGGGAAAAAATCTTGCTATTTACTTCTGAGACCGACTAACTCAGCCACGGAGTGAAAAAGCTCACTAACGTTCCTTGCGTCATCGACGGGGTTCGAACCCGGGCCTTTTCCACCGGCGTAGGGTTAAGGTGACGACACCACTGTGCTACTGCGCAGACTTTTCGTCCAGCAAACAGAAAATCGACCTCAAACACCCTGCGCAAATTTCGCAATTTACAGACAATATACAAGGAGCAACTTCACAGAAAGGTCTAGCTCTCGTAATATATATTCCTTTGACAGAGAGCATGATAGAAATGATGAAAACGACCTCTCATTTTTCTTGAAAGCCTGAATATTCCAAATAAATATCACATTATTTATTAATATTTTGTGGAAACGTATTATCATACATGGCATTCGTTGGAACCTGGAATCTGAACTTTCTTGCTAACACCCCTTCTCCTTGCATTACCACTTAATAACTAATAATTAATTAGCCAAGGAAGATTAAATTGCCAAGGGGGATGTCTTTGTATGTTCTCCATGTTTGTGGTTGATGTGGAATTTGATAGCTTAAATTCAAGGAAGAACTACACAATCTATTGGAGGGAATGAATAGTGAACTGGGAGATATCGTTTATTTTATTTTATTTTTTATTTTTGGCTGATGCTATATAAGCTTCCTTTCCTGCATCATTTGCCACATCTAAAGCTAATCTAAAACTTTAATGATTTCATAATAACTGAGAGCAAAGTGGAGGAGAAATTGTTGAAGTTAAACAAGAAAGGCACACGAGGTGGATGGGATCTATCTAGTTATATTAAAGGAAGCGGCAAAGGAAGTAAGCAAACCCTTAGCCATAATTATGAGAGCATTTTTGGACTCAAAAGAAGTCCCCACGGACTGGAGATGTGCAAATGAATCCCCAATTCACAAAGGGGATCTAAGGGTGACAAGAGCAATTACAGACAAGTTAGTTTAACTTCTGTTCCGGGGAAAATAATGGAGTCACTGGTTAAAGAAGCATTGCAGGATCATCTAGACAAAACTGCAGCAATAATTCAGACACAGCATGGGTTTGTTAAGGGAAAGTCTTGTCTGACAAATCTGATTGGATACTATGATGTGCTTACAAAGGAACTGGATGCAAAAAATAATTTTGATATCATATACACTGGTGTTCAAAGAAAGTGCAGCACCTAGGAATTTCACGTTTCTAGCTCTTTTCGTGATTCCAAACACGAATTATGAAGTTCACGAAGGGTCTTTGGTTTCTTTCTGGCAACTGCAGATTCCACACGATACCAACAGTTCTCTACAGGATTCAGGTGCAGCCTGTTTCATGGCCAGATAAGAGTTGTAATGGACAGTTATTCCAACCATTTTTTTCACCTGTAACAAATGTGAACACATTACTGTCGAACTTCTAATGCAGATGTGAAGCTGGAGTAACTACATAAGTGCCTACTTACACTTTTCGCCCGATGACAAGAAGCAGAGTCGTCCTGAAAGATGCAGTTACTTGGCAAGTTAAAATGGTCTCTAATGGGTGGCAGCAATTTGCATACCAATATAGCCAGGTATCCATTGGCATTTACGGAACCTTTTATAAATTGCAGGTGACCTACTCCGCGATACGAAATGCACCCCGTATCATTTGGCTGGTAGGGAATTTCATTGTAGATACCATACATTCTGGATGGTATTCTTCACCACGTCTACGGCGAATCGTTTGTCTCCCATCAGAGCCATGCAGGTTGAATTTCTTCTCTACCGAGAAAATAACTGACTTCCACTGCTCTGGGGTCCATTTGACACGCTCTTTGCACCAAATTAATCGGGCCTTTTTCAATTTTTGTGTGAGGAGGGGCTTCTTCTTCTTAGGACGACGGACTACAACTCCATTTTTTAAGAGGCGTCTTCTGACTGTTACTGCACTTGCTACCACTCCTGTATGTTCTTCCCATTCACTGATCAGCTCAGACGAAGCGTTCCGGTTTTTAAGGCATAAGTGCTTCAAAACGCGGTCCTGTTTTGGCGTAGAGACTCGTTTCCGTCCGGTTCCATTTTTCCTGTCAGCAGAACCAGTATTCTTTAGTTTGGAAGGAAATCTACTCACTGTCGACTGATTACAAGACACTCTATAAGCAATGTGATGGGAAGAACATCCTTCCTCACGTAAAGCAACAATAGCACTCTTTCTTCGTGGTGTGAACTGCACGTACTCGCCATCCTGACACAAGCAAGGAATGACTGAAACTCTTGCGAAGCGTGCTTATATAGCTGAAAGTAACAGGTGATCCAATATTACGTCATACCTACGCGCGTCAATCTTATCTGATGCAATCTGTAAGAAATATTGCCATACTTACGTTATTCGGACGACAATTACAATTTTAAGAGGTGATGCAATTTCTTTGAACACCAATGTACTTGGATTTCAGGAAAGCTTTTGACACTTCTTGCGCATGGAAGACTACTGTACAAATTGGAGCAGTATGGTATTAAGGGCAAGTTACTATAACGGATAAAAAGGTGGTTGAGTGGGCGAAGACAGAGAGTGCTAACAAATGGACGCTGTTCATCATAGACTAATGTTATTAGTGGAGTCCCCCAAGGATCGGTGTTAGACTCACTGTTGTCTTGCATATTTATCATTGATATTGATGAAGGTATATCAGGCTTAATGTTGAAGTTTGCAGATGATACAAAGGTTGGCAGGGTTGTTAATGCCATTAATGGCAGTGAGCTACTGCAACAGGATCTAGAAAAGTTGGGCAGATGGGCTGAGAAGTGGCAACTGAAGTTTAGCATAGACAAATGCAAAGTACTGCATATGGGTAGAAGTAACTAGGGCCGCCGTAGCCTAGTGGTCAGGCGCGCGGGTGCATAAGTACACGTGCCTTCAGTTACCGGGGTTCAAGCCCGTGACTGCTGAATACGGTGCTGTTTCTTGTATTCTGTCTATCTTGTTAACTCCTCTGACTGTTTGGTCGTCCCGGAGTATAAACAGAAAATTTATTTATTTATTTATTTATTTAATCCAAGAGAAACGTACCAACTGTGTGCTACTACACTTAGACCAGTAGAAAATGAAAAACACCTGGGAGTAATTGTGCAGTCAGATATGAAATTTTCAAAGCAGTGTAGCCAGGCTGCCAGAGCAGGTCATGGGGCATTGTCTATAATATACAGGAATTTTGCTAGCAGGGTAAAGGTGATTATCCCTTTGTATAAGGCAATGGTCAGGCCACGCCTTGAGTACTGCGTACAGGTCTGGAGGCGAGAAGGGCAACAAGATTGGTGAGGGGTAAGAAGGAGTGGTCTTGCCAAGAAAGGCTTAAGTTCTGCAAATTGCAGCATCTGGAGACTAGGTACCTCCGAGGTGATCTGATTGAGGTGTACAAGGCCTTGAAATGGGTTGAGAATGAGAAAGGCTTAAGTTCTGCAAATTGCAGCATCTGGAGACTAGGTACCCCCGAGGTGATCTGATTGAGGTGTACAAGGCCTTGAAATGGGTTGAGTAGGCTCAGTTCTAGTGGGGTCCTTCCTCTTACTCAGATTAAAAACATGAGTGGACACAAATTCAAATTGAGGAAAGCCAGTTATAGAATATAAGTGCGGAAATTTGTCTTTAGCCAGCAGGTAGGTGATTAGTTGAACACACTTCCATCTGTTGTTGTGGAAGTTAGCATTAATAGAGGCATACAACGCAAGAAAGCAAGCTTATGCAACATCAGCCAAAAAAAAAAAAAAAAAAACGCTACCATTTCACCCCTCCGATCATTCCAAATATCTATCCAGCTCAGCCTTAAATTATTTAGGCTATCAACTTCAACAACAAAAGATGGAAGTCTGTTCCACCAATCAACTATCCGCTGGCTAAAGGCAAACTTCGGCACATCTATCCTACAACTGTCTTTCCTCAATTTGAATTTATGCCCTCTCAGGTGATTCTTCTGAGCAAGAGGAAGGATCCCATCAGCATTGAGAATGCTCAAACCATTCAGAGCTTTATACACCTCAATCAGATCACCTCGCCGGTGCCTAGTCTCCACACACTGTAATCTGCAAAACTTAAGCCTTTATTTTAAGAGCAACCCTTCGTTCCATTCACTAATATTGTTGCCCTTCTCTATACTCGTTCCAACAGCTCTACATCCTTCTTAAAATGAGGTCTCCAGACCTGTATACAGTACTCAAGGTGTGACCTAACCATTGCCTTATACAAGGGGATAATCACCTCCATATCCCTGCTAGAAAAATTCCTGTATATCATTGACAAGACACCATGAGCTACTCTTGCAGACCGTCTGCACTGCTCAGAAAACTTCATATCTGTCTGCACAATTACCCCCAAGTCCTTTTCATTCTCTACCACTGTCAGTGTAGTACCACAGAGTTGATACGTCACTCTGGGATTACTGCTTTCCATATGTAGTACTTTACATTTGTCAATGAAACTTCATTTGCCACCTCTCAGCCCATCAGCTCAACTTTTCTAGATTCTGTTGCAGCAGCGTACTGTCATAAATGTCCTTAACAACCCTGCCAACCTTCGTATCGTTTGCAAACTTAGACATTAAGCCTGACATACTATCATCAATTTCATTTATAAATACAGAAAACAACAATGGACCCAATACTGAACTCTGAGGGACTCCACTAATATCATTAGTCCACGAAGAGCAGTGTCCATTGGTTACCATTTTCTGTCTTCTCCCACTCATCCATCCCTTTATCCATAGCAGCAATTTGCCTCCAATGCTAACTGCTCCAATTTGTGCAGCAGTCTTCCATGTGCAACAGTATCAAAAGTCTTTCAAAAATCCAAATATATGATATCAAAGTTATTCCCTGCATCCAGTTCCTTTGTGACCCCATCACAGTATCCAATCAAATCGGTCAGAGAAGACTTCCCCTTAACAAAACCATGCTGTTTGTTTGTTTGTTTGTTATTTGGTTTTTAGGAGCATTAGCAACTAAGGCTATGTTGCTTCGGGGATATGCGGTGGTCATTCCCTGACCTTTCCGCATCCTCCGTATTTGGTGGTCACGGGCTCGAACCCCGGTTTGATCAAGAAGCGTGTGCTACGCACTGCTGCTCCTGCCCACCTGGCTACGTAGGCGCCAAAAAAAAAAAAAAAAAACCCATGCTATGTCCGAGTTATAACTGAAGTCTTGTCTAGATGATCCTGCAGTGCTTCTTTAACTAGTGCCTCCATTAATTTCCCTGGAACAGAGGTTAAACTAACAGGTCTATAATTACTTGTGTCGCCCTTTGATCCTCCTTTGTGAATTGGGGTCACATTTGCACATTTATGGGTACCTCCCCTGAGTGCAAGGAAGCTCTCATAATTATGGCTAAGGGTTTGCTTACTTCCTTTGCTGCCTCCTTTAATATAACTGGATAGATCCCATCCACCCCGGGTGCCCTTTTTTATGTTTATCTTCAACAAATTCTCCTCCACTTTCTTCTCAATTGTTACAAAATCATATAGCTCACTGCCAGAGTTTATTTCACCTCTGGTATTGCCCTCCATGAATAACTCCTCATGTGTGAATGCAGATGCAAAATACTCATTTTGTTTGTTAGCTACATGAGTAGGATCATCAACAGTTGAACCATCAATATCCAGTGGACCAATCTGATTCATCACTTTCCTTCTAGAGTTTACATAGGTAAAGAACTTTTTGCTGTTTTTCTTTGCATTATTTTCCAAAGATTTCTCGAAAATTTGCCTTTGCCTGTGTAACTTCCTTTGTGACTTGGTTACAGACCAGCTTATATCTATTATAGGCTTCTGTGTCACCTGTTAATTTATATGTATCCCGTGCATTTTTCTTCTCTGCCACATATCTCATTAGTTCATTTGACATCCATTTAGGCCTAAACCTTGAACAATATATCTTAGTTGGTATGTAAAGCATAGTAGCTTCCAAGATTAATTCTTTGAATGCCTCCCATTTTTGAATTTGCTGTTGATAACATCATCAGTTGGTCCCACCGTATAGAATTTAAATAATAAATAAATAAAATAAATTTTCTCTTTATACTCCGGGACGACCACACTGTGAGAGGAGTTCACAAGGTAGAGAGAATACAATAATTAGCACCGTATTCAGCAGTCACGGAATACTGTCTCAGACCACCGTAGCCGCCTTTACGAAAGCAATAACCCTTCCCTTTGCCCCTGATGGCAGTTACCTCTTTGAGTAAATCCCACTTCAGCACACTGTGATCACTGCCACCTGGTGGTTCCTTTACCTGCAGATTCTTAATATATGAAGAATCACTACTGATAATCAGATCAAGAGTATTACTCCTTCTAGTTGCCTCCCGAACATGCTGATGTAGAAAACAATCATCCAATAAATCCACAAAAGCCTTGCTAGTGTGTGAGTGACCAACCACAAATTCCAGTCAATATCCGGGAAATTAAAATCCCCCATTATAAGACTCTGATTTACTGGCCCTCTCTGATTTACTACGTTGATAGCTTAAATAAATTCAAGGAGGAACTGGACAGACAAATGGATGTGTAAAATGGTGGTTTTTTTTTTTTTTTTTTTTGGCTGATGCTACATAAGCTTGCTTTCTTGCATCACATGCCTCCTCTACTGCTACTATTCATTACCAATTAATTCTTCATCAATACATTCTGACAAAATAAAACATAACCGTATCTTTTACTATGAAATGGTAGTTTTATCTGATAATTTGTTGGAAAAAATGAAGATCACAATGGTATTTACAATTAAAATAAATTTCAATTAAAATTGAAGTTGAATAGAATTAAAATCGCATTCGGTATTACTTTTGAAAGAGTAATGCACGTGCTGCCATCTATGTTGTATTATATTTATTACTTAAAGACACAGCGCTTATAACTTTTCTTAATTTTTTCATATATGGAATTGGTAACAGATCTTATCAGAACTTTAATTTTTGTTTTTGCCATTTTATCATTTCATACAACGTTCTGTGAGCATTAGAAACTTTATTTCCTTCATACTCCCATTTTTATTTTATTTATTTATTTATTTAGTATAAAGCTTGCATAATGAAATTATCTAATTAAGCAGTGCAAATTTGCCTTAGCTGTATGCAGTTCTAAATAACATTTATTTTTGTGTGGATAACTGGTACTTGTGTCGATCGTGAACTTCATCTCTCATTTAGAATTAAGCAAGCAGGCGTTGAGAGCATAGTAACGTTAAGAATAAGAACCAGTAAGAAAGCATAATAAATAAATCTGATGAATGTGGGATACTAGTAAAATGTCCACTACTGGTAAAACAGGAATATCAGAAACATGGTGTCACTCTGAAATAATGGCTGAAGGATTTGAATATGGTATGTACAATAAATTATTATTATTTATTTACTATTTTCATTTCTGTTTATATTAATACTGCTGTGATCAGGAGTTTACAAATTGTTAATTGACAAGAATATTATTATTAACCGTATTTAGCTGTCGCGTGGACTTGGATTCCGGTTGACTCAAACGCTTGCGTTACTGCACTCTTGCTGGCTACTCGGCTACATCAGGTTTTATAAAATAAAAAAATAATAATAATAAATAAAAAAAAGGAATTCAGTTCATTCCACATAAAATAATATCTGCATTTTTAGAACAATCCCGAGCAGTGATTTTCAGTATACGTTCAGCAGAACTCTGGAGTTCTGCAAATGGGATCCCCTTGATTCTGCAAATGTTCCGTTAATATTTAATCATTGATTTTTTATTTTATTTAATTTTTACACATATATTATCGTTTTTTATTTACTATTAATCAACCGAAAGAGCAAGCTGGCTTTAGGACAGGATTCTCAACTATGGATCACCTTCACGTAATATCACAGCTAATGGAGAAAGCAAATGAATATAAAACACCTTTATGCCTGGCATTTGTGGATTATGAAAAGGCATTTGACTCCATACAGCATAAGGCAATGTTTCGGGTACTGGAAAGACAAGGCATAGATACTCCATATATTATGATTTTGAAGAAAATATATGAGAGTGCTACATCCTTTATTAGACTAGACAAAGACAGTAGCAAATTTAAAATCGAGAAAGGAGTTCGACAAGGAGACACAATATCTCCGAAGCTGTTTACTGCTGCCCTTGAGGAAGCTTTCAGAAGATTAGACTGGTCACAGAAAGGAGTCAATGTGAACGGAGAGTACCTAAACTATTTACGATTTGCAGATGACATTGTGGTCATAAGCCACGATCCCAAAGAATTAGCGGAAAATCTTAATCAGTTATGCACAGTTAGTAAGGATTTTGGACTAAAGATGAATATGGCTAAAACAAAAGTAATGATGAACAAGTATGCCACGGAAAGGGAAATAACGATTGAAGGAGCAGTAATTGAAAAGGTGGAGTCATATACTTATCTGGGACAAGTTATTAACTGTAATAATGATAAATGGCTGGAAGTCAAGAGAAGAATAAATTTTGGATGGATAGCATTCAGGAAATATAGTCACATACTGAAGAGCAATATCCCAGTTTGTCTGAAACGTAAAATAATGAATCAATGTATACTCCCCACCATGACTTATGAAACTTGGGCACTCACCAAAAGAATGGAAGAGAAGCTAAGAACTACACAGCGAAGAATGGAACGAATTATATTGGGAATCAGACTGTTAGATAAGAAGAGAAACACATGGATTAGGCAGCAAACTCAAGTAAAGGACATTCTTATCAAAACTAAAGAACTAAAATGGTCTTGGGCAGGACACATAGCTCGAAGACATGATGACAGATGGACTAAGAAAATAACAGAATGGTACCCAAGAGGAGCTAGAAGAAAACCTGGAAGACAAAGGCGGAGATGGATAGATGAAATTCATGAGTTTTTGAGTAGTAAATGGATGGCCAGTGCTCAAAACAGAAGGAACTGGAAAGTTGCTGGAGAGGCCTTCATCCTGCAGTGGATTGAAAATGGCTGATGATGATTAATGCTTTTAGCGATATTAAGGTTCTCCGAGTTAGATTTACAAATGGGTTCTACAACTAAAAATAAAAATAAATAAATTCTAAAAAAGCGCTGGCTTAGGGTATTGAAGTTTTGACCCATTCATTTTGCTCCCTATCTGTTCTCTTTTGCTGTCCGGTACGAAACATAAGCCACACACTGGAACTTTACGGCACCACTCAGCCAACTCTTTTAATACAGCTAGAGCCTGGCACTACAGCATTCAGTAGACTAAGAGTTTCGCGCGAAGAATGGGCAGAGAAGTGACTTAACGGGGTACGTAAATTCCGCCATGATTACTTTGCAATTATGCTGCCATCTGCAGCATAAACACACACCTATCCGGTTGGTGTATGACTCAACCCTAGACTATTTTTCAGTGCTTCAAAGGTCGACTTATATGCGGAATATACGGTAACTATCATTTAACCTTTCATGACACTTCTATTTCATCCGACTTATAACTCTCAAAGAACATAATCATAATACAAAGAGCATTTTCTCAACTTAAAATTCCATTCCTGTACCTGTATAACGTAAAATCTTGCCAATATAAAATGCTTTCTAATGAAATGCCTTCGAACTATCATCATACTCTTGGAAATCACAATCCACAGAAATTTCAAATCTAATATCAACAAGTATCTTTTTGTCTTCTGAACTTTAACTTTCAACCCAACATATCGGTTTTATTAAATAAAAAAAAATAAAAATAAAAAACAATAGGATACCTTCTAATTTAAACTCAATTCATACTATATAACATCATATCTGTCATTCATAAACCTGCAATCACGTTACCCATAATACCTATGAATACCTATATACTTATAATACACTCAGATAATACCTATAATTCATAGGAAGCTGGTGGGGTCAGTGACCCGAAGGTATTCCATACCTGCAGATCACTGACCCTTCCAGCTTCCGTACAATCTATGAGTGCAATCAATGGCCCATCGTGCCACCTGGCACGATGAGTCCATTGATTCATGATACTCTCGTCATCCTGGCCCTGCAGTCAGGTTTTCCTTTAAATTACCTCTATTATCTTGCAGCATGCCAGGCATCGTATATGCTCTTTTTTGGATTACTGGTAACTCAAACACTTACACATTTTTATGTGTACAATTGACATTACTAAGTTTTATGCGCGTTAGCATATATGCGTAAAGCGACTATTGTCTTCGCCATGTCCATCCATCTGTTTGTCTGTGCTGTTCATCCGCATGTAATAACTCTACTCCTAAACGAGAAATATATTTTATATTTCTCGTTTAGTAAAATGTATCGGTCCATCGCAACTTTCATTAAAATCGGACTAATAGAAATCCCACAATTATTATTTCTTTGTTCATCCATCTGTACGTAATAACTAGACTCCCAGTGGATGGACTGTGATGCTATTTTATATTTTGCTCTTTTTAGAAAGACTTTTAGAGATATCCCAAATTCCATTAAAATCAGAATAATAGAAATGTGGCAATTATATTTCTTTATCTGTCCACCCGTCCGCATGTAATCACTCATCTCAGTGGATCGATTTTCATGAAATTTTATATAGCTCATTTAGAATGATTTTTTTGGGGGGAATTCCTAATAATTTTATTAAAATCAGAACAATAGAAATAAAGTTATTTCTTTTTTTATACATATCACGTAGGCTATCCACATCCCGTATATTTCAGCTGAAGCATTGGATATTGCTGATTGAAGGAATGGACAATATGGCGGATGTGCAGAAATACTGCTCTCGGTTCGCACATAAAAGTCGTTGTCTTTTTGTTATAAATCATACATTATTACTATTTGCTGAAGCGCCTAAAATGTAACACACAGCGTACATTAATTAACTTTTTCCTATGCTATTGTTTTTAAGTTGTTCTTCTGTTTTTTCAAACTAACTAGCCTGGAATGTAATTCTCCTTTTCCCATTATTTTAAGTACAGTATTTGCCGTTTGGGAGGACTTTCCTTTCTCCAATCTCCGCGATTGGTGAAGGATTCTTATAGTTAGTTGAGGAGGTCCTTTAAACATTTCCCGAACTTTCTTGTAACTTGAAAAAGGCTGAGAGGATATAACAGTAGAGAGGGTTTAGCGCATTCGTTCCGGTAGAGCACTTTGCACACCGCTGTTATACTTGCTATCATTTGATCGATTATGGCCAGTTTGTTATACTGCAGAAGTCTTCTCATTCTCCATCAGCTTCTCACATCAACAAGCTATCTCCAGCAACAGATTTGACTTTAGCTGAATCTTTCCAATTTTTTCCACCATTTTGGTACACTATAGACACTGTTGTTCGTAAATACCCTAGAAGAACAACAGTGCCCATGAAATTTGTACCATCATACTGTTGGCCCATTATCTCCTAAATTGCACACGCATACACGCATACGTTATCCTTCTGTATCTGCTTTATAGTGACACTGTCTCTGAAGGAGCGGTTGATCCCTTACATGGTATGGATATACCTGCATCCCTAATGTGAGACAATGCAACAGCCCTCGTGGGTAGCACGGTTGATATAATCACCGTCTTCCCCACACTGGGTAGAAAAGAAATAAGTTCGAATCCCGTCAATGACGCGAGGAATTTTTATGGGCCTTTTTTAACAATGTGACTGAGTTAGTCGGTCTCAGTCGAGGGTAGCATGATTTTTACTCCCGGAAACTCGGGTTTTTCATCCATCAAACAGAAAATCGACAGAAGAACGAGCGCAATGCTTGAGAACAGGACCATTATTGTTCGCGATGCCAATCGGCGCTACACCAGAACTATTACAGCTGGAGTCCCACAAGGTGGGGTCCTCTCTGGTATCTTGTTCTCAGCTGTTCTTCTGCCTTTGTGACGGGCCGAACCGATATTGTCACCTTCGCTGATGATATAAAGCTGTTCACTGCTATCAACCCTGCTGACTACACAAATGCTTTAATCCTACAGAAAAGTCAGAACCTGGAGGCCTTCACATCAATCCTGATAAGTCGAAACAGTTGACTTTCTCGCTCAAACGGAATCCAACAATAGTGCAACCCAATCTAAGAGGATCCGCAATTTCTGCTGTTCAGCAAGACCGATCTGAGCGTTATTTTTGACCAGAAGCTCTCCTTTCTACTACACATAGACCACCTGCAAATAAAGTTCTGTCGACTCCGGTGGATGCTTAAGCAGCAACTTATGCAATCATGCATATGGAAATTTCGGCTTCCCCCTGCACCAAGGACCACCCAGATGGCGGCAGCTTTAAACATCAGACGTCATCCATGAGAGAAGACTCGTCTTTGCTGTAAAAATGATGGTTGGCATTATTTCAAAACCAGACTTCTGGGCTAACTGCGGATGGAGAATCCCAGTACAAAGCCTTCTGGCCAATCCAGTCCTTCAGGCCACCCCAAACCAGTTAAAGTTATCCGATCGGTTCTTACCCGTGCAAATGCTGCAGTACATATACTCCTTAGACGGCGACCTCAACAAGTTCGCAGTCGATAAAAAATATAGGCAGAAATTACCCCGACTTCCTTCTCAGGACTACATCACAGGACATTACAACCTGCTCCCGAGGACCTGTCCATCACTACAGCGTTCCAACTTTCTGCGCCTGCTTGGATGACTCCAGCACTGTAAAAGG
Organism: Mastigoproctus giganteus; assembly: GCF_048544385.1. Taxonomy (NCBI): domain Eukaryota; kingdom Metazoa; phylum Arthropoda; class Arachnida; order Uropygi; family Thelyphonidae; genus Mastigoproctus; species Mastigoproctus giganteus. The sequence continues at coordinate 210,831,439 of NC_143579.1, forward strand.
ACTGCTCCCTGGAGAATAATTTAACTTCATAACATGCTGTTGTGTATATATTTTCATATGTAAATTTGTCATTTTTTTCTCTAATGTTTAATCCTACACTTGTATGATTAGTAATATTTTTTTCTCCTATTTCATTCTTGCTTATTACGTTGCATTAGCCTTTACTGTAAACCCCTGGCTTGTAGCCGTGAAGGGTATTGTGTACGGTGCGTGCCATTTGTATGCAATAAAGAGTTCTTCTTCTATATTATATATGGCGTAATGTGGCCTAAGATGCTGATGCACCTAAACTCTACAACAGCCAACCAACCACAAAGCAAAACACAGTGGTCTTTGTTTGTCTTACTTTTTTTTGGCACACTGACAGCTATGGCCATAACATGCCAAATCCATGGTGAAATTGGTTGTTGGATTTTAGGAGTATCGGCGACTAGGGCCATGTTGCTCCATGTATATTGTCTGTAAATTGCGCGTGTTCTAAGGTCGATTTTTTGTTTGCTGGACGAAACACCCGACTTTCCGGGAGGAAAAACCACAATACCTTCAACTGAGATCGACTAACTGAACCACGTTGTGAAAAGGACCCATAAAAATTCCTCCCGTCATCGACGGGACTCGAACTCAGGTATTTTCCACCCGGTGTAGGGAGGACGGCGATCCTACCAACTGTGCTACACACGACGGCATGGTGAAATTAAATTATAAATCATTCTCCTGGTATATAATGACTACGACATATGCACAAGATGTGATTAAAGAAGTTCCGGTACTTTGTATCTTGAAATTTCGGAGTCCTAACAGTAGAGACCTCTCGCAACCTGAGACTTGTTCGAGTGACTCGTTTAGACATAGTAATTTAAAATAAATAAATGCACAAGGCATAATACTTTAAGAGTTTGGTATCTATATAATATCGGTGTTTAAATACACCATAGATAACTCTTAATAAACTACAAAGTAGTTGTTGTAGGCATCATTTGCTCTTTCTCATATTGTGCTCTGCCTTCACGACGAGTTGCCATGATATTGCACTACTTCGAATAAGTAACTCTTCACTAATAGAGAAGGCTATTGTTACTTATTCTCAGTTGAGTACCACCACCCAGACAGCACTGTTTCACGGCTATTGGCCGATCATCAGTGGGTGGGCAGGTACCCTGGTAATGCAGACATGACGACCCAGTTGTGAAGTTAATCACACAATATGAGAGATGCCAAGAGGTGTAGATGTCAATATTTAAAATAAATAAATGCACAAGGCATAATACTTTAAGAGTTTGGTATCTATGTATATAAAGTGCTTAGCATCATAATACACAGCCATTTCTGAATAAACAGAAAATTTTTATGGTGGCATCGTTTTAGGTTGTATCTCATATTGTGAATGCCTTCACAACGAGTTGCCATGATATTGCACTACTTCGAATAAGTAACGCTTCACCTAAGGAGAAGACTAGTGTTACTTATTCTCAGATAGGTACCACCACCCAGACAGCACTGTTTCAGGGCTATTTGATGTATGTATGTGAATATCTACTCGAATATCCACTTGTCCCTATTAGACTTAGAAAAGCAAAAAAGGTAGAGGGAAAGTTAAAGTAGGAGTGGAAGAGGAAAAGAAACAGTGTAGAAGAATGAAAGGGACAGTAACTCCTGCAACTCACACCACTCAAAAACTCATAAACTCCTCGAATAGGCAACGCTTCCCCAGTGGAGAAGGCTGTTGTTACCTATTCTCGGAAACTCCGGACATCATCAAGCTCCCCCTAGCAGCACTGTTTCAGGGCTATTTGGCCCTTCGTCAGTGAGTGGGTAGGTACCCAAGTGATGCAATGATGGCAAAAACAGTTATGAAGTATAACTCCACAATATGAGAGATGCCTGATGGTGTATGATGTATTTAGACTAAGGCGCATTTAGGGCTAGAGCCTCAAGCTGCGAACAAATTTAGACTATGTATATAAAGTGCTTAGCATCATAATACACAGCCATTTATAGGCAAAAACAGTTATACTTCATAACTGTTTTTGCCATCATTGCATCACTTGGGTACCTACCCACTCACTGACGAAGGGCCAAATAGCCCTGAAACAGTGCTGTCTGGGTGGTGGTACCTATCTGAGAATAAGTAACACTAGTCTTCTCCTTAGGTGAAGCGTTACTTATTCGAAGTAGTGCAATATCATGGCAACTCGTTGTGAAGGCATTCACAATATGAGATATAACCTAAAACGATGCCACCATAAAAATTTTCTGTTTATTCAGAAATGGCTGTGTATTATGATGCTAAGCACTTTATATACATAGTCTAAATTTGTTCGCAGCTTGAGGCTCTAGCCCTAAATGCGCCTTAGTTTGGTATCTATATAATATCGGTGTTTAAATACACCATAGATAACTCTTAATAAACTACAAAGTAGTTGTTGTAGGCATTTATTTATTTTAAATATTGACATCTACACCTCTTGGCATCTCTCATATTGTGTGATTAACTTCACAACTGGGTCGTCATGTCTGCATTACCAGGGTACCTGCCCACCCACTGATGATCGGCCAATAGCCGTGAAACAGTGCTGTCTGGGTGGTGGTACTCAACTGAGAATAAGTAACAATAGCCTTCTCTATTAGTGAAGAGTTACTTATTCGAAGTAGTGCAATATCATGGCAACTCGTCGTGAAGGCAGAGCACAATATGAGAAAGAGCAAATGATGCCTACAACAACTACTTTGTAGTTTATTAAGAGTTATCTATGGTGTATTTAAACACCGATATTATATAGACATAGTAATGTATAAATCATCCATTTATCTGCAGTCAGCTCGAATTAGCATGCTTTGAACAGAAAGTGTCCTGTGTCACATTTTAAAACGAGCGACTGTATGAGTTTGAATTTTAAATGATTTTAATGAGCAGGAATTTGTTCCAAATCCTGTTGCGAATTAGGGAAAGTGCAACAGAACCGCGAAAAATGTTAAAAACAGCGCTTTAGAAGCCATATGTGATTCCAACACTTTTCAGTGGTTCGCAAGGTTTAAAAAGGACATTGTGTGGATGTGATTCGAAGGAAATTCGTCTGCGTATTGGTCCTGGTGCCATGCAGGAGGCTAAGGTAACATACAGATCTAAGGGCAGGTTGCCTGAAATTACTCGAAGTACTGGTGTAGAGGTTGTTCTGCAGCTCTGGTTGAGGGGAGAAGGAAAAGGCACTGAGTTTGGTTAAGTTTGTTAGCATAGATTTAAAGAGGAGCCACTTGCTCGTTGAAGATGATTCTCGCTTTGTTGTTGTAGGCCCTACAATGTAGGGTGTTAGGCCATATTGCGCCGTACATAATATGTCTGTAAATTGCGTGTGTTCTGTGATCGTTTTTCTGTTTGCGGGAAAAATCCGACTTTCAAGGGGAAAAAAAACCTTTCTGTCCTCGTCTGAGACCAACTAACTCAGCCACGTTGTGAAAAAGCGTCTTTGACGGGATTCGAACTTATTTCTTTTCCATCCGGTGTGGAGGATGGTGATGAAACCAACTGTGCTACCTAGGAGGATTCTCGCTATGATTCAATCGCTCGGATTCATGATCTGATCAGAAGTGGTTGATATTTAACTATCCACGAAGTTGCTGGTGAAATTGGTATTTATTATGGAACATGAAAGTCAATTTTACCAAAAGATTTGGGAATTTGCGACGCGCTTGTACCCCACATCCTCACTGGTGATGACAAAGAATGGCGAGTTCTCGCATGTCAGGATCTTCACCAACGTGCTGCTGCTGACTCACTTTTTTCTGCCACCATTAATAGTGACAAATCGGTAATGTACGGCTCTGACCCGAAAACAAAGGTACGGTCCTTTCAATGGAAAACTTTGTTTCTCCTAAAAGGCAAGACAATCTCAATCAAATGTGAAGACCACGCTCATCATATTTATTTTATTTTATTATTATTATTTTTTTTATTTGCAGGGCATTGTTCATTAATGAATTTGGCCCGCATGGTCAAACTGTGTACAGTACTAGGCACAATACACAACACTTCTACAGATCGCGCGATGCTGTTCGGAGAAAACAGCTGTAAATGTGGGTTTCAAGGATTGGCGCTTGCATCATGACAACGCCCATTCACATTCTGCGCTTTCAGTTAAAGAATTTCTTGAGAAGCACACCATCACAGTAACCATTAACAAATATAAAAGAAGCCTTCAAGACTGCTTCCAGAAGATACAGTAGAAACGTTGGTGCGGGGTGTACAGTGTCAAGGAAACTATTTCGAGGGGGATCCATCCGAATGGCATGCTTCATGATTTCCAAAATGATGAATCAGTTTAGTCTCCGAATTTTTTGATCACACCTCGTATATGTAAAATAGAACAAGTAAAAATTGGCGTAAAAAGCCAGGTATAATATTAGTCAATGGTTTTGAACAGCTTAAGTCTGGCAGTAGTAATCGGTTGCACACACAAAAAATAAAAAACTACGATATTGCTATGGTCTGCTGAAATTGTGTAAAAGTCTCGGAAAAGTGTCTAAAGGTGGTAAAAATAGTATGGCGTCCATTAAATAAAACAATTAAAACCTATTAATATACAGCATGTCGCACTTTAAGGCAATATTATAGCAGATGCATGTTTAAAGATCAACAAACTGAAGATCATCAAGAAAACAAAGGAGTCACATTAAATAACTGTGTCCTGTTCGAAGCCGGCCCAGTACAACTAATGATGAGTATAATCGAGAGAAAGAGAGCGAGCGATCATAATCGATTACAGCAAATCATTTGATTATTTAAATTATAGAAAATCATTGGATATTTGATTATAGGAAATCATTCATTATTTTAATTATAAAAATTCTTTCAATATTTTGATTATAGAAAATCATTTGATATTTTAATTATAGAAAATTATTCAATATTTTTATTATAGAAAATCATTCGATTTTAACAAATCATTCCATTATCGAAAATCATTCGATATTTTGATTACAGAAAATCATTCGATTATATTATTCGAATGATTAGTACTTAGTAACTACCACACGCCCTTTGAGTGGACCAGGGTTCGATCCCGTGACTGCTAAATACGATTAACGTCTGTATTGATTAATTTATTGTAAACTCCACTGACCTGGTGGTTGTGCCGTAGTATAAACAAGAACTTATAATCATTCGATTGCGTGCATCACTTCCAGTTTACTTTACAGTGGTCTTAGATGAGGGCAGCACTGTTCTCAGCACCTGTTCCCCACGGGGGTGGGGTAGCACAGTGATTATAATCACCGCCCTCTCGACACCGGTGGAGAAAGACAGGTTGGAATTCCGTCAATAACACTAGGAACTTTGATGGGCTTTTTTTCACTTCGTGGCTGAGTGAGTCGGTCTCAGGCAGGGATGGCAAGGTCTTTTATTTTCCAGAAAACTCGAGTTTTTCGTCCAGAAAAACAGGCTAACCGAGCAGTGAACATGTGCAAATTATGTAAATAATCCACATTGATGGATGAAGTTGTTCTGTGGTAACCCTAATATGACATGTTTTTTTTTTTATTTATTTATTTTTTATGTTTCTTGCGCCTCCCTGATACTCAGGTAATTCATCCAGCAAAATAAGAAAACAAGCAATAGCATACTCGCAATTTACAGACACAATATGCTGTGCCTCATAGCCCCAGTTTCTTTGGCGCTCAACACACATTGCAGTGATATGTCTAACTAAAATCACAATTAAGTCTCCTCCCCCACACACTCTTATATTTTTCTTTTTCTGATTTATGCAAAGGTTAAAAAAAGGATGGATTTAAGATTATAATCGATATAAATGATTCGCACGTGATAGTTTAACAAGTTTCAGCTTGTTTAATACACGCTGAAACTTCTAGAAATGTCTAGACCTGCCTTGAGTTTTGATCCAAGGGTGCAGTTGAAAGGATACTAATAGAGCCTGATTACAAGATTTTCAAATATTCTCTGTTGTTATGCCAACAGTACCTTTTCTTATAGTGATTACGTAACAGGCAAACCTCGAACACACGGCTCCGCATGGTGTTATCAAACATGAAATAAATAGTCTTAAAGTCAATATACCGTACTGCAAATCCTAAGTCCTCAGGGTCATTCTTTCCAAAATTCTATTGAACACATGTTCCAGTGGTATAAATATTACAACTACAGTATGGTCATCAGACCGGTTTTGTATAAATCATTTCTGGAGGGGAGACTGGCAAATACCAGACTCATTGTGATATGACTCCCATGGACTTAGCATTGAGCATTAGCATTAGTAGAGGCATATGATGCACGAAAGCAAGCTTATGCAGCATCAGCCAAAAATGGAAAAAAAAAAAAAAAAAAAAAAACACGCTCCCATTTCACCCCTCCGTTCGTCCAAATACCTGTCCAGCCCAGCCTTAAATTTATTTAGGCTATCAACTACCACAACAAAGGATGAAAGTCTGTTCCACCAATCAACTACACGCTGGCTATAGGCAAACTTCTGCACGTCTATCCTACAACTGTCTTTCCTCAATTTGAATTTATGCCCTCTCAGGTGATTATTCTGAGCAAAAGGAAGAATCCCATCAGCATTGAGCCTTCTCAAACCATTCAAGGCCTTATACACCTTAGTCAGGTCACCACACAGGTGCCTAGTCTCCAGACACTGTAATTTGCAAAACTTAAGCCTTTCTTCGTAAGAGCAACCCTTTGTTCCATTCACTAATCTTATTGCCCTTCTCTGTACTCGTTCCAACAGCTCCATCCTTCTTAAAATGAGGACTCCAGACCTGTATACAGTACTCAAGGTGTGGCCTGACCATTGTCTTATATCAGGGGATAATCACCTCCTTATTCCTGCTAGAAAAATTCCTGTATTTCATTGACAAGACACAATGAGCTACATTTGCAGACCGTCTGTACTGCTCAGAAACCTTCATATCTGCCTGCACAATTACCCCCAGGTCTTTTCGTTCTCTACCACTGTCAGTGTAGTACCACAGAGTTGATACGTCACTCTGGGGTTACTGCTTCCCATATGTAGTACTTTACATTTGTCAATGTTAAGCTTCATTTGCCACCTCTCAGCCCATCAGCTCAACTTTTCTAGATCCTGTTCCAGCAGCGTACTGTCATTAGTGTCATTAACTGCCAACCTTCGTATCGTCTGGAAACTTGGACATTAAGCTTGATATACCATCATCTATATCATTTATAAATACAGAACACAACAATGGACCCAATACTGAACCCTGAGGGACTCCACTAATAACATTAGTCCGCGATGAGCAGTGTCCATTGATTACCACTCTCTCTTCTCCCCCTCAACCACCCCTTTATCCATAGCAGCAATTTGCCTCCAATGCCACATTGCCCCAATTTGTGCAGCAGTCTTCCATGTGCAACAGTATCAAAAGCCTTTCTAAGATCCAAATATATAATATCAAAGTTATTCCCTGCATCCAGTTCCTTTGTGACCACATCATAGTATCCAATCAAATTGGTCAGGCAAGACTTTCCCTTGTGTTGCCCTTTGATCCTCCTTTGTGAATTGGGGTCATATTTCTCCATCTCCAGTCCATGGGTACCTCCCCTGAGTCCAAAGAAGCTCTCATAATTATGGCTAAGGGTTTGCTTACTTACTTCCTTTGCTGCCTCCTTTAATATAACTGGATAGGTCCCATCCACCTCGGGTGCCTTTTTTATGTTTATCTTCAACAATTTCTCCTCCACTTTCCTCTCAGTTATTACAAAATCATCCAGCTCACTGCTAGAGTTTAACTTACCTCTGACGTTCCCCTCCCTGAATAATTCCTCATTCAGGGAGGGGAAAATACTCATTTAGTTTGTTAGCCACCTGAGCAGGATCATCAACAGTTGAACCGTCAATATCCAGTGGACCAATCAGATTTATCCCTTTCCTTCTAGAGTTTACATAGGTAAAGAACTCTTTTCTGTTTTTCATTGCATCCTTTGCCAAGGATTTTTCATAATCTGCCTTTGCTTGCCTAATCTCCCATGTGACTTGATTACGGAGCAGTTTATATCTATCATCCATGGGCTTCCAAGTCACCCATTAATTTATATGTATCCCATGCACTTTTCTTCTCTGCCACATGTCTCATTAGTTCATCTGATATCCATTTAGGCCTAAACCTCGAACAATATTTCTTAGTTGGTATGTAAAGCCTAGTAGCTTCCAAGATAATTTCTTTGAATGCTTCCCATTTTGAATTTGCTGTTGGTAACATCGTCAGTCGGTCCCACTGTACAGAACCTAAATACTGTCTCAGTCCATCGTAGTCGCCTTTACGAAAGCAATAACCCTTCCCTTTACCCCTAATGGTAGTTACCTCTTTGAGTAAATCCCACTTCAGCACACTGTGATCACTGCCACCTGGTGGTTCCTTTATCTGAAGATTCTTAATGCATGAAGAATCACTACTGATAATCAGATCACTCTCTCTAGTTGCCTCCCGAAAATGTTGATGTAGAAAACAATCATCCAATAAATCCACAAAAGCCTTGCTAGTGTGTGAATGACCAACCCACAAATTCCAGTTAATATCTGGAAAATTAAAATCCCCCATTATAAGACTCTCTGATTTACTGGTCCACTCTATTTCCCTATACAGTTCCTTATTATACTCATCAGAGTCATTAGGCTATAACACATCCTACTCTCAATTTTGATCTCTCAATGCTTATGTCACACCAAACTGACTCGACACTGCACTGTCCAGCGATGTCGACTGGCTTCACTTCCTTGGATTTTATGTATTTCTTAACTAATAGCATAACCCCTCCTCCCTTCCTATCCTGTCTATCCTTCCTGTACATATTGTACTCCCCAAAATCCAGTTCTGCATTCCTTATATCTGTGTGACACCATGTCTCTGCTATTCCAACAATATCTGTCTTTGATGTTTTGAGCAATACCTCAAATTCATCAAATTTATTTACCAAACTCCTAGCATTGGTGTACACGCAAGTATACATGCACCTGTTCCTATTCTTAGCGACCCTAACACAACCCATGTGTTTACTTGTACCGCAATGACTCCCAGCAGTCTCTGAAATATCCTGCATCTTATTTACCAGGCTTCTGCTCATTCCAATAAAGCAGTGCAAGAATCACTTTCACCTCTGCCAGTGGCTACTGTTAATCTATTAGTCCTTGTATCCCCCCAAGCTAGCAGTTTTCCGACCCACCTAACACTGCCTCGATAGCATCAGCAAATATTCTTGCACCCTTTCTATTTTAGTATATCCCATCCCTGTAGAAGCAGTCTCTCCACTTCTACTAGAGATTGTTGTTTGTTTTTGTAATAGGGTTTTAGGCGCAAATGCGCTCTTACAGTAAAAAATATTACTTAACTATCGAGCTTTTCTCCCATTATCTGCTATTATTTTGTATTTTTAAACAGATGTCTCCACCGGTACTTTACCCCTTAATTGCACGGTCTTGCTGGACGAGAAACCCAAATTTCTGGGAGTTAAAACCATGCAACTGTCGTCTGCAGAAAGATGAGGGGTGCATGGTTTCGCAACGTGGCTGAGTTAAAACGACTAATTCAGTCACATTGTGAAAAAAAAAAGCCATCAAAATTCCTCTCGTCATTGATGAGATTCGAACCCGAGTCTTTTCCATCTGGTGTCCTGGTGGGTAGCACAATTGGTAGGATCACCGTCCTCCCCACACCGGGTGTTTTCGAAAAGATCTGAGTTCGAATCCTCCGATGACGGGATTCGAACTATATATTACTATTAAGTAATAATATATAATAAGAATATTACTATTAAATAATATTCTCGAGCATTTATTTTTCTCTTATCGGCTTTTCTCGCATTACCTATTCTTTTGCATTTTTTCAACAGATATTTCCACAGGCTGTTTTCTGTCTTAATTGGCATCTGTAACTCATGTCCTTTCTTCTAAGCCAGTTAGGACAAATGCAATCACCAGCCACTCACAATTTAGTTTCAAACTCGTCAATTTACCTGTTCTTCCCTTTCATTTATCCTTCGGGTCGCGCGGTAGCACAGTAGGCACGATTGCTGTTTTCCATACAGCGTAAAAAAGGCATGGATTCAATTGTGATAGGAATGGGAATTTTAATGGATATTTTCATATTTAATTAGTCTAACGAGAATTAGATGAATTTTCTTCCTGCAAACATAGAATACATACAATTTACAGGCACAAGGTGCCTTTATGCACTGCACTTATTCTAAGCAACCCCTCCTAACTCTTTCAGTTTCTTTTCACTTTCCATATGCCTTACTAGAGTACTATAGGAAGGGAAATTCAGAAGTTTCCACACAGGAAACCTGAATTTCCCCTTCCTGTTGAAGAAAGGCTAAAGACCCATACTTCCCCCCCCCCACACACATAATAAGTTATTACAGCTTTTTGTATTTGAAATACTTCAATACGTTATGATAGCCTTTTGTATTTGAAATTAGTTACTGAAACAGTTTTCTATTAGTATGTTTTAGTTTGGATTTTAATTAAAATCATGATACAGTCTTTTCTTAGGAAGAACAAGAAGTAAAACCTTCGGCTAATGGTTCAAGTGGGTCCCTCACGAAGAATGAATATTGGATACGAGTAAATTTAAATACACAGATAAATAAAACACATCTTTATTGATAAGCAAAACTGTCATGTAAAAATGTATTCTGTGCGCCATTTTTATTTTTAAAATTGCAGCCAGAAGCAACACCCCCGCCAACGCTTGTGATACTTTCCATTATAAAATCTCCTGTTTCACAATGGTAATTAATTTTTAAAGAGCTCTTTCGACACCTTTTTATGAAAGATGTTCATTTAAAACTTTCGTTTTTCATTAAAAAGTAATGAAATAAACTATAATTACTCCCATTCCATTGCCTGAAAATACGTAAAATATACTGAACATCGATAACAATTGCATTAAAGGTTTTATATATTTTTTATATTATTTATTTATTTATTTTCATTAGGATTTGACTGCTTATTGCCTAGCTATAAACTACATTCTGTTGGTTTATTCTCCGGTAATATTTACCCTCAATATATCTGAACAGGAGCGAGCAGGATATGTCTCTCCATGTGTTCGTAAAATAACCAACCCCCCGTCGTAATTTTAATAGTTACCTCAGTTTTACTAAATTTACCCGTGGCGACTTCTGCCGGTCCCTAATGAACGCAACTGCATATTCAGTTGCCATCCTCATCAGCTAGAGGGGGTTTGATACCTCCTGGAGTGCTAATCCAGTAAGATGTTACAGCTAGTTCTAGAATTGTCTCGATAGCAAATTATAAACAGAATCCTTAAACGAGTTTTCCTCCAGCCCGATTTATTTATATAATAATTAGCTCGCTATATGCATACTTATGCATGTTTATTCGATATCTAAATTGCAGTAGAAGATGGAGAATCACAAATTTTTGGCTATATCGACGATCAACCAGCCACCCCTGTTTGCCTGCTATTGTTGACATGGTTGCTAGTAGTTCTGCGCATGCGTCGAATAGCATCAGAAGAGCAAGGAGGAACTAGATAGGCGACCTACGAACATTTCTTGTTAGAGTGGCTTTCCTGTTATCCTATCCACCATTCTGCCTCAACCGGGATTTATAGATTTTCGTTTTGAGGAGAGGAAAGGTGCGTGTTATTATTTCTCTCTCTTTTTTTTTTTTTTTTTGCACTTCTTGCGTTATTAAATAAACGCTTCGATCATAGCTTTCATTCATTCGTTGTAGTGTGAATCAAAAGCAATACGTCTAGGAGTCGTGGTTGCCGGCTCCTTGCATCTGAGTAGATTGTAAATTTTCGGTTGTCAAGTAATATGCGGACGCATGCAGATAGAATTCTAAATTTATGTGTTGTCCGTCTTGCATGTTATACTTGGCACTTGAAACCATATGCGAGCTTAAAATGGGAACGTGCAACTGCTTGTTTAGCTAGAGAACAGCATTTGTGACACACCTTTCCTTTAGTTTCGAGTAGCCTCCCCTCCTGTTCACATTTCTTAGCTTTTCCGAAGTATTTGAAAACTGCAGCTCTCTTCATGTTTTTTTTTTTTTTTTTCTGTCTGTGTGCGTTTTTTTTTTTAATGTATCTTCGTCATATTTCGCTAATTTTTCAAAGAAAAAAATAGTTTTTGGGAGACGCTTAATCGTAAATTTAATGTAATAAATATAAAAAACTTTTCCCACTTCCAATTATGGAATTTATAAAATTATCTCATGCCGATTGACTTTTCTGCTAACAGTGATTTTATACTTTGCACAATACAATATTGCACATAGAGAACAACTCCTAAGCGCACAATTTTGGTGTATTGAAAATTATAATCTGTTGCGGTCAATATCCTCCTTATGCCATATTACACTAATTGTCGCACCATCTGTTGGGGATTGGTAGCGAAATAGTAACACGGAGAGGCCATGTTCTCAAGGGTAAGGACATTTTTTTTTTTTTTCCATTAATTTTTCAAGTGGATGTTTAAAACGCTTCCGGACATACTAGACCTGGTTAGCCTGATGTAAACTCGCAGTTGCAGATCTTTTTTTTCGCCGGCTTACCTGTTCTGTTAAGTAGTCTTTGAACTTTTGGTGAATAACAGGTTGTGGTGTCGTCCGAGGCAGTAGGGAAACTTTGTAATCACGATGTTATGTTTAATATGTAATTATGAAGACATTTAGTTAAGTCTTCTTTCCCCCCACCCCCCTTCCAGTTCATCACCTTGAACGCGAGATCCAAAGAACGTATCATTCCTTCGGCCTACAAGTTTAATGTCTAGACCTGCCTTCAAGCGAAGAATAGGGTTGCCTCCCTGACAGAGCACCCAGACTAGTCGTCTGCTCCCTAGTCTCCTAAGTGGTTACTATAGTGAGTCATCACGAAATTCGTGCCCGCACACCCCCTTTTGCAGTGGGCTGGTATCAAGGCGTCAGAGAACCAACCAGTGATCCTAGCTGCACGTTGCCCTTTAAATCGATGATTGAGAACGCAGACAGTCGCGAGACATGAATAGAAATTGGGGAGAAAACTAAAGCCAGGCTAACGCGAAAGGCTAGTTTAAAGAAATTAGTTAATGTTACAAAATAATCTAGATTCGAGCCACTGTTAGAAATATGTACAGTTTCGATGTATGGGCATCATTTAGAGATAGCGCATATACAACCGATGGAATTACAGCTTCTCAAATGTCAAGTTTTTCATGGAATTAAACTCGTGGCAAACCTTTTCTTTCCTGATTAAAGTTTGAGTGTATTTACAGTGATTTCTACCATTTCATTATTAATTACAGTTTCAATTAAATATCAAAAAACGCTAATACAGAGAGTGTCATGAAAATCCCCATGGGTAAACGCCGATAAAAATGGACGCAAGTTGATTAAATTTTCAAGTGTATGTAAATCGCATTAGCCAATACTCCAATCTAATTTAATCCTTGCGAATAATTAGTAAAATGACTAATTAAGGGTGAACTTCATAATTCAGTAAATGTAGTAATTGCAGTTAACTTAAAGTTAATGCGTAATTAGATTGCAGATGATTGGTATTAAATAAAAGCAAAGTATTCAAAGGAATACTAATAAGATGCATCGCGACCTTACAAATAAGTCATCTTTTTCCACGTGATTTGATGGATGATCCCCCACGTGGTCGGATTCTGCAAGACTGTTCTTGACTGGGAGTCTTCCCATCGATTTTGCTTTCAAGACAAGAACCACGTGATTTTGTGATGCCTGACGAAACAGGAATGCACGCATGGCTCTAAAGGCAGAGGAAAGCCAGGGGGGAAAAAGTACACATTTATGTACACACACATACGCAATGCTTTAGACAGCTTAATTACATCGTAATTCTGAGATGTACAACTGTCTTTAGCAGAGTACCCAGGGTGTTCTTAGAGAATCTGGTTCTAAGACCGCTGGACAGTTGGTTTGACAATACATGTTCAAACAGATTTTCGGTATTAAAATATTTCAATTGGTATAACCAGACTCCCCCTAAGAGTGACAACTGGCGACTTAACTTAACCCAGGCTAACACTGTCTTTTTATCTTTTATGTTTACAACGTTACCTCAATTGTAAAGAAATTGTGCTTTTCTGGATGATTTGTTGCAGAAATTTAAATTTCAGCAGTGGAGTTCTTGTTTCGGTTTATAAGAGAACTCGACTCATCTTTCTGGATAATTTCTTAAACATCTAGATCCGCCGCTACAAATGAGGGCAACTTTTTAACAACTTGACCCAAGTTTTTCCTATCAAGAACGAGTATAAGCAATGTCAACCTGTCAAGTGTACGGAGAAGAATCTGAATATTTGGTCAAAGTACTGAATCGATGCGAGAAATCGGGCAGCCAAAGCAGTTGTCGTTGGGAGGGAAAACGCACTTTGCTGACTATTAATACAAGTACTTTGTACTCAGAATTTTGTATAATTATCTTGAATATGAACTCCCCACTGCTGTGGGGAGGGGGGAGGTACAAAGTTCGCAAAGCATTTATGAAAATAATGAAGATAATTTTCTGCAGCTACATATTCGCTAACTTGAATTTTGCCCGGTCTGTAAAACTGAAGCATTCAAGACACGAGTTTGGATCTGACTAGCTTCACTCTGTTCCAAAAGAGTTGGACGTTATCATGTCTATTTTGATCCAACAAGTCATTTATGATCAACATTTTATTCTGACATACAGTGCTCCCTGGATAGCACGGGCTTAAGGGGACCTGCATTATAACGCTGACCGCAGTACTGTATAAAAACAGGTCACGCTCCCGTGCGCAATGTATATCTAAAAGTCAGTTCTTAGTTTAATTATTACATCTAGAGTACAGCATGGGGTCATTATAAAAGAAAGTGCTGTAGTTTATAAAATAAGCGATACTGCTTGGCACTTTTTTACAATAAACTTCACTGTGGGCTTGTTCGACAAGTATCTGTACGATATTCAACTTCAGCCCAGCATGTCTGGTATAACAGTTGCAACGACTTAGTGATTCTTCCCTTTACGTGTTATTTATCACAGCGGCTTCTTTCAGATTAAACGAGGTTTTTAATGTATTCTCCTCCCCAAAAGGGTCAGATCAGGATTTCTATGGGACCATAAAATCGGCCCATCTTTTCCAATGCAACGATTTGTAAATTTTTTTTTTTTTTTTTTTTTTTTAGTTAAGGATAAAGGCTGTCTGGTCATGTTAAAATGGATGAGGCGCCGTCTTATTGAAAGAATACTGGAGTTCCAAGTTCATCAATCTGAAGGCGTAGTTATAAGTCAGGTCAGTTTCTTTTTCTCGGTGAAAAAGACCAGTTCAATACCACAATGCATCAATCAGTTCACACCAGGTTAACCTTTGTGCTACTGAGCACATACTCCATTAAAACACGAGGATTTTCAGAACCCCAAAATGTGGCAGTTGTACCGATTTACGGTACCAGTCACGCGCAATGAAACAGCTACAAATCCCGTTCGAATATGACGGTTTAATTTCATGTTTCAGCCGAATTTTGTAAGCGTGAAATTTCTGAGTACGACGCACAACTGACCTTCCTGAACTTGTATATACGATTGTAATATTCGTTCAAGCATTTCCTCCATTACACGCGTTCTGCTTTTTTTTTTTTTCCCCTCTTCTCAACACTTCCATTTTCTCCAAATTTATTATACCAATGAAAAATAGCGTTGTGGTCAGGAGGATCGCTTCTGTTCGCAACAAAAAATTACTTTCCACAGCCACGAAAGATTTGTGTTCCACATAAGCTGTCATTGCTTAATAGCTGCTGCGCAACTTTAGCTACGGTGATTTTTTTGATTGCCTTTTTTTTTTGGAAAATTCATCTGTCATCTCTTCTCGGTTCAATTTTACTCTTGAATTTCGTTTTTATCATTATTTAGGAGTGATATAAAATGGTAACATGGTGAAAATGACTGACCTGTCTGAATTCCAAAGATGTCATTTGTTAGTGCACCTTAGCAGCGAAATCAGTGACTAAAACTGCTGATTTGTTCAATGTATCTAGAGGAACTGTAGCCTAGTGGTCAGGCGCGCGGGTGCATAAGTACACATGCCTTGAGTGACCGGGGTTCAAGCCCGTGACTGCTGAATACGGTGCTGTTTCTTGTATTCTGTCTATCTTGTTAACTCCTCTGACTGTTTGGTCGTCCCGGAGTATAAACAGAAAATTTATTTATTATTATTATTTGCATTCATCAAGTATGAAAAAGCAATCTGAGAGGACAAACAGACAGAAAATCGAAGCTGACTGAAAGAGACCGCCGGACTCGGAAGAAGATTATAGCTGGAAAACATAATATTGCTTCAAAAATAACCGCAAAACTTAATGCGAATCTCAGAAATCCAGTTTATAGAAAAACAGTTCAGTGAGAACTTCATAAAGCTAAAATTTATGGCAGAGCTGCTATTGCCAAGCCACTCGTTACTGATAGTAATGCTAGAAAGAGGAGGCAATGGTATACAGAGCACAGAAACTGAACATTTGATGATAGTAAACATGTCATTTTCAGAATAATCGTCATTCGCACTTTTTCCAGGATCAGGAAGAATTTCCTTTTGACGAATGCCAAAGGAAGCGCATTAGCGAGACTGTGCCAACCGTCAAACATGAAGAGGATCAATGGTGGTTTTGGTATCAATATCTTGGTATCCTTTAGGTCAGTAATTCGCCCCCGAAGAGGCGAATTACTGCTACTAGCTACCTCGATATTCTGCGTGACCAGATTCATCATTCCATGGTATAAATATTGTTTCCCACAAACGATGCCATGTTTAAAGATGATAATGCTCCAATGCACACAGTCAAATGTGTCCAATCTTGGTTTGAGGGGCATGAAACTAAGGCTAAGGATCTCCCACGGCCTGTAAAATCACCAGACTTAAACGTTATCGAGCCATTGGGGGCATATTTGGAAAGAAGTGTGAAGCAGATTTCCTCCATCACTCAATGAACTTGAAACGTTACTCAATTAATAGTGGTCCATTATTCCTTTCAAGACAGTTCAAGATTTATTTGATTCTATTACATGTAGAATACAAGCTTTTTTTTTTTTTTTCAAGCAAAGAGTGGCCCAACACCATAGTAGTGCATCCGTGTAATTCTTATCACAGATTTTTCATATTATTTTGTCCACCCCCTGTATGTACTGTTGAATTTAGTAAGGAACATAAAGTTAATTCAACAATAAGATTTCTCATACTGAGGAAGGGAGGTATTCTGACACCTGCGTTATACCGAATTCACAATATATGCAATGGCATTAAAACCCGGAAGCAATGCATGTTAAATTCTCATTTAGAAATGAAATGATACTTTCGTCTTTTGCAAGATGAATAACTGAGAGTATTTCATTCAAATGATAGAGGTTAACCAAGAAAATTCATTCACTAAATACTTGATTCTCTCCACGGAACCCAATCCAGCCGAGAAGGCCGCCGTAGCCGAGTTGTCAAGTGCAGGCTCTGAGCTGCTAAATACGGTGCTGTTTTTCTTTACCTTGTGAACCTCCGAACGGAAAAAATTTTTCGATTATACTCCGGTCATCCCGAAGTATAAAAAAAAATTTTTTTTGTCTTTTATCTTGGATCGTCGAGAACTCTTGTACTCTGATTCCATAAATTGCTTTACAGTGAAACCTTCGTTTACAGCATGCCACTGTCGACAAAACTGACCAAACAGGTCAGTCAGGCTCTTCCAGAAATCTGATAATCTTAGATGTGAATAATTACTAATTTTCCTATTTTAACTTTTGTTCTTTTTCCGGCCACCAGCATGAAATAAATATCTACTTATTATGATAAGCCCGTCCCTTCTCTTTATGGAGAAAATTGTAAACATCTGCCAAGAAACTTCCTGTTGGGAGTAACTACAACATTCTTGATACGGTACTATTCAACTGATGATGTAGTGCAGCAAGTGGCCATGAAGATAACTATCTTTCACGTTTCTAAAAGCTACTACGTGCACCACTTGATACGGTGCTACTCTCACTGCTCTGTGAAATTAACTTGTCTTTCAAACCGCAAAACTGTCACTTTGAAAATATAGCCTGAAATGTTCCAGCGAATCTTAGTTCTGTAATAGTTTTGAAATTCTCGTTCAGCGCAATATCCTGAAAAAAATGGAGAACTTGCTGGAAATGCCTGAACAAACATTTTTACTGAAGGTCGTTTCACTTGAGTTTTGAGTGGTGTATTTTGAACTGTTGCATATTCATGGAACTGATTATCAAGTTCGTCAATTCTATTCAATAAGACGATTAGCAGAACTCTGGTTGCATTTCTTTGAAAGATCACTTTACGATGTTCAAAGGACGATTCTATTTAGAACATTTTTTTTTTTTTTAAATCAACGAGTCCATGATACCGATTTAACTCTCATATCCTCTGTCCATATTATAAGTGGATTATACCTGTGAAGTATTTTCCAATCTTTGATTCACTGAGGTTTTCAAGCCAGATCGTTCCCAACAGTGAAGCAATTTTTTTTTTTTTTTTTTTTTGGTTATACTAGCAGTCATCGTGGTCTTCTCTTGTATTACATCTAGACTGAGTTTTGTACTTCTGAATAATATCATTAGGTATTTTGGTTCTAACTTGAATTTTTTTTTCAAGTTAACACAATATGTTAAGGGGGATATATCCAAATGCTCATCCGTATTCTTGACAGTAATAAAATTTTAAAAACAACACAAGCGGCATATTCTATGAATTCAAAATAACTGAGGCAGGTATACTAAAAGCACAGGAGATGAAAAATTGAGCAATTCGGATTCCTGATTCGTATTACATAACTTTGTCACTGAACTGCCGGGTCTGCAACCAGTCGTTAGCATCCCTGAATCTCCTTATCTCAGTGTAACTGTTTCACTCCACTAATTTACTGCGTATTCGTAAAGGAAGCGATGAGAGGGCAGGCAGTAGTTGGGAATGAAGCTAACCCATTCTAATAGGATAATGAGAGGTAAATTATTGAAGTTTATTTTTTTCCCCTTTAAAATAAAGCTCTGCAATATTCGTGCTGGGCTAAGCCCCAAAAGGCATAACGCCCCTGATGTGTACTTCAATTCCATACTGAACAATTAAGTGAGCTACGCATGTTTCATTACATAAAATTCATCGGAAGTACTTGGAATTATGACTAGTGGGAATGCTATTTTATACAAGTAAATAGTTAATTATTTCTGTATACGAAGAAACTGAATCCGTATATACATCTTTGTTTCAAATCTAATTAGACAATTGCCTACGATACATCACAAAGCAAAATAGCTAATATTCAATTTGGATATTAGAATTCTCAGTGAGCCAGTAAACACTTGTCAGTTGAGATCTCCGCTGATCTTAACTTCTTCTGACCACAAGATTTCATTGGGCACATTACTGTTTTGGCTTCTTTATTCTATAAAGATAAACGTGGTTAAGTTTCCTGGACTATTGTAGAAAAAGGCACACTAAATATACCACGAAACTGTAGCAAATTAATATACAAAATATATATCATTAGTAGTAGCGGCATATAGTGCAAGAAAGCAAGCTTATACAAGCATCAACAAAAAAAAAAAAAAAAATCCGACTTCACCTATCCATTCTCACCAATAAGTTTGTCTAGTCCTTTCTTGAATTTAAGCTATCAACTTTCACAACAGATGGAAATGTGTTCCAGCTATCAACCACTCGCTGGCTAAAAGAAAACTTCCTCTGCAACCGTCCTTCCTGGATTTGAATTTATGCCCCCGTCACCTCGTGTGTAGTCTCAGCAAGGGAATCCCATCCATCAGCACTGAGCTTGCTCAATCTATTCAAAGCCTTAAACACCTCAATCAGAACCGAAGTGATCCGATAATCGCCTCCTTAGCTCTGCTAGCAAAGTTCCTGTATATCATGGACAACACTCCATGAACTGTCCTGGAAGCTTGTCTGCATTGCTCAGAGAACTTCATATTAGACTGCACAATGGTGGAGGGGGAATTCTAGCAACAAACAAAAAAAAAAAAAAAAAAAAAAAACCCTAGCTTTCAAAATATTTTGTTTTTTTGCGTATGTAATATAAATTTGAGTAGACTAGGCTTAATTTAACTTTTTTAAATATTTGAATCAATATAAATATGTACCATGTACATATTTATATTGAAATCGCGAAATGATCTAGTGAGGACTGAGAAATCAGAATAACCTTATTGATAATAGACTTTTTAGTTTCTGTATTGTAAATTTTTAAGAAATTCGAGGATGCTTGTTCCCTAGCTAGAATAATTAATTTAATCTAAACTTAAAATAAGTAGAGAGAACAAATTAAGAACGTTAACTTGGGGTGCATTTAGGATTCAACTGCAAAGGATGCTAATTACTTGTTCCAAGTATTTTGTTCGCACTAGTTTGGAAGAAAGGAGCATTATAGATGCTAATTCAGAAGAACAGTCCCCATGGAAATATCTACAGGAGGAAGTAATGCAGCAGAAACTACGTTTGTGCGATAGGAAAAGTAGATAATTAATTAGCCAGATTTGCTGTTTTAAATATCAAGAAATATTAGTGGTTTTTGAAGAGGAGTTTAAAATATATATTTAAACAGCGTCCGAAGTTCTTCCTCAGTCCAGGCCTTTGGTATAGTGTGTTCACGGACTGATTTCCACGTTTTGCGTGCTGAAAAACCCCTAATAACACAGCAGGAGAACCCTTCGCCTGAGATCGGCTAACTATAGTCCCGATTGAAGTTTTTCCCCCCAGTCGACGAGGTGAATCGAACCCGGACCACTCTGACGAGCGGCAGACGGCGATGTACCGTGCTGACCAAGCTGCCACAGATGATATGGGTGGGGGGGGAAAGATCGTCCTCAGATATGAGACTTCACAGCAGGGCTGATTTTTGATAATCAGTTAGGAACTGCTCACAGTAAAAATATGCCATTGGAAAGACGAGCATATCCGGTTGTCTGGATATTCGCTATGCCAAAAAGCGATATCTTTTTTTTTTTTTTTTTTTTTTAAATTTTGCCAAAAGATTACAAGTCAGTTTAATAGAAGAGGAATATTCCTGTCTACTTAACTTGTATAACAGTGGAATAAGTCAAAATTAGATTTTGAAGGTAGTTAGGAATATTAGTACGTAATATTTGACTTTTAAGCCGATAGTCACTATTGTATATGGTTGTTATTTGCATTAGCCTAGTTGATCTGTTATTATTTATTTATTATTATTTTTTTTATAATTTTAATCGGTGTCTCAGTAATATTTCAATAAAACTAAGAATAACAGACTGATGAATCATCATTCCTCGATAATTCAAATGTACACGTTGCTATGCTTAAGTTACATTTAAACTACAACAAAATACTTAAATGCTTAAGCTAACTTCGTTTCATCAGGAGGAAAATGAGGCCATCTACCAGTGGCAATGAGGAAATAAGTAGCCTGCGCAGGTTGAAAGTTCGAGCCTGCGCTACGCTATAAATACTGCTGCCAAGAGCAGATACATTTATAATGTACCCACTGGTTATCGGCTGGTGGATTCATGGAGATCTCTGGTCTTCAAGGTTTGAGGTGGCTTCATAGGTGGAAGATGCTATTGACCATATCACTCCCTCCCCAAGTCTTCTGATCAGTGGATCCGAACTGAGGGTGAGGAAAATCTTGAGCTTTCCGAATTTGTAACGGAGAGGTACTGAGCAACATGGAGTACTATTTTTTTAAAAAAAAAAAAAACTATACATCCTCCTCGGAAATGAGCCCCCCCCCCTTTATCTCACTCCGAGCCCTGATTAGACCCAAAGCATATACTCGCTCATTTTTGAGATTTAAAGGACGTTGTGTTTTGAGATTTAAAGTATGTTTCCGTGAAGAGGAAAAGACCAAACCCTCCAGCACAAGACAGCACGACGAAACAAATGGCCCTCAGTCCCTAGCGGCTTTCACTTCCCCTCTTACGGTAGCGAGAGGATCACAATGGAATTAGAGGGTGCTAAGAATCTCTGGTTACGACCAGGCCGCCATGCACAGAAACTGAACTTGGCCTGTTACAACGTAAGATCGCTCATAGGTGAAGATAGGATGGATACTAGAGCTGGAAAAAGAATTAGAAAAATGTGACTTGGAATATCATCGGTTTGGTTGAAACAAGAAGAAGAAATGAATCACTCAAGTTTATCGAGTGGAAATCTGCTATACATCAATGGAGACAATGAAAGCAGCGAAGGTGGAGTTGGTTTTCTGGTTCATAAAGATACAAAACACAACATTTTTGGAATTCAAAAGTACATCATCAAGGGTGTCAAGACTACTACTCAGGATTTCTAAAGGGTACAAGCATAAAGGTTATAATGATTTATGCACCAACATCGAGCCATGATGATGAAGAGGTGGAAGAAATATACACCGAAATTGAGTCATATAGATGAGCAAAAAAACCGCAGTATGTACTGGAACTATAGGAAATTTTGGAATTGGTGAAAGACTTGTGGAATTTGCAGAATCTCGAGGATTGTCAGTAATAATTAATTTTTTTTTTTTTCAAGAAAAGGGTGAACAGAAAGTGGACATGGAAGAGCCCAAATGGTTTAGCAACTAATGAAATCGACTTCATCCTCACTAACAGAAGATATCTCGTGAATTATGTTATCGTCCTCAACAAGGTAAATGTTGGAAGTGATCACAGAATGGTAAGATGCACACTTGATATAGATAAAAGAAAGAAAAAAACTGACTCGAGTAAATAATATGAAGGTCTTTGAGATAACAGAAGAGGAGAAAAAGCAGTATGTACTGGAACTTAAGAACAAGTTTGAGCTTCTGCAGACTGCTCAGGACGAGGAATATTACAACTTTCTGAAAGTGATTAAGCCGAAGAAACCTATATGTAAAAAGCAATCCAAAGAAGAAAAAATTAGTCAAGAAACACTTGTGATGATGAACCGAAGATGACAAATGAAGAGCAAGATAAACGCTGGCAAGGATAAAATTGAGTATACTGAGTTATGCAAAGCCATTAGAAAGAAACAGAGGACATAAAATTTGAACACAAGAAAAGTAGAACAAGCATTAAGGGAAAACAATGGACTTAAATCAGCAGCTATGAGCAGTAATACAGAAAGACAAATGAAACTGAAGAATAGTGATGGTGTACTTATAAATGCCTCCGTAGCCAAGTGGTCAGGAGCGGGAGTGCAGTAGCACACGCTCTTTGAGTAGACCGGGGTTCAAGCCCCTGACTGCTGAATACGGTCGATCTGCCAACCCGCACTGGACCAGCGTGGCAGATAATGGTCCGTTTCCCTCAGCATGAATTGTTGAGGAGGCTTCCATCCTGCAGTGGGTTGATAATGGCTGCACTTTTTACTTTTTTTTACTTATAAATAGCAGAGAAGGCATAATTCAAATAGCAGAAGACTACTATAGAGAATTATACAAGGAGCGAGGGAATGATGGCAGTGGGGAAGGTGGATTGCAAATTAGTAACATATACGACATACCCGATATCCTTCCTGATGAGGTAGAACATGCGTTGAAGTAAATGAAGAATCAAAGCCCATGGAGAAGATGAAGTTACTGTAGAGTTGTTCAATTGGGAGGAAGAGACATGACACAAAAACTAGCAAGACACTTCGCAAAATGCATTAGAAAATGTGTGACGCCTAAGGAGTGGAATAATGCAATCATAGTTTTGCTGCATAAGAAAGGAGATAAATTGGAAATTATAGACCAATTAGCTTGTTATCCCACATCTATAAGTTGTTCACAAACAGATTAGAAAGAATACTTTATGAGAATCAACCGAAAGAGCAAGCTGGCTTTAGGAAAGGATTCTCAACTATGGATCACCTTCACGTAATATCACAGCTAATGGAGAAAGCAAATTAATATAAAACACTTATGCCTGGCATTTGACTCCATACAGCATAAGGCAATGTTTCGGGGACTGGAAAGACAAGGCATGGATACCTCATATATTATGATTTTGAAGAAAAGACATGAGAACGCTACATTCTTTATTAGACTAGACAAAGACTGTAACAAACTTGAAATTGAGGAGTTTGACAAGGACACTCTTTCCGAAATTTACTGCTGCCCTTGAGGAAGCTTCCAGAATATTAGACTGGTCGCAGAAAGGAGTCAATGTGAATGGAGAGTACCTAAACCATTTACGATTTGCAGATGACATTGTGATCATAACGCACAATCCCAAAGAATTAGAGGAATATCTTAAGCAGTTATGCAGAGTTAGTAAGGATTTTGGACTAAAGATGAATATGGCTAAAACAAAAGTAATGAACAAGTATGCCACAGAAAGGGATATAATGATTGAAGGAGCAGTAATTGAAAAGGTGGAGTCATACTTATCTGGGACAAGTCATTAATATCAAGACTTTTATCATTGGCTGGAAGTCAAGAAAAGAACAAATTCTGGATGGATAGCATTTCACTTATGGAAGTGAAACTTGGGCACTCACCAAAAGAATGGGAGAGAAGCTGAGAACTACTCGGCGAAGAATGGAACGAATTAGATTGGGAATCAGACTGTTAGATGAGAAGTGAAACACATGGATTAGGCAGCAAACTCAAGTAAAGGATATTCTTATCAAAACAAAACAACTAAAATGGTCTTGGGCAGGACACATAGCTCGATGACAGATGGACTAAGAAAATAACAGAATGGTACCCAAGAGGAGCTAGAAGAAGAAGAAAACCTGGAAGACAACGACGGAGATGGACAGATGAAATTCAGGAGTTTGTGGGTAGCAAATGGATGGCCATTGCACAAAACAGAAGGAACTGGTAAGTTGCTGGAGAGGCCTTCATCCTGCAATGGATTGAAAATGGCTTTTTCTGTGTTCATATGCGATTTTCCACCAATATGATCGTTAACAATGTCTGGAGTCTGTTTGTTTATCAGGAATCGTTAAGTCTGAATGAGTCAATTTATAGAATTATTCCATGGATATATGTGATGATGAAATCCGCCTCTAACCTCTGAACGCATGCTGCATGTCAAACTTAATTCTGTACTTGCAGCAAACTTAAGATATCTTTCCCGACCTTTCACTACAAACACCAATACTTGCTATAATTAATTTCCTGGTTATGCGAGATTTTTGTAAGCGTTCAAATGTTATTTAATAACTGTAGTTATAAAATACAAACTGAGCTTTAAGTTAGGAACACCAACCTGGTACCTGTTTTTGTCAACTTGAACGAGCAACACTGTGTGGATACGTCGTGGCATAGAGAGAATAATGTGCTGGAGGATGTCTATCCACGTGGACCTATGGACAGACATCGATGTCAACCATCCTGCCAGCGCTAGTCTTTTTTTTTTTTTTTTTTTGGAGGGGGGGAGCTCTCAGGTGCCATGCTCACAGGTATTTTATTGGAAAGGGCTCAAAATCTAGGCAGAGGAAAACACTTCTGTCCTTTGCCTCAACATTAACTTTCGCACCTGAGCTAACTGAATTCTAGGATCAGCCGGGCACTGCATCCAACAGTTTTCGGGTGTTCGATGGTACTGGACCTAGGTGCCAAACGGCCTGTTCTATGACGACCCACATATTCAACTAGGCTAAGATCGAACATGCTTGGGGACCAGTGCACATCAAGCTAACAGTTTCAACCTCATTGTCTTGTTGAATACTTTGGTAGTTGGGGAAGAAGTACCCCATAAACGAGTGCCCATCAGAAATAAGACCGCTATGAATCTCCATTGAAACTCTTGGACAGATACCAGGGAGCCCAGGGTTCTCCCATCTAAAAGCCCCAGACCAGTACTGTCCGCACACTGGCTTGCACCCATCCTCCTAGCATGGTGAAGCTGGAAACGTGATTCATTAGACAAGTAGCTTGATTTGAATTGAGTGGAGCAAAAAGACAAGGAGCCCGTTTAGTCAGCCACTGTGCAGAGGCTCTGCTCTCGCTCCCACTGAAGGTTCATTTGCTTCTGATGGGACGTTGGCTGTAGTACCAACAGTGCTAGTGTTCGAATCGTTCGTCTATCCACGTGGACCTATGGACAGACATCGATGTCAACCATCCTGCCAGCGCTAGTCTTTTTTTTTTTTTTTTGGAGGGGGGGGGGAGCTCTCAGGTGCCATGCTCACAGGTCTTTTATTGGAAAGGTCCACGTTGAAATGTCATGCAACCCCCGTGTTGTATTGAGTAGTTGGTTACTCCACTGTGGCACGTTAACAACGCGTGGCTAACCCTGAATATAGGACCTCGGCTGGTAGTTTTAATTGCCTCCCCCCCCCATTAATTTGGCCCTGATGATAATTTTCTGTTGAAACTCGGTTAGGTCACATCTCTGGTCCGTTCTTCGCGCGGAACGCTGGTCTAATGAATGCTGTAGTACCAAGCGCTGCCCTTGTATAGAGACAGTGCATTATAGGGAGGCGATGGCGACAGATACCGCGCATGAAGTCACAGTTGGAAGTGTTACTAATACAAAAGTTCTGTGTATATCTGGTCTATAAAGACAGATCCAAGTTTCACTTTGGAGGAAAGCATCCGCGAAAATAGTCCGTAGCCATAAAAAAAAAAAAAAGAGAAACATCGCAAGCGATGTGATTTGTTTTAATTCATTAAGAGTTTTCTTTGATTCCAAGCATATTGATAATGGAAGGAAAAACAATCTTCGATTGGAGTTTGGAATGACTTGACTTAATTTCCCATTTCAGAAGCGGCCAATCATGTTTCAAGCAGTTAATGCTGATTTAATGTTAAGTAATTACGTATTACTTAACATTAAAGTAATTTAATGTTAAGTAATAAATTCAATTAAGTTTCATGTCTTAACGTATTTAGGTACACTACTCTAGAAAACAAGCTTGTGCTAGTTTTCAGTATCATGTTGGAAATAACCCGCCTAGCATTATTTCCAAATTGTCCGACATAGTTCTTACGATATGGGCAGTAAGTCTTGTCAGCATCTTTCACTCGAAAGGAGTATTCATTGGAATTGGGATAGCTTTTTATCACTTTACAACAACGTGGCTCAATTTGTCAAGGGTTCTTGTAAATATCGCACGTTGATGAGACGGCTGTTGTCGACCTTGATTGTGACATGTTTTATGTTGAGGATGTACTCGTAGTGGCTCATACTTACGAGCGAGGATGTACCTAAAGGGTGGAGTTGTAAGCGGAATATTCTACATCGGTCATGCAGAATAAACTTGGTTTAAAAAATCAAACGATTAAAGATAATGTGAAAAAAAAAATTTAATAAAGGCATCTTAGTGAATTTAATATGGCTGAGAAAGACGTGTATATACGAGAACAAAAGTAAGAGGACTGGACAATCAAAATAACGGACCAGTGGAATCCAATTGACTGCATGGAGGTGTACAATTATACTCTATTAAGCTATTTAAGTTAATAATTGCCATCTGGACTTCCAGACTGGGGGAAGGGGGACAGTGGATACTAAAACTTTTTGTGGAAACAGTTTCATCATTTTTGTTAAATAAAAGTACATAAACAAAGGGGGGGGGGGGTTGACCAGTCATTCTAAGGAATGATCTATATTGTAATGACTTGAACATGAGATGCAAAAATTCGGATCTGTACATCAAGGTTTAACGGCTGAGAGAGTTTTTACTAAGTTCCTCTCCTGAATGATTGCACTTTTCACATCTTGATTCAAAAATCTTGCATAACTGGTTTAGTCAGACTCAGTTTTATTAAAGCATAACTGTTAACAGGACTGCTATCGGGCCAGGAACGATTCATCCTGTGAGGATGATATTCATCAATGGTTAATTTAGTTTAAACAAATTTTTTTTTTTTTTTAATTTGCATCATCTGAAGTTTTGACAAGTGTAACGTAGCTGTTAGAAAATTGAAATTAAGCCGCACTCTTCTGCTAGAGGGTGTTGAAAAGGTTCTTATAACCCTCTGAGATTCTTAATGCTTATACGCTTGAGGAGTGCTGCAATGAGACTATTCTTACACTTACTAATAAAGCACTTCTATTTCTTGGACGATTTCAATAACTCTGTTGCCTTTTGGGCCAGCTCGGGGCCCTCACTTTTTAGAAGGCACTTTCAAAACATGCGCTTTACAAAGGATATGATCCAAATAGCATCTAAAAAGGCTGCCATAGCCGAGTGATCAGGCGCTACGGTTATAGGTACACATGCCTTGAGTGACCGGCGTTCAAGCCCGTGACTGCTAAATACGGTGCTGTTTCTTCTATTCTCCCTATCTTGTGAACTTTTGACTGTGTGGTCGTTCTGAAGAATAATCAGAATATTTATTCATTTATCTACCTATCTTTTTCACCACGTAGGCATCATTCTTTACTCGGTGTTCACTCCATTCCACTTCCTATTTCTTCAAAGCGTCTGTACGCTTTGATCACAAATATGCCATCTTACACTTTTATATATTTACATTTTGTACATCTTATATTTACATTTTGTCGAACCTGAACTACGCAGCAGCAGCATCCATGAATTACTCCAAAAGTGACAGAAACCTTGAACGATTTCTAGTCTTGTGCACAATAGCTAATCCGTTCTCTACTCAATTTCAAAACTGCAATGCATGACTGAACTCTGTTTATAATATTTACGTATATTGCTATAAAACTTTGCGTCCCTCAATATTTCCGGTTACGACACCAGACATCCTACTTGGATGTCGCGCAACCTGATCGCAGATATAAAATACATGAATCTTTGAGTTTCATCTCCAAGATCACCACTTTCACATTCTCCTTTTCATCCAGCAAAACGAGAATACATGCAATTTACAGACAATACTCTGGAGTCTCATAGCCTTAGCAGCACGGAACAAAACTGCATTCTTTTTACTGACATCCTTCATAAAGGAAATAAACTGCAGCATTTTTGACATTCAACGCATTGAGGATGAAATTCTCCACAGTTCTAATCCTTTTTGGCACATGTGGTATACAAGAAATCCACTGATTCCAATTTTGGCCACTTACAATCAATCCCCACATACGACCTTTTTGATCAAAACAACTCATTACCTAACTTTCCTTTCATTAACAATATATAGATGTATTTAAACATGATTCCATAAGTTTACCCGGGCAGAGGGCGAGAATGCTAGGGGAGCTCATGCGATCCCTTTCTTAAACTTTTTGGAAATCTCGGAGCAATTCAATCATTGAAAGATTGCCAGTACACTTCAGATCCGATAAGGTTTTAATCTAACCCTACAAGCAATTAGTGCTATCAGTTCTTCATTGCAGCAGTGTAGTTTGGTTATCACCGCCACAAAATTACTCCATCAGCAAAATCGAGACCGTCCAGGCTAATTTTATTACACCGGTGTTCTACGGCCATCGCAAGGACTGCGCAAGCCTCTTCAAGAAGTTTGGCTGTCCATCGCTAGATTTTCACTTGGTGAAACATGCCTTTCAATTCAACCATAACTTCGCCCATTCTCGCATTGATCCATCACATCTTTTTGCGAATTACAATTCCATGTACTTTACTTCTTACACCAACTTCCTGCTATAACTCCATCTTGTCGATGCAAAGGATTTTTGATAAATAAAATAAATTCTGTTTATACTACAGAAGACCACATAAGGCCAGAGGAGTCCACAAGGTGGGTAGATGACTTTCATCAACCGGTGAAATACCACCACTTTGCTTATTGGAGGCTTGAAGTGGTGAAACCCATGTTTAGTCTCTAGAGCAAAGTTTCCGGCACCCCCCCCCCTCCCCCAATACTTCTCCTTCAACCCATGCACGGTACTAACTACTATAGGTTTTGATACCTTTCGTGTTTGGGGTTTTCATAAAAAAAAAAAAAAAGAGAGAATACGTGAATATTTTTACCGTATTTAGTAGCCACGTGTCTTGAACCACTGTCACTCAAAGCGCGTGCACTTTTGTACCCTTTCATTCGGCTATGGAGGCCTATAAATTTTCTATCTACACTCCAGGACGACCACACCGTCAGAGGAGTTCACAAGATAAATGCAATACAAGAAATAGCACCGTATTTAGCAGTCGCTGGCTTGAACCCCGGTCACTCGGACGTGTACATAGACGCCCATGATTGGTGCTAGTGTTTGTAGCGCCTGAGGAAAAAACTTTGTAACGGCGCCTAATTCATATCGTATCTTAACATACACATGCAGTAGCGCATCTAGCAGCGCCTATTTTAGGCGGCGCCAGGGGCAAGTGCGACCCTTAGCGCCGGCCCTGTTAAGACATCCTGGCGCCTCATCTAGTTTATGCCGCCTCTCCATCTTTATCAAATTTGCTTATATAAATAATATTAGAATTAACGTGGCAGTGGTGAACGATATTCGTAATAAAAATAAAATAATCTGCTTCAATAAATACTTAATTAAACACTACGAGTCCTACATTCTGGACTTAAACTAAATACTTCAACCATAGTGGAGAAACTAAGGTCTGCCAATAGTTCGCATTCCAAAAAATAAGTTTAGTTAGTTATAACTTGATCTACCTAAAAGTACATCACAAAGAGAAACATTTTTAATTAATGTGATTAAATTAGCTATAGTCTATGCTTGATTAGCAACGTTATTTAGAAATTATATTAGTACCTTCATTATTTTGAAGGGTCCCTCGAACGGCTACTCAAACTTATTTTTGAATCACTTTAAAGCATTGAATATGGTATTTATCATGGTAAAGTAGCCGGAAAAAAAAAAAACTCATAATAAACGCTTCTTAATGTATTAAATTATAGAACCTAATTAGTCTAATGTGGCCAGTGACAATTTTTATGTTAGATGGTCCGTGATATGCAAAAATTCTTTTTCTATTTATCTCTGATTTTAATAGATTAACGCTGAGATATTAATCCGTTCATGAGCGCTTTAAATTTTGGGGCTCTTCCGTGGGAGAACGGAAACATGACTTAAGATCCGGTTATAAAGTAAAATTTTAATTTGCCTTCAGATTTCAATGCCTTGTTTGTGGATTAACCAATGTTTTAATTTTATGCATTGAACAGTCATAGGCGTGCACTGCCAACTTCTTTATAAAATCGAATAAGTAGAAACAGTTACTTTTTTTTTTTTTATTAGCCATCCTTTTAAATAAAATATTATATCGAACAGCAACCAATGTATTATCAATGTCGTTAACTAGGGATATCAAACGAAGCCATGAGTTACAGATCCAGCTGCTTGCAGAGGAGAGAGACGTATGGTCTTTTGTTCATGTCTCAGTTACCATGACGACAACGTACTTTCACACCTCCGATTTAAAGTGCCTTTAAAACAGACTGCCCTGGTTTTGACTGCTGAATGCTTGAAGCGCTAACAAAAACAATTGCAACGAGTAGCAGCAAGAACATTTAAAACGTGGATTATAGTGATAACATTTGCTGGAAATGTTGGTATACAAGCCGTTACAGTTCGACACTTCTTTTTCAGAGTTATTCAATATTTACATAGAAAATATGAAGCCGAAAATATGCCTTCAGGTTTCTTTTCCCATGTATTATACAATCAGGCGTTTAAGTTTAGCGTTAATTATAAACACTTATCCTGTAATGAATATCCACTCCAATCTATAATAACATGTTTTATTGAACCTATTATGAACCTCGTCCACTAAAAATTTAAAGAATTCAGCGAAATGCAAGAAAACTTATTTTTGCAAGTATATATATTTTGCAAGTATAGAGAATCAAAAACAGATATCTAAACTTTGCATATTATAAAATTTAGCTGTCTAATTTTAATAACTGGAGTTCATAGTTCTTAGTTGCTTTCGTAATAATCAACTGATACTTAATAGCAGTGTCGTCTGCCCGATATTGGCTTTTATAAATAATAATTTTTTATTTATTACTCACTTAATGATTTTCCTAGAAGTCTTGACTACGGCCTTTTTCTCTGAATAGTTTTGTGCACTTTTTTATAAACAATATTCAAATTGGTTGCAAAAAAAAAAAAGCCTACCTCTGAAAAAACCACAAGTTCAACTGTATACTAATATTTTTGCAATTCAACAGCTTCACTAGGTGGTGTTGTTGCTTTGTCATCGCCACCTATATTGTAAGTTAAATGTCTTGTTACAAAAATTAAATTATTACAGTAATTATAAAACTATTCATTAAAAATTAAGTTTTATAATTAGTTTACAAAAATTATTTAAGTACCTCCGAAAGGGAAGTGTTACTCGCAAGTTTGTTTCTAAAGCATTAAATTATTTAAAAGAAAAATACTGTACACTACCTATACGATACCTGTTTTATGTTATGTTATTAAAGTTGATGAATTACTAATATTAATCTGAGCTTCGTTCAGTGAAACAAAAATTGCTTAACGCAAGGAGAGTTAAGAGGTCGATAATCTTACGGATGGGAGGGGATATTTGAACAATTATGTAAAGGTATTTTTCAAAGAAACTGTTTCGTTATGTAATGATGAAGGGTCGCTGTTGTTGCATAGGGAGGTTCTTTAATTTTTGGATGGCCCCTGGGAGGGATGTAAGGACACTTAATTCGTTTTTCTTAATCCTAGAGATCGTAATCTATCAGAACTTTAGAATATTATCTGAACGAATAATATTGAAGGGACAGCATCATCATCAAATAGGGAAAACTACGAGCTTATTAAAGTACACGAATATTTATAGTGTTAAGCAACGAGTAACAAAGATCTTGAAATGAAATCGTTATTTCATATTTCCTTCCTTCCGTTTTCCTGTTTACATTCGATATCGATACTGAGAATTTCAAAGGACGTGGTATGATACTTGTAGTTAAGTACAAAATGCCTGAACAAATATTTTAAATATAAGTATTTCTTTTAACTATCTCGGATAGAGTATATCCATCTTGATGGCACAATCTGAGTTGTGTGCTCCATTTAAACAATCTAACTGCTGCTTCAACATCAATTAAAACTGTATACACTATCCTACAAAACCCATGGGAAACACTATGCTGCTTCAGTTCATCGTATAGGATTTAAATTTCTGGTAGAAAGCTAGTGTAGCGCGAAAGATTAAAAGCTCCAATAAAGAATATTTCGAAATCACCACTAAGCTAGCAACGTCATTCAGCTAAAGGGAGCAATTTTACTGCAGTTGGTTCCACATACAGTGAGGAGAGTCTCTCTTTCTAAAGAGATGTATGACAGTGGATAAAAAATATATATACACTGTGCTGCCACTTTATTAGGTACACCTACCTAGTAGCGTGATGAGCCTCCTTTAGCCTTCAAAACAACCTGAATTCGTCTAGGCATGGATTGAACAAGATTCCGAAAACGTTGTTCAGGAATGGAGTACCGTGCAGACATGTGTGTCACGCAGTTCCTTGAGATTCGACGGAGGTGTAGGCCTGCAGCGAACAGCTCTTTCCAGCTCATCCCAAAGATGTTCAATAGGACTGAGATCCGGAACTGCAGCAGAGAAAAGTCATTGTCATGTTCCTGGAACCATTCCATAGTGATTCGGGCATTGTGCACCGGCGCATTATCCTGTTGGAAGTAACCATCTGACTGAGGATAAACTGTCAACATGAATGGATGCACTTGGTCAGCAACGATGTTTAAGTACGATGTGGCATTCAGACGTGAATCTATGGGTATCAATGGGCCCAACGTGTGCCAAGAAAACATTCCCCATACCATAGCACTGCCCCCACCACCTTGCAAAGTAGTCGTCAGACATGACGGGTTCATGGATTCATGTTGTTTTCGCCAAATTCTGAGCCTTCCATCAACATGATGCACCAGGAACTTCGACTCGTCAGACCAAGCAATTGTTTTCCAATCCTCGATAGTCCAGTGCTGGTGTTGCTGTGCCCACAGGAGGCGTGCTCTCTTGTTCTTCATTGATAACAAAGGTACGCGATGTGGCCGTCGGCTGTTGTAGCCCATTCGCGACAAAGTGCGACTAGTGGTCCGTTGCGATATTTTGTTCTGCGCACCAAGGTTGTATTCTGACGTGATGTGCGACATTGTGGCCTGTCTGTTTGCTTGCACAATTCTAGCCATCCTCCTCTGACTTCTCTCATCAACAAGCGATTTTCTTCCATAGGAGTGCCGTTGAGAGGATGTTTTGTGTTGGTTGCATCATTCTCGATACACCCTTGAAACTGTGGTGCGTGAAAGGTTCAGGAGAACTGCCGTTTCAGAGATGCTTTGTCCAGCACGTCTTGCACCTACTACCATGCCACGTTCAAAGTCCGTTAGATCACTCCTTTTCCCCATTCTTGCTACGGTTTGTACGCTTAACTGATACTAGAAAGGTTGTTCTGCTGCATTTATATCCACAACTGTGGTCATGTGACTTGCAACGTTGTGGGACAAACCATTTGTGTGCACAGCAGGGGTGTACCTCATAAAGTGGCAGCACGGTGATATTGTTCATAGTGATCATGAACCACCCAGGTCTTCAAGAAAAGTAGTTTAGGGCTAATATCGATGAGGCTTATTTAATTGGACTAAAAGACGTTAGGTTTTATTTATTGATGTGGCGCAGCATCCTTTTCTGTGAAGATTAATTACTCCTTTTAATGAATTCACTTTAAAGGAAATCAATTTTATATATGGTCTAAATAAAAATTGATTTTGATAAACACCTTTTCACACATTAAAACCAATTAGACGTATGCATTTGCTACTTTTAAATACTTAAAAATGCCATATTGCTCTCTCTCTTCCCATAAACGATAGAGACAGTTTCTACTGTTATGAAACGAAACGTGATTCAACAGATATTAGCATTCAAAAATAAAATGTTTTAATCGCAAATTAACAAAAAACTGATCATCATATCTGTTACGGTTGATTGGTTAATATTTTGGATGTAGCATCTGTATTGGTCCTGTGAAACTGCTCATCCATCTGAAATTTCAACTAACTTTGTTATATTTAAAGAACCTGCATTTTAGAGACACCTTCATTAAACAAAATGAATGCCAATTTGGTGTAATGAAACTTAATTTTAGCCAGAACTTCAGATTCTCCATGTAAAGCTGCTATGAAATTCATTGATCAAAACAAAGGATTAAGGGCCCAGTCTCTCCTGTTATTTTATTGTCCTCAGTATTTTTTGATTTTAATGATAAGTGATGACTATAAACGAATATGGATATACGAGAGGGTATCAAAAAGTTCATACCCTTATCTAGAAATAATAGCTCTAGAAAGGTGAAACTTCACAGGAACTTTAATCATTTTCTATTTCTCCCAACTATTGGATCAGTTGTTTAATGCCTTGATCATAGAAGTCCGTACTTTTTGCCTGAAACCACGATTCCACTTCATTAATGACTTCCTGAGAAGAATCAAAGCGGCATCCACTCAATGGTTTCTTCATTGTACACTCAGCATTCGTTATTTGCCACAAACAGATCAAAAAGGTTCTCGGCATCCGCATTACACAAATCCAACAGTTGACAAGGGCAATGCTTCTGCAAAGGCGTCAGCAATCTTGGAACCCATCGTACGGAGACCTTAAGACTTGTGCAGGTCATGTAAAAAAAAAAAAAGTCTGCGCGGTAACAGTGGTATCGTCAGTCTTCCCACACACACTAGATGGAAAAGGCCTTTATCGAATCCCGTCGATGACACGAGGAACTTTTAATGGCTTTTTTTCACTCCGTGGCTGAATTAGTCGTAGATAGCAAAGTGGGTTTTTTATCCCAGAAACTGAGGGGTTTTTTGTCTAGCAAAACAGGCAAATCGACCAGAGAACACACAATTTATCCAATAAATATATGGGTAGATATAATAATTTATGGATGACCCTAATATCAAATTATTATTATTTATTTTATTTTATTTTATTTTATTTTATTTTTTTTTTTTGCCATGTAAAGTGCTGTGGGCAGACATAAATAATTCCCGCTGCATTTGCGATGAAATAAATTGTCACGCGTCTGTACTCAGCACTAGCTGTTTAACCTTTGCTACCATCTCGCTGTCTATAGATGTTGATGGCCTTCCTTCCTTCTCTTGACTAGTCAAAGACACTTGTACGACCGCATTGGAACTCCCATTTCCACATTTTTGCAGAGTCATAGGATGAAAAAATAAAAGCCATGTATGGGCAGAATTGTCATTCTGCCCATACATGGCTTTTATTTCTTCATCAATTTCCTGAGCTTTCTTGCCCTGCAAATGCAAGAACTTGATCAATGCTCGATACTCCACTTTATCACCCATAGCGTCCTTCCTCAGATTCCGGGATCCACCTCTGGTGTACGATCACCTACGGGAATGAAATTTCACATGTTAGTTATTGAATATGTAGACAACTTGCAATAAAAACGGCATCTTTCTACTGGTGTTTTATCTAGGTCGGAGTACGAACTGTTTGATACCCCTCGTATCTATCTATTCAGTAAAACCAGTTTTATTTTTATCTAATTGCAGCAAATTATTTTTTTTAATAAGAATATTCTCTACCTAATAATACATAATTCATGCTTTCTATTTTTAAAACAAATGAATTTTTGACTACATTCTGCACCACTTACCAACATGAACCTATTGATTAGTTTTTCATTCTGTATTCCCCTTTCTGTTTTCTGTTATTTTATTTTTACTTTCTTAACTCTTATTTTTGTTTAGTTTTCTTACTTTCTTTCGATGCATGCCCTACCTTCTGTTTTTCCTCACAGACCTGTCCTCCTCCACTCACTATCGCACTCACCCACAAAGTCAGATGTATTCCATATCTCAGCAACATCCTCTGAATTCTGGATACCTAGGATACGACCATATTATGAAGCCGACTAAAGATATAGACAAAGCCATGGATCCAGCAGTTTCGGATGACCACTCAGAAACATCTGACGATGAAAAAGTGTATAAAGTGCAGCTCAACCTAATCCCTGTGATCATACTGGAGGCAATAGCATTAGGATGTTTAGCAGTCCTGGCCTTCTTTCTCAGGTAAGTTATTTATTATTTTTTTTCAGTGGTTTAAAGTAATCATGGTGTTTATAATAAATGCAAATGATCTACCAAAAATTAACGGCATTATAAATTTATATACACATCAGTTGATAAATTTGTTTTCATTTCTAGTTAAAGGGTATATATCTAGGAGTTATTTTTAATATAAAAACTTACCTACTTTCTACGAATTTATACGGTTTTTCCTTAACACAGAGACAGTGTTCCAATTAATGTTGTTTTCCTCGAAGAGTATCTTTCTTTAAATCACTTATTCTTGACTTTGTAAGGCGACAGGAAGTTCAGGAGCTCAAAGATCTGGAAGGCCAAAGAATGATTAAAATAGTGAAATCAACTTTTCTCAGACGAATCATTTTCTCTGGTTATGTGGTATAACATTGTCTTGTTAGAGTTGAAGTGTTTTTTACTGAAAGATCAACAGAAAATCTAGCATATTCCACTGCAGCGATGTATAAACGGCTTGACAGTTAGTACTGTGCTAAATGTAGTTTCCCAAACATGTCATAGAATGGACTTTACATCTCTTATCTAAGGCGAGCAAAATTCAGACGTACAGGATCCCATTATGCTGTTTCTGAGCACTTAGTTATCAACGAGGAGTTCTCTGTACCCGTCTACGCCACGAGGAATCGCGCCACAAATAAGCACGTACTGTGGGACCCCGATTATCATGTACTTAATGTCCTAAGTTTCAGACCATTCAAGAGAATCCTGTGCTGGCAAGTCGGCACTAGCACACAGGCAGACTCGTTCATCTTTCGTTTTCTGCTATCTGACAGGATAGCAGAAAACAAGGAAAGACTAAAATAGCTGTGGGAGAGGAGGATAGATTGGAGTGAAAATCTTGCACTGATAATTGAATGCCAGCAGTATAATCCTGTACTGAAAGATATCAATGCGGAATTTTAATGATTATTATTATTGTTTTCACCTGGCAGAATGAATCCAGGGACCCTTGCTGTTTTCGCAATGTTCTAGTCTTCCATCAGCTTTCAGTAGCAAAACCAAGATTCGGGGATTTTTTTTCTCCTCTCTCTCTCCAATCTTGCGTTATCGAGTGTTGGTTTTCCTGAGCCCGCTGTAACTTTTTTTTTTTTTTTGTTGAATGGAGTGGAACCTGATTCGGTCGTCGGCTGCGGTACCTTTTTTATCAGTGACGACATGAGTTCTGAAATGCGGCCTTAGATATGACTTTGTACTGGATTTTTAATTGACTGACTGTAACCTTTCTGTTATCATGGACAGGTTTTGTCAGCTTCCGTTGACCATTCGCATTAATGAGCCATTTCTGATTCCACATGATCATATAGTGGAATGGTGTTTTTTTTTTTGGTAATTGGACCAATCTGGATATATCTCATATAGATTCATCCATCCTATGTGAAAACACTCAGCAGAGAAAACGTTCAGGTATCTGATAAATGAAACTGTACTATAAAACTTATTACTCCCCCCCCCCCCTTTTATGTGTATATTCTAATTTGTGTATATTTCCTAAATTTTTGAATCTGATACGTCTTCAAATTCGAAAAATACGGTAATCAACTCAATCCATGTACTAGTATTCAGCACTCTCGTTAGAGAAGTGGGCACGAAGAAATTAAAGTGGGGAAACTTTTTTTGGCATGAACTGTTGTGCAATTTGCTTATTTACACACATTAGCAAGTGTGTGTGTGTTTTCGTTATAACATTTCAACCGCTCCCCCATCCATACTAGTATGCTATGCCCCAGTATTCGATTTAGGACATCTCTCGTCCTATGTTATACTGTAATTTGAAGTGTGGAAGAGTCGCAATGTAAAGAAGACTGGGTTGGGCAAGAGCCATTTGCGAAATACAGTACTGTGCTTCACTAAAGCATGCAGCACAACGCCAATAAGCACATGTTGGGTAATGATAATGTGGTTCGCCGGTACTTATGTATATGGTCCAATAAATGTAAAAATACAGCAGTATCTTGTTAATCATTCTCAAGCATTTAATTACAAGAAATTACTTTAAAGAAAACTAAGTATAAATGGCATCCATCTTCTCTTTTGGCTTTGAAATCGTCTGGAATTAGTTGACAGTAAAAGGATAACCAGTAAATTTTTAATTTTTGCATTAGTTTCAGTAAAATAATTTTTAGGACCAACGATATCAGCAAAATTATATCTTTATAATATTTTTATAAGGCAAATCAAAGACAATCGGTTTTTTTTTCTCTTCCTCCAACACTGGTAAATCATATTTTAAAAAATATTCAGTTGTACAACTACTAACGATAACAAAATTCTACTGGCTTATAACAAAACACTTTTACTTTGGATTTTATTCTCTATTCATGCTGGCAGAATCACACTTGTTCCTTCTGAACAAAGAGTTGGATAATAAGTTTCACGTACGCAAACGTATCCCATTCGCTTTGTCCCTGTAATGAAATCGTGACATTAATGTACACAGTACCAGCTGTTTTTATAAAGCCAGTACTATCTCCGAAACCTTGAAACTGTCAACCGAAGGGAATAGTTTATTCACCTGGGTCGGATAAATTTCTTTGAGCTCTTGAATACACCTGGCTATCTAATGAAAACATTTTTATTCCTGGCCCCTCTCGAAGGTCAAAAGTTCTAAAGGTTTTTGAAGTGGTAATTCTTTGCCACTGTTGTACATCTGTTCGTTGTTTATACAATAAACATAAGCAAACAAAGAAAAATGAAATTTAAAAATGCCATTTATTTTATTTATTCCTAAACTTGATTGGTGCCAAGCGTTTTCTTTTATATCCATAATATCTCCACTTAATAAAAGTTCACGGTAGAATTTGATTC
The DNA here is from genome assembly GCF_048544385.1 of Mastigoproctus giganteus. NCBI lineage: Eukaryota > Metazoa > Arthropoda > Arachnida > Uropygi > Thelyphonidae > Mastigoproctus > Mastigoproctus giganteus. The sequence continues at coordinate 210,871,132 of NC_143579.1, forward strand.
CTCAATCAACGAAATGTATGTAAAGACTGAAATATTTTATTCACGCAACGCATTATAAAAATGTTAAACAATTTTATTGCAGTATGGCATCACGCTATGATATTCAAGGCAGCTAACGATTGTTTATAATCTCATTCCATTGCATCACTTAATCCTGATTAACAACAAACTTTATTCCTCATCAGGACGTTTCGAATGATCATTTGTCTTTGAAGAGAATTAAAAATAGCAAATGTCCCGGGCTTGATCTGGTACAGGATGAAATTATTAAGAAGCTATGGTTCCTATAGCCGCCACTGCTGCAGAAACTCTGATACCTACCTGCTCCAGATCCGTGGAAATATATGCGCGTTAGGATCCTCCTGCCAGTGCTGGAAAGATTTAATACTGTAGTTAGCAGATCACAACGAGAGGGGTCTTTCATCCCCAAATTAATTCAGTTTTAAAATTGCACCATTTACACCTTAACAGCAGTTCTTCCAAAAGTAGAAAATTCGGAGGTTAAGTATGTTGTTATTAATCTTTGTAAGCTTCTACCGCAAGTTCTGCGAACCGTTTGACTCAATATGGTGGCCCAGGTGTCAGACGTATTTCGTGTGTTGGACTAATTTCCAGAGCTATTTCGACTACAGAGAAGCCACCATGCAAACTAATTTCCATTCCAAATCCAGAATGGTCGCAAGGCTGTCCATGGGGTTCTTTCTTAAGTAGTTACGTGCAACAATTCTGGATGAATGGATTCTGAAAAACTCATGTATCCTTTTGCTGATGACGTAGTTACCTTTCTATCTTTATAGAGTCACTCTTGAATGTAGTGCTATCACTGTAATGAGCCACCTCCGTTCTTGGATGATGCAGCATAATGTTTATCTGACATTAAAATTTTACATCTGTGATTGCCAGAATCATCCGTAGAGACGGGGGGGACCTTAGGGAGATACCGCACATCTTGTGTATAATGCTATCTTGCTACGATGTTGTGTAATTCCATCGAGTGGACAGGCATGTTGTAGGAGGAGAAACCGTGCTTTCCGTAGTAATGAATTACTTTTATTTACGTTAGGTGACTAAACCAAAATGGTTGCCTCACCTAAAACATGATAAACTGAATAAGTGCTCGCACTTATCGGATTTCTGCATGCCAAAAGAATTAAGTCCATAAATTCAACAACTGCAGGCTTATGTATCATCCACCCCTAGTTCTTATGGACTAAGTAGTGGACGACCATCAGCCAACGCCACTAACCACAATGTTGAACGTATTGATTAGATCATCATTGACGAAATGAGACGTTAGGCCCTTTATTTAAAACCACCCTTTTGTGGGTTCAGTGAAGTTCGGGATTCGTTGAAATTAAACAGTGCGTTTAAATTTAGTTGAATGATCCTCTGAATTTTACGAAAGAGTTCTAATTTTCACTTGACAGGCGAACATTAAAAATTCATAATTTTTTTTTTTTCACTTTTACTTTTATCTACTGACGAGTCTCTACATAAGACGGGCACGGTGGACAATTGCCTGAATGCCCACTTCACATCACCAGATGAAGTTTGTTCCCATAGTTTCTCTCTGGCAGAAAACAAATTCTCACACACCTATACTGTAGCCATCCTTCTTAAATTTTTTCCCTTGTGTTTTTTACCGTGCGAGATGGAGTAAGAACACAAGCATTTGGTGTACTCAATCCATTAAAAGCCTTAAACACTTTATTTCGGTCTGCTGGCAGGTGAGGCGCCTCCGTAGCCAGGTGGGTAGGAGCGGCAGTGAGTAGCATACGCTTCTTGATTAGACTGCGGTTCGAGCCCGTGCCCACCAAATACGGAGGATGCGGAAAGGTCAAGGAATTACCACCGCATATCCACGGAGCAATATGGCCTTAGTTGCTAATGCTCCTAAAAACCAAATAACAGCTGACATGAGACTAGTTTCAAGACGCTGCAATTTAAAGAATTTCTTATTCGTAAGAGTACCATTTTCTGCATCTAACTAATCTTGTTCTTCTCTTCACTCGTAATAACGTCCTTCCTAAAATGAGGCTCCCAAAGCTGTATGCAGTACTCAAGATGTGGCCTTATACAATGAGATAATCGCCACCTTTTTCTTCAGAAAAAATTCCTCTATATCATTGACAGAATCCCGAGCAGTCTTTCTACACTACTCAGAATTTTATGTTGGACTGTACAGTTACCTCTTGATCTATTTTCGTCCTTCACTACCACCTAGTTGGTATGTTATTCTGGGATTACTGCTACCCGTATTCAGTAGCTTGCATTTATCAATGTTAAACCTGAATTGCCACGACTAATTCTCTAGGTTTTACCGAAGTAGCGTACCCTGATGCTATTGTCATTAGCCACCCTGCCAAACTTTATTTCGTAAGAAAACTTAAGCATTAAACTTGATATACCTTCATCAATATCATTTATAAATATTTAAAATAGAAAGGAGGCTAGCTCTGCATCCTGAGGGACTCCACTAATAACACTGGTCCAACAAGAGCAGTGCCCATTAATAACCACTCTTGCCACTCAACCATCCCTTTATCCATAGAAGTAATCTTTCCTCTAATGACGCACTGCTCCAGTTTACATAGCAGTCTTTTTAATATGGAACAGTTTCAAAAGTTTTACTGAAATTTACGTAAGATATAAAAATTTTCTGCATCCAGTTCCATGGTTACTGATACAGTATTGGTCAGACGAGATTGCCCCTTAACAGATCCATTCTGTGACTGCTGTTAAATTGTTGTTGTTGTTATTATTATTAACATCTTATTTCCACATCGGTGGGCACCCCCGGAACGGCCTGGTTTGGCTAGAGGGGTGTACATAATAATAAATATTCAAATTATATAATAAATATAAACACATTTGAGTTTAAAAAATATATGAACATGCATTGTATTTACAAGTAAGCTGACATGATATAACATTGAAGTTTCAAAACTGTGAAGGTGATACAGCCAATAGTTCTACTTTGTACAGTTCTTTCAAGGTGACTTGTCTGTAGCGCTTCGAGCTGCAGAAAGCTGAGGCATCGATTCCGAGGGAGTTATACGGTCCGACTGTATTTGCCGGAAACACTGATCCTAGGTATTGCAGGTTTTGTATTGAAGATCGTGGACAACGTGTTGCACTGCACCGGGTTCGTTGGATAGTCCGAGAGTTTGTCACTTCCCAGATGGCGGGTGAATCCATTCGGCCACAAAGGAGTTGAGCCAATGTGTGCAGGTTCCTCTCCTTGAAGATGGTTTCAGGCCGAGGTTTGCATAGAGCACGCTCCGAGAGATGGTAAAAGGGTGGCCATCAACCTGTTTAACCATCTCAGGAGCAAATTGCATTACTTCTTTGACCACTGACTCGATTATTTTCCCAGAAACGGAAATCGAAGCTACCAGGTCTGTAATTACTCATTTCGCCTTTTGATCTTCCTTTTGTAAATAGGGTAAACATTTCCTCAATCTGTAGGAATCATCCGCTGAATCCAAGGATGCTCTCATAATTTGGCTAAATGTTTGTTTGCTTCCTTACTGCTTATTTTATTATAAGCAGTAAAGATATATTCCGTGAGCTCCACGTGCTTTATTCACTTCTAACTTCAATTGCTCTTCCACTTTTCTCATTTATTATAAAATCATCTAGTTTTCACAAAATCATAACTTAGTACACTTCCTGTCAGAGGCGGACTGGTAAACCCAGGGGCTCACATCTGGTGAGTATGGTCTTGGCACACCCAGGGTCCTGAGCTGGATATCATTCTTTCTCTATCATGGTTACCCCTTTTTTTTGGCTGGTGCAGCATAAGCTTCAGGATTCCATGCACCATATGGCTAATAATAATAAAACAATGTATCGGCGGTCAGAGGGTAATATTGAATATTACATCGGCCTCCATCGGCTTCCTGCCCACTGGGGCCAGTCCACCTCTGCTTCTGGCATCCCCATCCTTAAATTCTACTCATGAACGTAGATGCAAAATGTTTGTCGAAGTAGTTCACTAATATGCGCTTCGCGTATAAATTTTTGGTGAGTGCGTATCTTTCTCACAAAACATCTTGCCTTGCTTTTCAAAGTCTTCGTTAAAACTTTGTTTATCCCATAATACATGAACATGTTCATTTTTGATAGGATTGAAACAGTACTTCCGGCAATTTTAATCGTACTTCCTGCACATGCCAGAAATAGCAAGTGTAATATTGCTGTGTGAGACGTCTTAAAATAGTACATACGAATAACGGTGCTGTTTTTTTATTTATTTTTTACCGTTAAACTCTATGGATTTGTTCTTTTAATTTTTTCCCTTGTTTAAAACATGTCTGTTAAATAAATAAAATCCGCATTTTATTTATTATTATTAATGTCAGAAAAATTTTATTTTCAGAGAGTAGTTCTGCCAAGGGGTAAAAAAAAAAAAAAAATTCCTCCTCGGTTATTGACCTGACATGCACTTATGTCATTACTTCATAAATTCATGATTCCTATTATGATAGTAGTATCAGCAGGTTATATAATATTGGTAATAAAAAAGTTAAATTAAAAAATCTGTTTGCCTATCTTTCTAATGATTTGCCCAATTAGTCTTTAAATTTATTTAACTTGTCCTCTTCTACAGCACATAGTGGAACTCTTCCAGATATCAATTACCCTATAGCCAAAAGGAAATTTTCCCACATCTGCCATGCAACCATCCGTTTTCATTTAAATTTGTAATCATGTCTTTCTCTTCCGAGAAAGTAGAGATGTCTTAAGCATTTGATGCACTAAACCCATTTAAAGCCTTTTAAATACCCCAATCAGTTATTCGCGTAGATAGCTATTTTCCAGATGCTGCAATTTACAGAACTGAAGTTCTTTTTGGTAAAAGTATCCTTTTGTGCTTTGACTAATCTTGTTGCTCTTCTCTGCACCCTTTTCAACAGAACTACCTCATTCCTAAAATGGGGTTTCCACACGTGTATACAATTCGAAATATATGACCTAACCATTGCCCTGTGTACAGGGATAATCACCTTTTTCCTGTTGGACAAATTCCTGACTATCTTTGATATAAGTCCATGAGATGTCCAAGCAGTTAGTCGGTACTACTTACAGAACTTCATGTTGGATTGTACAGTTACCGTTAGATCGGTTTTCATTCTCCACTACCTAATCAAACTCTGTAAAGACTTATTCTGGGATTATTACTACCCAAATTAAGTCCCACCATGCATTTATCTGTGTTAAATCCTTGATTATACATGCGCTTCTGCCATTACTTCATAAAATCACGTTCTCTACATGATGGTGATATTTGCAGGATGATACTCTAGCGTTTCCATCAAACTAATCAAAGTGGGCTGTGATCTAGGAATGATTAAAGTGAATCAGTAACATTAACTTCCCTGCACATAATATGACTAACTTGCCATAATTATATCCACGAAGAATGTTGAATTATTCATATCGTTGATGCTTGTGGATTTACTTTCCTACAGCGCGCGCACACACAGAAGATAAATATAAGGAATCTCAGATTGTCCACAGCTTATTTCCGGCTGTCAGATTTTGCAGAACGCAAAGTTCCATCTCGACAGTTAACTTTATCTATGGTTGTATCGATCTGTCTCGGATCTATTTACAACGTTTTGCATGTTCAATTTCACTGCTAATGCTGAGCAATCTATTTTTGATGTTTCGGTTCTGCACCATTTACAAGCACAAATAGTTGGGACGAGGTTTTTCACGTTGGTTTATCGATTTGTGTTATTCCATTTATCTCCCGACTGCTGAAGTTTCTTTTGTAATATATCTAAAATTCCTTGTTAGATTAATCTCGTTAGATAAACTCATGGGTTTTTTTTTTTTTTTTACCCAATATATATTTCTTGTTAAATTAGTTTAGTTTGCCTCTCAACGCTTAAGACTGAAGCTAAATTTCCATTTTGCAACTTCATACTGTCGCTGTATGGTACGTGTGCCTTACTATGTAAGTATCGGACAGGTCACAGTGCCTTTGCACCATGTTTTGTTCGTAGTGAACTGTCCAAGTCGATAATTGACATTTTTAATTGTATCTCATATTGTGGATACCTTCACGAGTGGCCCAGGTATTGCACTGCTTTGAATAAGTAACGCTTCACCAGTGGAGAAGACTAATGTGACTGGGTTGTCACTATTGCAACAACAGGGTACCTGCCCTGTTGAGTAATCCACCAAGCTTCAAAACGGTGTCGTCTAGGTGATGGTACCGGCCGAGAATAACAAGGGATCGGAAACTAGCCTGCTGTAATACTCCCTCCCTCTTGTAATTGAATCCCTTTCTCCTCAACAAAAATTAATTTCTTAAATTAAATTAATAAAACGCAGTTAAACCAGTTAATATTGTGACTTTTTTTTTAAGCTTCCAGATAGATATGACCACATAAGGCCAAACGTAGCCTACTGGTCAATTCGAGAGTGCAGTAAGACACGCAGTTAGGCTGATCATGGTTCGATCCGTACTTAAAACTTACGTATGATAATACAAATAACCTTGTTAAACTCTGACCAATGGTCTTATCGGAATATAAACTGAATGTAATGGAATTACAATAAGATTTAATCTCGGCTGTTTCATGGGAGAACTTGCAAACTGTGATCTGAAGATGCCAACAGAAGCGTCCTACTTTCTTGCATGCCTAGTGCAAGAATAAAGAGATTAAGTTACTTTGCAATTTTTAGTTTCAGGGAATCGTTGGAAAGAACTTACCACAGTTATTAATTAATCTGTGGGACTTTCAAGCATAGAAGTGTTTTGACGCATCGTGGGTCCACTCCTGCTATAAATATCGAAGTAAATCCGTACTTGATGTATTTGCCACCTTCTTTGCTGAAGTAATGTTTTTCAAATAAAGAGCGAAACGCAATTTACGCAGCTGCATTAATGAAAAAGAAAGAAAAAAAAATTCAATTACAAGCAGCAAACATCAAATCGGTACTTTACCAAGGATAATTTTATTACGATTCTGTAACGCCAACTGATTATGGATTTGGCTAATAAAAATGGCAGCCGGGCATGCATGTTGTGACAAGTTTAGGTCAGAACCCATACATTGGGAGTTATTGACTTAGATGACAGTTCCTCCCTGTCTCACATCGCTGTACCACCGCAGATGGGCGTACATGAATAAAAATCACATGAACGTCAACAGGAGGAAGACAAGGGAAGAGGTTCTTTTTTTTTTTCTCAGGAGAAATTTAAGATAAAATGGGCAAATTTTAGTTAATTTTCCTCAACAAATTAATATTTTTCATTATTAAACTTTAATAATAACACACGTCATCACTTTCCAAGCTGCTTTTTTTTTTCTCGTGCTATAGACAAATAGCTCATTCTCTCCGGGAAGAATTCTGACGCTAATAAAGAGTAGTTTAGCTTCAAGACTAGTTTGTTAAATAACTTCATGAAACTGCCTTTTTAAAATAAAGCATTAAGCGGTTGTAGTTAACTACAACATAAATTCTATGAGATGACTAGCATGTTTTGTTATTGCTGCCCACATGTGTTTAAAACTAGCTGCCCACACTACTGTCCATCATCAGCACCTTACTGCGAATATGCCATCCATAATTAGTTCAGTAAAGGAGACTTCAAGAGAAAAAATAGTTAATTAATAATAAGGTATAAACTACTACACTTCCACGACTTGTTGAACTTCAGCGATTACCACGGTCGAATATGATAGCTCATTAAGTAATGAAAGCCAGTCATTAAACATGTCAAAATTTTTTTTTTTTTTTTTTTTTTTTGTTTTTAATGTTATGAGGGAAGCTTGTTAAAGTTATAACCACGTTCATCCCACTGAAAATGAGTAATTATGTCATACTGAATACGTGATATTGAGTTAGGGGTGTACCACGTGTTGTCCAGCTTAATTGTGAAACCAGAACCTTTTGTGTAATGTCACTAAAACGTAGGAATATCTCTAGGGATCGTCTGGTAATGAGCAGTGGGCAAATGAAAAAGGGGGAAAAAAAAATTGTAGGAATAAGGTCCCCAACTGATCTAAACTCACTACTGTAATTTGAACTTTTTTTTTTTTTTTTTTGTTTACAAGTTGTATTTTTGTTTTGTAATTATTGTAAATTGTGCAATTTCTAATTGCACGGTCGCCTATTAAATAGGACGTCTGAATTTAAGTGGCAGCGCACTTAGTGTGCATATTGAGACACCAGGACTTGCTTTAACTATACAAAAAAGTTGGATTGATTCATTCTGGCTAGATTGAAGTTGCAGGGAAATATAGTCAAATATTAGTTTGAAACAGATGTTAAAATTTTTTTTAAAGTTAAAAGAAACCCTTCAGCAATCTGTATAGACAATTCCCCAATCTCTATCCGGGGTCGTGTTAAGAAGGAAGCAATTCAATCCAGACACTTTCTCAAAAGAGGACTAAAATTTAATAGTAATAATGGAACCCTCTTCATGTAGTGGAACAGTAGGAAAATAGTGTTACACGGAGGGGGAGGAGAGGCTGCTTTTTTTTAATAAATAAAGAAATAAATTTTCTGTTTATACTCCGGGACGACCAAACGGTCAGAGGAGTTCACAAATAGACAGAATACAAGAAACAGCACCGTATTCAGCAGTCACGGGCTTGAACCCCGGTCACTGAAGGCACGTGTACTTATGCACCCGCGCGCCTGACCACTAGGCTACGGCGGCCTACCATCCGGTGCTGTGTTCTTTGTGCTGCAAGAGATCAACTTGGTAGTCATATTCATTCTTTGAGTCCAGTCATACCGAATCATGGATGTACTACTTGCCTTGTTTTATTCAACAAGCATTAAAATTGGCATTCTGTGTAGTCAGACGTGAAAATTATTGTTTTTCATATCTTAAATTTCTTCGGCTCTCTAAACTGTTACATTACTGTATTCAATACAGACTAAGTCTCTGTTGAATTCGACTTTTTGCAGTATAAGAAGAAATTTGAACTGACAAAAGACAAGTCGTTCCAAACAAGCATTTTTGGGATTTTCTCGCAATGTTTCTTAATCTTTTTTTAGGAAATCCTTCATCTGACTCGAATTGAGATCAAATAAGTTTGTAGTAATAGAGGCATAATGTGATAAAAGTATGAGCTTATTAGCATTGGCAAAAAAAAAAAAAATCCTCTAATTAGATAGATGGAGTTTGTTGCAGCAATCAACTACCCACTGGCTAAAGGCAAATTTCCGCACACCTATTCTACAACTGTCTTTCTTCAAATTGAATATATGTTCCCTCAGGTTCGTAATCTGAGCAAGACGAAGAATCCCATAAGAAATGAGTCTGCTCAACCCATTCAAGGCCTTATACACCTCCATCAGATCTCCTCTCAGGTGCCTAGTCTCCAGACGCTGCAATTTGTAGAACTTAAGCCTTTCTTGGTAAGAAAACTCCTTCGTTCTCCTCGGCAATCTTGTTGCCCTTCTCAGTGCTCGCTCAAGTAACTCTACATCCTTCTTAAAATGAGGCTTACGGGCCTGTATGCAGTACTCAAGGCGTGGCCTGACCGTTGCCTTATACAAAGGGATAAACGCCTCCTTTTCCCTACTATTAAAATTCCTGTATATCATTGACAATACCCCATGACCTGCTCTGGCAGCCTGTCTGCACTGCTCAGAAAACTTAATATCTGACTGTACAATTACTCCCAGGTGTTTTTTTTTTTTTTTTTTCATTTTCTACCACCCTAAGTGTAGTACCACACAGTTCGTACGTTTCTCTGGGGTTACTTCTACCCATATGCCGTACTTTAGCATTAGTAGAGGCATTTGATGCAAGAAAGCAAGCTTATGCAGCATCAGCCAAAAAAATTAAAGTAAAATAAATAAATAAAAAGTAACCACTTCCACTTCACCCCTCTGTTCGTTCGAAATACCTGTCCAGCAGAGCCTTAAACTTATTTAGGCTATCAACTTCCACGACAAGAGATGGAAGTCTGTTTCACCTACCAACCACCCGCTGGCTAAAGGCAAATTTCCGCACTTCTATCCTACATCTGTCTTTCCTCAATTTGAATTTATGCCCTCTCAGGTGATTATTCTGAGCAAGAGGAAGAATCCATCAGCATTGTGCATGCTCAAACCATTCAAGGCTTTGTACACCTCTATCAGATCACCTCGCTGCTGCCTAGTCTCCAGACACTGTAATTTGCAAAACTTAAGCCTTTCTTCGTAAGAGCACCCCTTTGTTCCATTCACTAATCTTGTTGCCCTTCTCTGTACTCGTTCCAGCAGCTCTACATCCTTCTTGAAATGAGGTCTCCAGGCCTGTATACAGTACTCTAGATGTGGCCTGACCATTGCCTTATACAAGGGAATAATCACCTCCTTATCCCTGCTAGAAAAATTCCTTTATATCATTGACAATACACCATGGGCTACTCTTGCAGCCCGTCTGCACTGCTCAGAGAACTTCATATCTGCTTGCACAACCGCCCCCAGGTCCCTGTCATTCTCTACCACTGTCAATGTAGTACCACAGAGTTGATACGTTGCTCTGGGTTGCTGTTTCCCATATGTAGTACTTTACGTTTGTCAATGTTAAACTTCATTTGCCACCTCTCAGCCCATCTACTCAACCTTTCCAGATCCTGTTGCAGCAGCATAGTGTCAGTAGTGTCCTTGACAACCCTGCCAACCTTCGCATCGTCTGCAAACTTGGACATTAAGCTTGATATACCATCATCAATATCATTTATAAATACAGAAAACAAAGGACCCAATACTCAACCCTGAGGGACTCCACTAATAACATTAGTCTACGATGAGCAGTGTCCATTGATTACCACTCTCTGTCTTCTCCCCCTCAACCACCCCTTTATCCATAGCAGCAATTTGCCTCCAATGCCACACTGCTCCAATTTGTGCAGCAGTCTTCCATGTGCAACAGTATCAAAAGCCTTTCTAAGATCCAAGTATATAATATCAAAGTTATTCCCTGCATCCAGTTCTTTTGTGACTGCATCATAGTATCCAATCAAATTGGTCAGGCAAGACTTCCCCCTTAACAAAACCATGCTGTGTCTGAGCTATAACTGAAGTCTTGTCTTGATGATCCTGCAGTGCTTCTTTAACCAGTGCCTCCATTAATTTTCCGGGAACAGAAGTTAAACTCACAGGTCTATAATTACTTGTGTCAGCCTTTGATCCTCCTTTGTGAAGTGGGGTTACTTCTACCCATATGCCGTACTTAACATTTGTCAATGTTAAACTTCAGTTGCCATTTCTCAGCCCAACCTTTCTAGATGCCGTTGCAGTAGCACACTGTCAATAACAAACCCAGTCAAACTTTGTATCACCTGCATACTTTGACATACCTTCATTAATATCATTGATAAATATACAAAACAACAGTGGGCGCAACACCAAACCTTGGGGGGGGGGAGAACGCTAATCGCTAATAACATTATTCTACAAAGAGCGTCCATTGATTACCACTCAATTCTCTCACTCAATCACCTTTTTATCCATTGTAGCAACTTGCCCGTACTGCTCCAATTTGTACAGTATTCTTCCATGCGCAACGGTATCAAAAGCTTTCCAGAAATCCAAGTATATGATATCAAAATTAATTTTTTTGCATCCAGTTACTTTATAACCACATCATAGTATCCAATCAAATTTGTCAGACAAGACTTTGGTTCCACTGTTTTACAATGGAACCAAAAAAACTGTTCTCAATAACAGAGTATTTATTCGCGCAAATAATGCATGAAGGAATTATATCGTGAAGAATAATTATAAATTACCTTTTAAAGATATAGTGCATTTGCCACTTCTCATAATGAAGTCTCCATTCCGATTCGTTAAGAATCAGAATGGAGACTTCATTAAAATCTTCTTAATCTGGTATAATTTAGTTTTCAATCTGAGAGAGTGTGGTTTATTTCGAGTTTTTAATAACCATTAATATTATAAATATGAACAAGCAACCAGAGTGCAGCTGTGGTTCTTGCTGATATTCCAAGTTAATCAATGAGAAACATGCCGCATACCCTTGACTGACAACATACCAGACCGAAGAACCAGAGGGCATTCTACGTGAAGACAGTACTTTGGCGAGTCGTTAACCTTTTCGGACCATCTCATTTTAAATTAAAGTGAATTTTCCGGCAGCATGATCTAGCGACGTATTTCATTTCTCACACAGGCAAATAATATTCGCCCCTAATCGGACAAGTTGTATGTGACTCGGTGCTTTTCGTTTTACTGAAAAGCAGGAAGAAGCAACTTAAAATGTTTAAGCAATTTAAAAGCAGGGGAAAAACCTTTCTAGGGGAAAAAAGTAGTATATGGTTTGCAAGAGGACTTAATTTCAGTTATTTTATTGGAAAATGAAAACAGTAACATTAATTTACCAGTTAACGTTTATTTACTCAATTTATTTTTATTCAAATAAATTATTCAGGTTAACTTAATTGTATGTAAAAGTGGATGAATTTAGAGCTAGCCAGTTTAATAGAGCAGAAGATAGTATGGGGCACAGCACAGAGTGGACACTCCCATAGACGACAATGGCAATTCCGGTTACGCGTTAAAACGCATAGACAAGTGGAGGCCCCACTTTCAGGGCATAGAAACAGGCCGGAACATTGCAAAGAAATTCGCAATGTTCCTGTAGCATTTTCTAAAGTTTTGTAACTATGTTGGATAATATATCGATTCGCTGATTATTAGTATGAAATTTTCATAATTAGTTTATTCCAAAAAAAAAAAAAAAAAACACTAAGAACGGCGGAAGAATAGCGAAATATAACCCACGTAAAAGTTTTGGCAACTACACATCAGATGTTATAATAGCCTTGTGGTATTGTCAGGCACTCCATAGCCGAGTGGTCAGGGTCAGGTGTACAGTAGCACACGGTCTTTGAATAGACCGGGGTTCAAGCCCCTCACTACTAAATATGGTCGACGTGCACTGGACCAGTATGGCAGATTATGGTCCATTTCCCTCAAGCATGAATTGTTGAGGAGGCTTCCATCCTGCACTGGGTTGATAATGGCTGCAGTTTTACTGTCAAATGGCGGTGTTTTTCTCTTTCTGCTGTTCAAATCTCACGTTTTTACCCCTGGTTTTTTCTCTCTTCCCCCTTTTTCTCTACCCACTTATACTTTCAATTCATTTCTCTGATAAAATATGGAAATTTATTTGTTTTCACATAAATAAAATTATTTAATTAGTAATAAATTTATATTTTATAAAATAAATAAAGTAATATATTTTTATAAGTCATGGTCAAACATCCATTAGTAGCTTAGGAGGAGGTCAAGATGCCAGTTGCAATTAACATTTAATAAATACAGATTTTTATATACACATTACTGGGTTCAGGTTGCTGAACTGCCCCAGATGTGGGAACAAAATTCTATTGTAGGGGATTTGTGATTTGTACAGAGTGAGCAGCTGTTTGTTCCATATACAAATTGCAAAATTGAGATGTGCTTATGCCAAGAGAGATTAGAAGGCTGGGTAATCTCTAATAGAAATATGTGATCTTGTCTAGAAATCATCTGAGTGTCATCATAAAAGCAGAAAAATCCTTTGTGAGATATAAGACAGGACTGAGTTTTTTTTCGGACTGAAATCAACTAAGTTACCTTTACTCCACTTGAGAATTATTTGAGAAGTTGAAGCTGTTTGTGCAGGACAAGGTTTCTCAAACTGGAAGGTGGAATGCAATGTGCTATCTTCAGCAAAACTATGTATAGGATTTCCAGTCAATGGAAGATTTATATAAAAGAGTGGAAGAAAGAACTGAACCTTGGAGAACACCTGCATTAGTGGAGAAGTTAGAAGAGAGCTGTCTACCATCGTCCCCAGTGAGGAAACTGGATACCCAATTACAAAAAAAAAAAAACAGTTGCCAAACCATAAGATGGAAGCTTATTTAGAAGATCTTTATGCCAAACACTATCAAAAGCCTTTTGAAATGTCAAGAGCAACTGCTTAAGTTTCAACAAACTTTTTCACTGAATTTGTCCATAGTTGGGTAATATAAGCCAGTATATCACTAGTGGATGAACACTGATGGATTCCATACTGGTGATCATTGATCAAATGGAAGGTTTTCAGATAGTTTAAGAGTTAATAGACTTCTCTCTTACTTTAGAAAGAGTAGAAGTGCAATGGGACAATAATTGGATGGAAGGATTGGTCACCCTTTTTAGGAACTTGCTGGATATGAGAATTTCTGTTCAGAAGGGAAACACTTGTGAAAAAAAAAAAAAGAAGTAACACAGAAGAGGAGTAAGCTCAGGAGCAGAGGTTTTGAGAACAAGTGGAGAAATACCATCAGGACCTGGCATTTTCTTGGCATCAACTCAAAAATTCTTCTGACATCCTTTTGATGGATGACCACAGTAGGCATTGAATGGAGTGTACTGGGAAATGGCAGGATGTAGTTTACCAAGATCATTAATACACAACTTAGAAAAAAAGTAGGATGCTAGCAGGTCAGCTTTATCTTTGGCTGAAGTGACAATAGAGCCATCTGATTTTGACAGTGGTGGTAAGAGAGAGATGGGGCAAAAGTTGCACCAATAGCTGTGGCAAGAGACTAGAATGCTTGACTACCATTTGGTCAAGAAACAAGTTTTCTACACTTAACCTGTTTGAAATGTAGTTTGGACTGCTTAATAAATGCTTTACAGTTGTTGTGAGCTTTAATGTAAGCAGAAAATGAACCTGGTGATTTGGATACAAGCCAACTGTGGTATGCAACATTCTTATCTTGAACAGCCTTAGCACACTTATTGGAAAACAAAGGTTTAGGTAAGGGAAGAGATTTGAAGGTGGAGTGTGGAATAAACTATTTCATCCCTACAAGAATAATTTCACTTGTATGATTTGAGCATTGATATCAGATTTGAAACAGTAATCTGACCAAGGAAAAGAAAAATCTTGCAGATCATCATTCCATTTGGCATTCTTGTAATGCCAAGCAACAAAAGGTTGAGAAATGCTCCAACTGGATCAGAGACCATCACCAAGTTAGGATCTGAGGGGTACCTAGAGTACTACTCACCTTGACAGTGTACTTAAAGGTTGTTTGTGAGAAAAAGATAGTGCATTTGCTGTGTAGTTAGGATTGTCTGGTATTCTGTTAGGTAAATGAATGATCTGTGTGAGGTCATTAGTAACTGCAAAAGCATCTTGACCAGCTGGGTCTGTGCAGCTAGAAAATGGAAGCCAGCTGGAGTTGTGAACATTAAAATTACCTCACTATTAGGAAAGCTGGACTGGGAAAAGTCAAGTTTCAAAGAGAGTGAGTTAAAGATTTCCATGTAATTATTGTAGTTGGGAGAGTGAGAGGCAACAGATGAATTTGACAGAATGTGGTAGAGAAATCTTTTCAAGCCAGAGAAGATTAAATAGAGGAGACTCCAAATATCTAAGTCTCTGGAAGGGAAAATCAGAGTGGACATATGCACAAATACCACCTTTGAAGTGAAAGGAATCATACAGGCAATAATTAGGACAACTGGCAGAAAACGTATGTGGGGTTTGACAGAGTGTAAGTGGAAACGGATTTATTCTTGATCTTCTTTTAGACAAGGATGCCTTCAAAAGGTTGTCCACTGTAAGAAAAAACAATTTCAACTCTGCTTTAGTGAAGTGTGTGTGTGTTTTAACTATAGTAACAGTGAAGGATTTTTTTTGTACTGAGCACTTTAGCTTGCTGAATCCTCCAAGATTTAGCCTAAATGAATTCAGTGCATTTACTCTTTCTGTACATTATCTTTTATTGTAGGGGACACTTTTCCATGAGTTTCCTTGGAAACTCATGGAAAATTGAGAAGTATGCGTGATATTGTTCAGATGCTGGAGTGTTATCAGTGGACAAGGGGCATCATGAAGACTGAAGAGCCCAGTGACAAGATATCAGTGAGGTGCAAGGTGGTGCAGTAAGCAGACATAAACAGATGGATCACTAACTAGCAAACCTAATTTGTTCACAGCTACATACAGAAAGAAGCTATGCCCGGCCCAACAAGTACAATGACATAGCTTTTGCTCTGAACTTAATTATCTACTTCACTTACTTACTGCACTATGTAGCATCTCTCACCACTGTTTGTTCAATTCTTCATAATGCTTCTGTGACTACCAATGAAACTCTGATCACAGTTGAAACTAGGGTCTAGGTAGTTATACACTTAAAAAAATTTCCCATTTGAGCCATATTTTTTATTTAGAGGAGTGCATTACCAAGGCAACTTGTAGGGAATTGCCTCTACAATATGAGATCAATGCACAAAGTAGCAAATAAACTGTTCCAATCACTACTTCTAATAAGTACTAGTGGTACTTATTGGAACAACTGATCAACTCTGGTCTGCAATTAAAAATATTGTTATTGCTTTGTTTTATTGTATAATTGTCATGATATATACAAATATATTTTTTCCTCCATGCATTTTATAGCTACACAAATTAAATGACATAGTGTAAACTGGACTGCACCCAGGAGAATGGCTGAGTTTCAGCCTTCCCCAAAAAAACAGTTTTTCTCTAGGTCAAAGCACTGGCTCTGAGGATCACAGCCAATGCTTCACTTTTTTTTTTTTTTTTTTTTTTTCACTAGAAAAATATAATTATACAAATCTGTATAAATTGTCCTCCCTATCTCTTTTCATACATTTTCCTGGGTTCAAAAGTGTTAAAATAAGGAGGACCTTAATTTTTAGCATTTAACAAAACTATAATTTGAACATTCATAACTATATAGATGAGTGTTGATCATTCAGCCATTTTTATACAAATGGTCCTTAGCTGTTTGGGATTATCCAGAAATAACTGGGGCATTAGTTGAGGCATATGATGAAAGAAAGCAAGCTTATACAGCATCAGGCAAAAAAAAAAAAAAAACACATGCACTTTTTTTTTTTTTTTAGGCAAATCTAACTTCTGCACCCCCCCCCCCCCATATTCTTTGTATACATTTTTTTTTCTGCATTCAAAAGTGTGAAAATAGGAGTACTGCTTGCAACATTATTGGTATTATGCAGTATATAGAAGTGTAAGCCTGTGCACAAGTTTGCCATCTGATTTAAGAAAATAAAATACCACCTAACTCAACTAAATATTATTCCCAAGAGTTGTTAAATGTTTCATCTGGGGCACTTATTCCTTCAAGTTGTTTATATCATGGCTCTATGAAGGGAAGGAAAGTGTCTATTAGTGAGCAAGTGGATAAGCATTCTCTCAGACATTTACTGAATGGCTATAATCAGTGCTACTGTAAGGATGTCACTGATTTGCCACCTGCTTTGTTTCAGCTCTCCAGTGAGCCCCTAACTTCATGCTTTGTATGGACTTTTCCATTTTTTGTGAGCAGATTGTTCATAATTGATTTTATTGGGACTGTTGAATATAGCATTCAAATGAAAATAGCCATTCGATTTTTTAAAGTTACTGTATTTGTTTTGACTATCTAAATGTGCCAACCTTGAAATTAATATTAGTAGGAAATATGTATAAATTTCTTTTGAAAGAATCAATCAGATACATTTAGTTATTACTTAGTATATGAGAGTGGGTATTCTTTAGAGCTAAAAGTTTTGGAACATTGATCAGAAAATTGTACATGTATTACCAGTTAATTTTGCTTTAACAAGTGAACATAGGTATAGGATAACATTCTGCATTAATATATGAATATAAAACAAATATATATATAAATTTTTTTTCTTTTTTTTTTTTAAATTTTTGGAAAAAAGATTTAGTGAATGTTTCACTGTAAGTGCAATGCAAAGATGTGTGGTGCCTTTTTTTTTTTTTTAGACAGCAAAATTTTAATAGCAAATTTTGCTTAAAATAATCTTAAAACAATTAAAAGAACATGGTCTGGTTGGTTCAGTTGCTGTTTTTGTCAGAGAGACATTTTAGTCTCTCTCTCTTCCTCCCCCCCCCCCAATTGTGTACCAGTCCTTTTGCACATACTGTGCATAAAAGGCATCTACCTGCTAATAGGTACAGTCTGTGATGATGCCTACAAGCAGTTAACTCCAGGGAAGAAAAGTAGTAATACACCATTGGGTCGGATGAAAGAGACCATCTTTTAGAGGTCTGTGTAGCCAGTTTCAGTAATACAACAAAATGAAATTTACTGTAACTGGTTGCTTACTGAAAGGGATTTTTTTTTTTTTTTTTTTAATTGATTGTCATTGTACATATGTACTTCAGTTAAAATTTAATAGGTCAAAACTATATTTCCTTGTTAAATTTCTTCATACATCTCTACCAAAACAGCAAAGTTCTATTGTTAAAAAAATAGCATGCTATCAACATTCTGCTTAGAAAAATTGACCAATCTTCTGAGGTAATTATATGTGCACACACAAATGAATTTGTGTGCATAGCTACTTAAATGATCATCTAACTTGTTTCTCACTGCCAAGTGACAGCACTGGAAAACTTGTTGTCCCTTAGTCAAAAAGTTGGACACAGCTATTATGAAAG
The DNA here is from genome assembly GCF_048544385.1 of Mastigoproctus giganteus. NCBI lineage: Eukaryota > Metazoa > Arthropoda > Arachnida > Uropygi > Thelyphonidae > Mastigoproctus > Mastigoproctus giganteus. The sequence continues at coordinate 210,889,601 of NC_143579.1, forward strand.
TAATATCAAGCATCACATAGCATTTTTATTGAATATACAAGAATAGCAGTAAAGAGTGTCCACAAACCTCCTTTACAAAACTAAAACATTACTGTATGAATAGGGTATATAATACAAATCTGAAACCATTTACAAGTCATACTGAACAAAGTTTTTTTTTTTTTTTTTTTTTTTTTTTACTAATTGGAAAATGTGCATTCTGCAGTTGATGGCAGCATAATTGAAAAACTAATTATGGAGAAATTTACCAACAATTTTATCCTCTTGGTTTTGACATTGATCAGTGGCCTCTATATGACTGCAACTTGTATAATTTCATCCTCAGATGTTACATAACATGTAACACAATTCAGCCCTTCTCATATTAAGCTCATGACTGGTATTCTGTAAGTTTGGAGTAAAACTTCCTCACACTAGCTCCACTGTGCCCTCATTGGATTTTGTTTGATCACAACCTCTGCCAGGGTGTTTTGAAAACACGTCCTTTGTGAATTTTCACATCCTTGCAGAAGTGTGGGTCTATTTGATGGCTGACTGCAGCTTGTTTGAACCAAAGTACTCGCTGTGCTGGCTAGAGATTTGTGTATGTCTATACTGTGGACTTTTTTTTTTTTTTTTTGGAAACAGCATTTCTCAGTTTCACAATTTTGTTGCCTTGCTAAGTGATGTTGAACTGCATTGGACAGCCCAAATAGGTTTTTAAAAATTCCATACCAGGAGTAATGAGCTTATTAGTGACAACAATGTGCCATCAGCTCCACGAGCAATTCATGGACATAAACTAATTAGTATTACTATAATGACCTTGTCTTCACTGCCTTTTGACCAACAAAAACACTGTTACACTCTAAAGTGTCCTGTCTAGCAAGGTTGAGAATACCAAGAGGACATCTATTACTGTGTGTCCATATTAGAACCTCTATTTTGGAGAGACAGTCTAATTTCTAATACTTCTAGATGGGGCCCTGGGTGCCAAGCGATCTTCCCTGCGACTTCTACTGCGATTATATTAGGGATATAAGCTTTTCCCTTTGAGTTCACATTTTTTCTTCCATTATTCAAATATATCAGAGTGTTGGCATTTGAGGTGAGTGGACGCGCTTCATCAGAGCTCCTCAGTTAAGTGAATTGGATTACTGTTGATTATTGCTTTTAAATATGTGATTTATTTAGATATTGTTGGATTATTTTGTTATAGGTTTTCCTGTAACAGTTCGATTTTTATAATATTATAGATATAATTTTTTTAAAGTTAATTTTCATTGATATTTAGCTAATTTTGTAATGGTAGTTATGAGATCTGCCTTAAACACGTCACAAGGTATCATGACTCACGTGGAAATAGCAGATGGAGAGTCATGATTTAATCCGTTGCGGAACCTGTGGAATGTTTTCCAGGGCCGACCTGGTGACTAATCATAGCTCACCTGGGGATTCTTTTCTTTGTAATCGATGTAAGGAGTGCACAAATCTTAAATTACCATTTGGCGCACTGATGGAACAATCTGAGTCGCTGAAAAAATGGATGCTTGCCCTCGAGAATAATGCATCTGGGAGCTCGGCAGGGACTCAAAGACTCCAGCAATCTACCAAGTGATGCCCACCTGATTCGGGCCTCAAAACAGAAAAACCAAGTGCAAACTACTCTGGTTCAAAAGGACTTTGTTTTATTAGGAGACTCCATTGTCAGGGAAACAGAGAATATTTTTTGTAATAAGGATAGGTGGAGTAGAACCAGGGTATGTCTGCTGGGAGCAACTATTAATGATGTCACCAACAGATTGTCAGATTTTAAGGGAGGTAAAGAGAATATTATTATTCATGTGGGGACTAATGACATTAAACGTACACGATCTGACGATTTGTTGGAAAAATACAGGACCATGCTGAGGAAATGCCACGAGCTAGGCCACAATGCTTATGTGTCTGCAATTCTGCCCAGACACAATAGGAGGGATTATATGTTAAAAGCCTTGTGGATTAACTCAAGACTTGGACTCTGCAAGGCTTTAGGGGGGAAATTTCTATCAGCATGGTCCACACTTGTAGGTAGAAGGAATTTTTGTTTTGTAGAGACAGGATACACTTAAACAAAGGTGGTGCAAAAGTTTTTGCCAGTATTAGCATTAGTAGAGGCATATGATGCAAGAAAGCAAGCTTATTCAGCATCAGCCAAAAAAAAAAAAAACACACCACTCCCATTTCACCCCTCCGTTCGTTCGAAATACCTGTCCAGTTGAGCTTTAAATTTGTTTAGGCTATCAACTTCAACAACAAGTGATGGAAGTCGGTTCCACCAACCAACCACCCGCTGGCCAAAGGCAAATTTCCGCACATCTATCCGACATCCGTCCTTCCTCAATTTGAATTTATGCCCTCTGAGGTGATTATTCTGAGCAAGATGAAGAATCCCGTTGGCATTGAGCATGCCCAAACCATTCAAAGCCTTATACACCTCTATCAGATCACCTCGCCGGTGCCTAGTCTCCAGACTCTGTAATTTGCAAAACTTAAGCCCTTTCTTCGTAAGAGCAACCCTTTGTTCCATTCACTAATTTTGTTGCCCTTCTCTGTACCCGTTCCAGCAGCTCTACATCCTTCTTGAAATGAGGCCTCCAGACCTGTATACAGTACTCAAGATGTGGCCTAACCATTGCCTTATGCAAGGGAATAATCACCTCCTTATCCCTGCTAGAAAAATTCCTGTATATCATTGACAAGACACCATGAGCTACTCTTGCAGCTCATCTGCACTGCTCAGAGAACTTCATATCTGCCTGCACAATTACCCCCAGGTCCTTTTCATTCTCCACCACTGTCAGTGTAGTACCGCAGAGTTGATACGTTGCTCTGGGGTTACTGTTTCTCCCATATGTAGTACTTTACATTTGTCAATGTTAAACTTCATTTGCCACCTCTCAACCCATCTGTTCAACCTTTCCAGATCCTGTTGCAGCAGCATAGCGTCAGTAGTGTCCTTAACAACCCTGCCAACCTTTGTATCATCTGCAAACTTGGACATTAAACTTGATATCCCATCATCAATATCATTCATAAACACCGAAAACAACAACGGACCCAACACTGAACCCTGAGGAACTCCACTAATAACATTAGTCCACGTTGAGCAGTGTCCATTGATTACCACTCTGTCTTCTGCCACTCAACCATCCCCTTATCCATAGCAGCAATTTGCCTCCAATGCCACACTGCTCCAATTTGTGCAGCAGTCTTCCATGTGCAACAGTATCAAAAGCCTTTCTAAGATCCAAATATATAATATCAAAGTTATTCCCTGCATCCAGTTCTTTTGTGACTACATCATAGTATCCAATCAAATTGGTCAGGCGAGACCTGCCCTAAACAAAACCATGCTGCATCTGAGCTATAACTGAATTCTTGTCTAGATGATCCTGCAGTGCTTCTTTAACCAGTGCCTCCATTAATTTACCTGGAACAGAAGTTAAACTAACAGGTCTATAATTACTTGTGTCAGCCTTTGATCCTCCTTTGTGAATTGGGGTCACATTTGCACATCTCCAGTCTATGGGTACCTCCCCTGAGTCCAAAGAAGCTCTCATAATTATGGCTAGGGGTTTGCTTATTTCCTTTGCTGCCTCCTTTAATATAACTGGATAGATCCCATCCACCCCAGGTGCCTTTTTTATGTTTATCCTCAACAATCTCTCCTCCACTTTCCTCTCAGTTATTACAAAATCATCCAGCTCACTGCCAATGTTTACTTTACCTACATCATTCTCCTTCCTGAATAACTCCTCATGCGTGAATGTAGATGCAAAATACTCGTTTAGATTGTTAGCCACCTGAGCAGGATCCTCAACTGTTGAACCATCAATATCCAGTGGACCAATCTGATTCATCCCTTTCCTTAAGTTTAAATATGTCAAGAACTCTTTTCTGTTTTTCTTTGCATCCTTTGCCAAGGATTTTTCGTAGTCTGCCTTTGCCTGCCTAATCTCCTTTGTGACTTGGTTACACACCAACTTATATCTATCATAGGCTTCCATGTCACCCATTAATTTGTATGTATCCCATGCATTTTTATTCTCTGCCACATGTCTCATTAGTTCATCTGACAACCATTTAGGCCTAAACCTTGAACAATATTTCTTAGTTGGTATGTAAAGCCTGGTGGCCTCCAAGTTTAGTTCCTTGAATGCTTCCCATTTTGAGTTTGCTGTTGGTAACATCATCAGTTGGTCCCACTGTATAGAATTTAAATACTGTCTCAGACCATCATAGCCGCCTTTACGAAAACAAAAACCCTTCCCTTTACCTCTCATGGTAGTTACCTCCTTGAGTAAATCCCACTTCAACACACTATGATCACTGCCACCTAGTGGTTCATTTATCTGCAGATTCTTAATGCATGAAGAATCACTACTGATAATCAGATCAAGAGTATTGCTCCCTCTTGTTGCCTCACGAACATGCTGATGTAGAAAACAATCATCCAATAAATCCACAAAAGCCTTGCTAGTATGCAAGTGACCAACCCACAAATTCCAGTCAATATCTGGGAAATTAAAATCCCCCATTATAAGACTCTCTGATTTACTGGCCCACTCTATTTCCCTGTACAATATCTTATTATACTCATCAGAGTCATTAGGCCTATAGCACACTCCTACTCTCAATTTTGATTTCTCTATGCTTATGTCACACCAAACTGACTTGACACTGCCCTGTCCATCGATGTCGACTGGCTTCACTTCCTTGGACTTTGTTTCTTAACTAATAGCATAACCCCTCCTCCCCTCCTGTCCTGTCTATCCTTTCTATACACATTGTATTCCCCAAATTCCAGTTCCGCATTACTTATATCTGTGTGACACCACGTCTCTGATATCCCAACAATATCTGCCTTTGATGTTTTGAGCAATACCTCAAATTCATCAAATTTATTTACCAAACTCCTAGCATTGGTGTACACGCAGGTATACATGCACCTGTTTCTATTCTTAGCTACCCTAACACAACCCATGTCTTTACTTGTACCGCAATGACTCCCAGCAGTCTCTGAAATATCCTGAATCTTGTTTTTCAGGCTTCTGCTCATTTCAATAGAAGCAGTACAAGAATCACTTCCACCTCTGCCAGTGGCTACTGTTAATCTATTAGTCCTTGTATCCCCCCCCCCAAACTAGCAGTTTCCCGACCCACCTAACACTGCCTCGACAGCATCAGCAAAAATTCTTGCACCTTTTCTATTTAAGTGTATCCCATCCCTGTAGAAGCAATCTCTCCTGTTAACAAGTACAGTCCAGGCTGAAAAAAATTCTACCCCTTGAGCCTTGCACAATCCCTCCAGGGCCGAATTGATCGACAAGGCTCTCATCATATACTCCCTCCTATCGTGTCTGGGCAGAATTGCAGACACTTTCAAATTCAACCCTAATTCACTGCTTTTTTTCAACAGTGACCTGTACTTGCTAAGTAATTCCGCCGGTCTCCTACTCTTAATATCATTAGTGCCCAATGTGTACAACTATATCACCTTTTGTGCCCTTAAAAGATGATATCCGCTCTACAACGTCATCAACCTTTGCCCCTGGCAGACATACCCTGGTTCTATTCCACCTATCCTTTTTACAAAGCATGTTCCCCGTTTCCCTGACAATAGTCGCCAACAACTACTGGTTCCTGTGGGACCAGCACATTCTGCCTAGGGGGCTGCCTCTGTGTTGCCTGATGACCAAGTGCAAACTCTGGCGTTGATGTGGGCAGCTGAGGGCTTGATGGGCCCCTTAATTTATTTCCTTCGAGGGCATCCACCCTGTCCTTCAAGCTCTCATAAAGGCCCATAACAACGCTGAGTTGTCGCCTGATTTCCTTGCACTCCTTACATCGTGCACACACAAAGACATCCCCCTCGGCAGCATCATGTCCCGTACCCGACTGCTCCGCAAACATCAAGCAAACAGTGCTTTTTAAAAGACTGTGATTCAGAGGGCAACTGCCCCCCCTCAGTTCTCCCCTGAACCACAGCACTCCCATTAGCTTGAGCCTTTTGCTTTGCTGCTCTGGTCAGAGTCATGATTCCGATTTAATTCAATAAAATTTCAAAACAAAAATTAAATCCTTAAGTTATATCCCAAAACAGTTATGTTATTTATATATATATATATATATATATATATATATATATATATATATATATATATATATTTTTTTTTTTTTCGGTATCTAGTGTTTTCTACGAGTTCCCTTTATACAACTTCCGTATCACGTGTACCACTATAGTTATGTATTAATTTGTTACGAATTATTTGTTATTAATTATTATTTGTGTATTATTGAGGATACCTTAAAGTTTCAGGGAAACTGCTAGTTAGGGGGGATGTGGATAATACTAACACACGTTTATCTGATAATATTGGTCAATGCAACTCTTGCACATACCTCAATAGTTCTTATCTATTACCCCAACTGGACATATTATCTAGATGTTCTGGGGGCAGAAACGTTTCACGTGAGTGGGTAACTAATTCCAGGGAAGTGAGCCTAAAAAATTTCAAGGGTTGTGTTAGGGTTGTTAAACATAAGAACAGTAAGTCTTAATTGTTTATATAGTAATGTTAGAAGTGTCATCAATAAAATAAGCGAATTCGAACTGGTGGTTAATTTTTTTTTTTTTTTTTTTTTGGTAGTTGTTGGCACATAGGCATTCTGTGGCCATAATGCACCTCCCAAGGTTTTTGCAGTACTTTGATCCAAGCCAGAGGTAGGAATCAAACTCGCGACCTTTGGGTAGCCAGGCAGGCACTTTACCTACCCGGCTAGCCCGGTCAGCGCTGGTTAAAACAAGTAATGCAGACATAATAGGGCTTACGGAGACATGGTGCCACCCGGAAATTGGGGATGATGAGTTTCAGTATGGCTTGTATAATGTATTTAGGAAGGATAGGGTAGATAGAAAGGGTGATGGGGTAATGCTTCTTATCAGAAGTCTGAGTGCGACAATAGCTTTCCCAGATTCAGACGTTTCACATGCCAGTATAGAATCTGTATGGTGTGAGATAGTTGGAAACAAAGGTATAATGCGAGTAGGAGTAATCTACAGACCAGGTGATTGTGAAGATTATGATGAAAGCCTCTACATGCAAATGGAATGGGCAAGTAAGCATCAATGTCTTATGGGTGATTTCAATTTGCCTCTAATTGATTGGAGTAAATGGGAAGGAAACTTAACATGGGGAACAATTTTTAAATCAACTGGATGACCTGTTATTTGTATCAACATGTCAGGGAAAGTACTAGAGAAAGGAATATCCTAGACCTCATCACCCATAAATCAGATGACATAACAGGGCTGACAGTAGAGGAACCAGTAGCAGGAAGTGATCATGGAGTTCTACGGTGGATGATGATGAGACAGGTAGCAGTAGTAAAAGGCAAAGGAGTGGGTTTTAATTTCAGAAAAGGAAATTAAGATGCCTTAAGGTACTACATGGCCTCTTAACTGGGTAGATATCAAACAGAGAATGAATACAATTGAACTGTGGTATGCTTTTAAAACATTAATCACAGATGCCTTGAATGCATATTTACCATTAAAAAAATACTCCACGAGGAGGGTTCCAAGTTGGATGAATAGTGAAGTTGCCACATTACTTGAGCAGAAAAAGGCGACATGGAAAGGTTACAGAGCAATAAAAAGTACCAAAGCCTATAACAGCTACAAGATGATCTGTAATAGAGCCACAGAAAAGGTTCGACAGGCAAAGGCAGTTTGAGAAAGCACTAACAAACTGAGCAGGGGGGGGGGAGATAAGGAATTCTTCACATACATAAATGCCAAGAAAAGCAGGAGAAACCAGATCGGACCTTTACGTAAGGGAAAGGGTATAGTATTAAATACACCAGCTGCCGTTGCAGATGAACTCAAGTTATTTGCATTGATATTTATAAATGAAAAACCTTTTGTGGCAATGGGAAATTGTGGGAGCAAAGTTGAAAAATATGTAATTAATGATATTGAAATTTTGCAAGATTATTTAATGAAAAAACTTTTGAGCCTACAGGCCAGTAAGGCTCCTGGAGTTGATGGAATATACCCTATAATCTTAAGGGAGGCGGCAGGTGAGTGCATTGAGGCTAATTATGCGAGCATCACTAGGCTCTGGGGAGATTCCGTTGGATTGGAAAAGTGCCAATGTATCTCCCATACATAAGGGTGGCTCTAAGAGTGAAGTGGGAAATTATCGACCTGTCAGTCTGAGTTAAGTGTGAGTTTAGGGAAAATCATGGAGGCAATGATCAAGGGTGGAATTCAGGATCATTTGGATAGAATTGAAATTCTCAAGGATACTCAGCATGGTTTTGTAAAGGGAAAATCATGTTTAACAAATCTGGTTTGCTATTTTGAAAGGGTGACTCAAGAGCTGGATTTAAGGAATAATTTCAACATTGTTTATTTTGATTTCAGCAAAGCTTTTGACTCAGTCCCACATGAGCGGTTGCTTTATAAGCTGGAACAGGTTGGAATCACTGGGAAAATCCTTAGATGGATAGCAGGATGGCTTCAGGGCAGGAGGCAGAGGGTTGTGATAAATGGCTATTCCTCAGATTGGATTGATGTAAGAAGTGGGGTTCCCCAAGGATCAGTATTAGGACCACTGTTGTTTTTAATTTTCATAAACAACATCGATCAAGGGATAGAGGGCGTGATGTCTAAGTTTGCAGATGTTGAAATTGGTAGAGTAGTTAATGATCACTGTCAAGCTGAGCTTCTTCAGAGAGACCTAGATAGACTTCAGGAATGGTCAGAAAAATGTCAGCTATGCTTTAATCCAATTAAGTGTAAGGTATTACACCTGGGAAACAGTAATCCCAAAATAACTTATTCACTTGGAGTTCAACTAATCCCAGTACTGGAGGAAAGGGACTTTGGTGTTATGATATGGTCAGACATGAAATTTTCTGAGCATTGTTGCAAGGAAGGGCCATGGAGGCCTATCTATGATCTATCGAACTTTTGCAAGTAGAGATAAGGAGTGATAATCCCATTATATAAGGCTTTTGTAGACCACACTTGGAATACTGTGTTCAAGTATGGAGACCGCACCTAAAGAAAGACATCGAGCTTCTTGAAAGGGTGCAAAGACGGGTAACTTGCCTGGTGAGATCAGCAAAAGGGCATCCTTATGAAGAAAGACTTCAAATATGTGAGTTGCAGAGTTTGGAAACTAGACACCTTAGAGGAGATTTGATTGAGGTGTATAAGACTCTGAGAGGCATCAATAAAACGAATGAGGACGAAATTTTCAAGATTATAAACTAGGGGACATAAATTCAAGTTACGTGGGAAATGTTTAGATTGGACTGCAGGAAGTTTTATTTTAGCCAGAGACTTATAAATTACTGGAATAAGTTGCCTACATGGGTGGTGGAGGCTGACAGTTTGGGGAAATTCAAAGGTCATCTGGATAGTACCTTCGGGTGAGGGAAGTGCATAGGATGATAGGTTTAATTTCCTTTTCTTTTATTAATTATTATTTATTTTTCCTTTTTTTATCATTGTTATATTCAGGTGTTTTTTTTTTTTTTTTTGGCTGGTGCAGCATAAGCCATAGGCTTTCTTGCACCATGCGGCCATTACTAATGCTATATAATAAGTTTTTTTTTTTTTTTTTTTTTTTTTTTTAAGCATAAGGAAGAAGTTTCAGAAAGGAAAGTAACCTTTCTTAATTTTTCTGTGTATTAACCTTCTATTTTACTCACTTGGTGGCAGGGCTGGACCTGGGTGAAAAGATATCACCCAGGATTAAAAGGAGTTTAAAATGGACCAAAAAACTAACAACACAAGATTGGAGAAAGTTAACTCCAATAAATCTGATTACTTACAGCTGAACATGTCTGAGGCTAAGAGAATGAAAATAAACAGCTCTCAGCCTACTGTTCCTTTCTTTTTGGTGATGCATTCATTATCAACACAACCTGTTGGGAAATTATCCCCTTTCTTAGTTCAGAAGACTATGGAGTCCATGGCTGGATCACCAAAAATTATAAAACAATTACAATCAGGTGATCTCTTAGCAGAAACCTCACTAAGTCATCAATCTGAGAAATTGCTAAAAACGAAAACTTTGCAGGATTGCCAGTTGAAATTACCCCACATAATTCCCTGAATACATCGAAAGGTGTTATTACCGAATGGGACCTTTTGACTGTTTCAGAGGAAGAATTACTGCGCGAGTTAACAGAACAACAAGTGATACATGTTAGGAGGATAATGATGAAGAAAGACTGAATTCTCATTCCACCCGATCAGTAATTCTCACCTTTAACAATCCTTCTCTTCCCCACTCAGTTAAAGCAGGATATTTAAATTGCAAAATCCGACCATATATACCAAATCTAATAAGGTGTTACAACTGTCAGCGATACGGACACTCTCAGGCGACATGTCGCAGTGATCCCATCTGTCCACTCTGTGGATCGAAAGAACACAATCAAGAAAAACTGCACATCTTCTACACCACTCTGTCCAAACTGTCATGGAAATCGCCCTGCTTTTTCAAAGACATGCGAAATGTGGATATTGGGAAAGCAAATTCAGAAATACAAAGTAGAAAATAAAGTGTCTTATCCGGAAGCAAGAAAACAGATACTTGCAACCAAACCTTCACATTCCTATGCTTCAGCAGTGAAACGGCAGCAAACTATAGCCACTCAAACAGAGGTAGTAATACCTCTAAATCAAATTATAGACTGGAGTAAAGTAACATCAATGACAAAAACAGCTTCACAAGAAACATCCAGTGCTAAAGTGCAAGATACTTCCGTGCCTGGAAAGCAGAAATCAGAAGTAACATCTTCAAAAACAAAGCAAACAGCATCTAATAAACTGTGTGAACAGAAACAAACAGACGAAATGGATACTGATGAACAGAGAGAGAACATACTAGAACTATATCCTGCAGAAGATATTGATACACCTCGTCCTAATTTTACGAAAAAAGACAGACCCAAATATGATAAACGAAAAAACTCAAAAGCGCAGTCAGATTCAACAAATTGTTCAGACCTAAATAATGCAACATATTATTATACAATGGAACTGTCGTGGTTTACGTGGAAAATTGGATGAAATAAAAGATATTATTCAGCAGTATAAACCGGCCTGCATTTGCCTTTAGGAGACCCATCTAACACTTCAATCTTCACCCACATTTCAAAATTATACACTTTTCTGGAGAGACAAATGATAACAGAACTGCCAAAGGAGGAGTGGCAATTTTGGTGAATACTAATATACCAGCTAAGCAAACAACATTAAAAACCAACTTAGTAGCAGTGAGAATAGCCATCGGAATTTCTATCACAATCTTGTCCCTTTATCTTCCACCAAATATTCCTCCCTCCAGATCAGAATTAAATGATCTTACTATGCAGCTTCAACCTCCCTATTGCCTTATGGGAGATATGAATGCCCATCATCTGTGGGGATTTTCTCACACACAGTAGAGGTAACTTAATCGAAACTTTCCTAGACGATCAACAACTGAATTTACTGAATACCGGATCTCGCACTTATATCAGTTTGGCTACAGGTATCACTTCTGCAATAGACTTAACAATATGTACTCCATCAATTTATCCCAATATAGAATGGTTCGTATTAAATGATCCTTACAACAGTGATCATTTTCCGATAGTATGTTCCATACAGACACAATACTCTTACAGAAGGAACCAGAACAGTATGGAATTTTAAAAAAGCTAATTGGAGTAAATATATGCAATTAATCAAACTGGATAAGCAATTAATAGAAACCCTGCCAATAGATGATGCTGTCTTATATATCAACGATCAACTGCTGGAAGCTTCCAAAGCTACAATACCTCAAATAAGTAAGGTAAGGTAGGCATGGTACAACTCTTGGTGGAATGTGGAATGTGCAATTATATACAGTATAATGAATATAGAATATCCGAGAAAAACAAATCATGCACGGAATAGATTCCGGAAATATCCAACTACCCTCAATTTGATTGCACATAAAAAAGCCAAAGCTGAAGTGAGGAGAATTCAGAAAAAAGCAAAGAAAAATTCTTGGTTCATGTTTGCTTCCACATTTACTAGGAACTAGTCCTGGTTTGGTGTGGGAAAAAAATTTGGATTTTAAGTGGAAGATATCCAAGCACACAATCTCCAATCTTCCATTGGAAAGGGCAGGACGTTTTTGCAACAGACCAGATATCAGAAATTCTGGCTGAATCTTTTGCTTCCATATCAGCAGTTACAAGCTACTACACTGACTTTCAAAAATATAAAGAGCAAGCTGAATGGAGTAAGTTGAATTTCTCTACCAAGACATCTCATTCCTATAATCTACCCTTTCTAAAAGAGGAATTATTGCTCGATTTCACTGACCAGCTGCTTAGGGAAATCCTTGAACAAATGGTGCATAATAGACTTACATGGTTGCTGGAAAAAAGAATGTTTTATCACCCCACCAATTTGGATTTAGGAAAAATAGATCAACACTTGACCTACATGTCAAAGTGGAAACAAATATTAGAAACTCATTTATAAGAAAGCAGCATAGGGTGATGATAAATCTAGATCTTGAAAAGCTTTTGACCAAAATGGAGATTCGGAATTCTATGAGATCTATTTCAGTTAGAATACACAGGACAACTTCCACAATTTGTCAGAAAAATTCCTTGCTGACAGAACATTTCAGGTACGATATAAAGACTGTGTGTGTGTGTGTGTGTGTGTATATATATATACACACACACACAACAGGAAGGGGTCCCCAGGGCTCAGTATTAAGTGCAACCCTGTTTGCACTGCGGGTGAACAATATCACAAAGGTTATACCACCATCATTGGAAATATATGTATGCAGATCTTTCCATTTCATTTCAATCACAAAGCATGAACACAATTGAACGACAGCTCCAGTTATCCATAAACAAAATAGAAGTATGGACTAAAAATAATGGATATAGAATATCTGAGAAAAAATCAGCTGTTATACACTTCTGTAAAATGCGTGGTCTTCATCCTGAACTGGTGTTTTACTTAAATAAAATTGCCCTACCTGTTGTTCAAAATTTCTCCTTCTTGGGCTTAACATTAGATAGAAAACTCAACTTTCATGAACATATACTAAGACTTCGAACTAGTTGCCTCTTAAAATTTAACATCTTGTGCACAGCATCTTCAATGGTCCGGGGAGCCAACAGGTACACATTACTACTATTATATAAAACTTTGATTAGATCTCGTTTGGATTATGGATCTCCTATATATGCTTCAGCAAGAAGGAGCATCTTACGTCGCCTAGATACCATTCACCATAATGCTCTCTGCATAGCTCTAGGAGCATTTAGAACTTCACCAATTTACCTGCATACAGGTAAATTGGTGAAGTTCTAAATCTGCCTGTATGCAGATGCATCGGAACCCCCGCTGCACCTTCGAGATTATCTACTGTGCATGTATGGGGCAAAAATATACAGTCAGCTATCACATCCAAATTGGTCCATTATTCATGATCCACCATGGACGAGTAATTATGATTGCAAGCCAAATGAAAATAAACCAGTAGGACTGCATCTCAGACACTTAGCTCAAGTTTGAGAAATACATTTCTGTAGTAGATATAAACTCAGAACCTCCTTGAATTCAGACTGTGCCTTTGTCCATATCACATCTTACAAACAGGAATAAAAAAGATCTCTCCAATCATTATACAGAAGCTCCATGCACTGCACAGTTTTGAAAATAGAAACAGTCATCAGATTTATATGGATGGTTCAAAATCGAACAACTCGGTAGGTGCCGCAGTAGTTTTGCCAGAATATATTATATCTGTCTCCTTACCTCATGTTTGCAGTATTTTCACAGCAGAATTATATGCTATTAAACTAGCACTGAATGATATTACCGAGCATCAACTTCTACCTGCTCTAATCTATACTGACTCCCTTAGTGCAGTAGCAGCTCTACAGAATAACAAATATTCCTTGATTCAGCATCTCAAAAAAACAACTCAGTTTTGCATAAAGCAAGAAAACAAGTGTCTATCTGTTGGATTCCCAGTCTGATGGAATCCCAGGAAATAATCATGCAGACCAAGCCGCAAAAAATTCAGATCTTAATATACAAGATAACTTTCAGTTTGTACCATTTACAGATTATAGGGATGTTTTTTGTACCAAATATACATCCATTTGGAAACAACTTTGGAGGGACCAACCATGCAATAAACTTCGCAGAATAAAAAAAATCTACGTTCGTGGCATTCTAGCTCCTGTACAAATACAGGAGGAAGTTATATTAACAATGACTATGCATTGGACATACCTTCCTCACTCACAAACATTTGCTTCTAAGAGAAGATCCTCCGCTCTGCTCTGTCAGATACAACTTACAGTAAGGCACATCCTGATTGATTGTCCATCCTATTCAGCCGTTCGAACCACATCCTTCCAATCATTAGCAAACTTGCAAGCTCCTCTAACCCTCTCTCATGTACTTGGTGACAAAGCAAACATAAGTGAACTCTTTATATATATATATATATATATATATATATATAAAACATCTAGGAATAATAAATACACTCTGAATTATCCATCCATAAATCATTAAAATGAACATAATAACACTGACAGACACATTGGCCACAGCTGCCCTTGTGTCGTGAAATTTTCATAACAACAACTTCTAGTTGGGGCCCAAGCCTCAGTCTGCAATTGAGAGGCTTCCATTAAGGGAAGTTTCACTGTGTGCATGTTACACTCAATAGAAAGGCTTTTCTGGTCAGCAATTTCAATAAGGTTGGCTGTAACCAGTCTTGTGTCAAGAACTCTTAAATGCTAGACTGGAAATGTAAAAGAGAAATCTTCAGCAGGCAGAAAGCACATTAGTATTCCAGGACAGACATTTGAATATAAGTTTAAAAAAAAAAAAAAATGTAAGCTTGGTGATTGTCATGCAAATTCCCTAAATCTGAAAGTCAAATGAAGGAACACCTGGTGAAAAAGCAAGTGAAATGACTCAATTTTAATTATTCATCCAAAAACTTATCAATCTTGTAAGAAACCCTTACTTCCTACATCCAGAAGGAATTAATGCCTACCTGGTCTTGGCGCATTATAGCCTTAGTTGCTAATGCGCCAATAAAATTCAAACCAAAACCAATTAATGCCTAACTGGACTAAAGAACATGCTAATTGATAACTGAGCAGTGGGTATCTAATTGGAGGCTAAATTTAATTTCCATGGAACACATGGGAATCAGTTTGGCACAAACCCACTGAAGCTCAGTCATCAAATCTTGACTGAAATCAATCAAGGAGTGAAGTTTCCATTGAGCCAAATGGTTTGGATGTGTAGCAAGCAAAGGAATGGTACTGTTAATGGTAACTGCTGCAAAAAAAAAATTAAAGGAGCCTCTTCTTTCTTATCAGATCACCTTTAGGAAAACTAATTTTTCAGGATAACACTGCTGATTTCCAAATCAGATCACCTTTAGGAAAACTAATTTTTCAGGATAACACTGCTGATTTCCAAATCTCTAACAATGAAAACAAAATTAGACAATTATTACATGCAATTTACACTATTAATGACAGTTTTGTATCAACTACTGTACTGTTTTATGTATCTGATCGTACTAGTCTTTATAATGGCCAGGAAATAAACATTAAGAAAAAAAACTTATGCGATATTATGGGACAAATGATTGCAAAGTAGCGGTAAGCAAGATAATACTGCAAGGAACCATTACTTGTATCTGGTACCATGAACTAAGCAAAAATTATGCAAAGCATCTGAAACTCCTTGCTCAGCAGATGAAAGGCAGTAATTAAAGCTTGAGGTTGACCGACAAAATACTAATAGTTTACATTACTACAACTTTGTTTATTGGCATTGTGTGGAATTTTTTTTTTAATTAACATTAAATTGAAATGCAAACTTTTTTTTTTTTTTTATAAAACAGTACACTACCAGAATAATAATTTCAGATGGCAATTATTGCATATCTGTAACATTATCAATGCATATAATAAATACAGCATCCATTTAGAATCCTGGTCATGACTGAAAAGTGTTCATGTGTCTAAGTTGATTTTGTAATTTCTTTATCAATATAATATATTGATACTGAGATTATATAGTATTACTCTTGGTCAATTTATAGGAGAAATTGTCTAGGACAGTCATTCTGGTCATGATTTTCACCAAACTTAATAGTAGTAGTAGTAGCATGTGATACAAGTGTATGAGCTTATGCAGCATCAGCCAAAAAAAAAAAAAAAAAAATTACAAAACAATCCCTCTAAATGTTTGTCCAGTTCCTCAAATTTATTTAACCTATCAACTTCAACAACAGATGGAAGGCCGACTGGGCTAGCCAGATAGGTAAAGTGCCTGCCTGGCAACCCAAAGGTCGCAGGTTCGATTCCCGCCTCGGGCTTGGATCACAGTAAAAAATACAAAAACTTTGGGAGGTGCATTATGGCCATAGAAGCTGATGCGCCAACAACTAACAAGGGAAAAAAATAATAATAATAATAAAAACAGATGGAAGTTTGTTCCAGCAATTAACCACCCGCTGGCTAAAGGCAAATATCCACACATCTATTCTACATCTGTCCTTCCTCAATTTCAATTTATGCCCCCTTAGGTTCGTAATCTGAACAAGTGGAAGAATCCCATCAGAATTCAGCATGCTCAACCCATTCGAGGCCTTATACACCTCAATCAGATCACCTCGCAGGTGCCTAGTCTCCAGCTGCTGCAATTTGCAGAACTTAAGCCTCTCCTGGTAAGAGGATCCCTTCATTCCCCTCACCAATCTTGTTGCCCTTCTCTGTACACGCTCAAGCAAATCTACATCCTTCCTAAATGAGGCCTCCAGACCTGCATGCAGTACTCAAGGCATGGCCTGAACATTGCCTTATACAGAGGGACAATCACCTTTTCCCTGCTAGCAAAATTCCTGTATATCATTGACAACACCCCATGTGAAAAAAATATGAAGTTTTCTGAGCAGTGCAGACAGGCTGCCCTGGAAGCCTGTTTGCATTGCCCTGGCAGCCTGTTTGCATTGCTCAGAAAACTTCATATCTGACTGCACAATTACTCCCAGGTCTTTTTCATTTTCTACCACCTGAAGTGTAGTACCACACAGTTGGTACGTTTCTCTGGGGTTACTTCTATCCCAGAGAAACAATATAAATGATGCCATTTATATGGCTGCTACTGTAGGTGTTGATATTGTATGCTTAATTGTACAAACTCAACTAAAAGCAACGAAGAGCAAAAATAGTGCTCTTCCTTCATTTTAAATCAAGTTTATTTTTATGTATTGCAAAAGTGACTGGCTATTTGCATTAATTTCTAAATGAAATGTCCTTAGATTTATCTTAGATCAACTAAATTTTATTAATATACCAACATCCAAATAGGCCAAAATGCTGAAATCATGCAAGCTCAGTTTTTATTTTGAAGTAAACAATTTTTTTTTTTTTCTTTCTCTTATGTAGATTTCGGACAACATTTCCTGTGTATATTAGAAATTATAATCCTTTTGATCCTGCTTTATCACTCCCTGCCAAAATTTCTACTGAAAGCAAGCATGTTCCTTTGGCTATACGCACAAATATTTTCTATATAGTTGCTGTGTCTGCTCCAATCAGCGTGGTAAGTTTATTTAATATATTTGGTTTTATTAATTTGTTTGAAAATGCCTTTTTGATAAACTAGTAAAAAGACATTTCATTGTGTGGATAGCAAGAATGGAAGAACAAAACATTTTTAATTTTGTAAAAAGATAATTGATTGAAGCAGGTGTGTGTGTGTGTGTGTGTGATATATATATATATATAAACACTCTTGGTTAATTTAGGATAAAAATGGTGTGTTAGATCCTTCCATGTCAAAAGTTCCTTAAAGGCATTTTTCATGTTTAGCTTTTTAGCCATGAGAGAATGCTTCTTTGACTGAAAAATGGATCAAAACACAGGGCCTTATTGTGTTTATCCTAAACTATTAACCTAAATTTATCATCAGTTGCTCCAAATCAGTGGGGGTAAATAGTAAAACTTGGTGACAATGCAATTGTAGATTAAGGGGCTCCTCGAGATGAATGAAGTGTAGCTCCTTTTTTCACAGTGGCAGCATAGTGAATTGAAAGGCTCTGGGAGAGGTTTAATAACCCTCCCCTACCCTTGTAAAGAAAACTACATTTAAGAAATTGAAAAGATTTAATTTTTAGGAAAAATCAAGTTATGCTTGTATTAAAACTAATTTCCTGTTTGGCAAAGTAAAGCTAATCTGATCTGCCAATTATGCTTGCCTCATAGATGAACCAACCAATTCCACTTGTTGACTGATTTGAAATTTCAAACTGAAATTTTCATTGACTCTGAATCTGTAATAGCTGTCCATATAGTACAGTTTTTTGCCAGAAAGTTATTTTCTTAATAATAAGGTGTTTATCATTTAGTGGCAAAAAAATTCAAAGCTATAGACTTGCAATGGAATAAAAAATATCAGAATTTAGTAAATGATTGTGTATTATTTCTGGGATGATTTTAGAACAAGACAATTCTAGTTATAAAACAAAACTTTTTCATATTTGAACTTAGCAAAATGCATTCTAGCAATTCTCAAATGTTTGATTATTTAGTAAATAGATTTAGTATTATAATGTTTTTAAAGATTTATTTAAATACAAATATTGACTGATTCCAAATTCTCTCTGTGGACAAACAGGTTTTCAAGTCTGTTTTTCATTATTGATTACCTTGGACAAGCAATGGTTGCATGTCTTTCCACAGCTATTTTAATAAATTTATATTAAGTGAACTTAAATTTCAAACAATTCGCTATAAAAATTCAAAGCTACTGAAAAAATGAAATTAAGAACAAAAAAAGGTGGCATGTACTAGTGTTGTTAGTGCCAAAAGTTTGGTATGCAATGCTTTAAATGTTTTTTTTTCCCCCTTTTGTAATAAGAATATCCTTTTGTATGACCAACTAATCTTGCTGCTCTTCTCTGCAACCTTTCCAACAGATCTGTGTCCTTCCCAATATGAAGTTTCCAGACCTGCATGAGGTATTTGATGTGGCCTAACTATTTCTTTATATAATGGAATATTCACTTTTGTTCTTGCTGTCTATAACTGAAAATGCTGAGTTGCCCAGGCATCTTGTGTACACTGCTAATGATTTCATGACATTATAATTACTCCCAGATGTCTTCATTATTGATTACCTTGTTTGGTAGTGCCCAAATGTTATCTTGGGTGCCACCCAAATCCATTGATTAATAATATACTTTAGTTGCCACTTCTCAGCTCAGATGACTAGTTTATTAGATCACATTTTAAGCAGTACATCCTGATGAATGTCATTAACCATCCTGCCCACAGAGGCGAGCAAGGTAGTTAATATTTCACATCTCAAGAGTTTGAGAGAATATTGATAATTTTTGTAAAATGAAAAGACTTGCTCTAATACAAATGGAAATGGATTTTGAAAAAAATTAATACAGTGGACATTACTGGGTCAGAGAAATCCTGCTTTATAAGTAGTTCCCTTTACAGAGGTTAGTGTAGCCAATTTCAAAAATTCAGAAAAATTATTCATTGTAACTGGTTGCTTATCCAGAGGTGGTGGGGTTTTTTTTTTTTCTTTTTTAGAAAATTTTTCTGAATTTTTTTTTTTTTTTTTCAAAAAAAAACTTCCTACCTCACCTGTTCATCCCCTCCAATAATTTGCATAGTTCGTATGTGTTTCAAGTAATTAAATTTTAATAAATAACAACTATTAGCTAAACACAATTAGCTTTCATAAAAATGAATATAAATGGCTTTGTTCAGATCTTTTCATTTTCATTATGGATAATTAGATAACTAATTTTACTCCATGTTCATTTTTGATCACTTTTTTTTTTTTAATGTAATAGTATATAACCTTCCCTTGTAATGGGTCCAAACCCCTGTCTTTTTTAAATTTCTGAATACAACCAAACTGTAAACAGCAAGCAATCTGATTTCTTAAAATCAGGAAGCAATGAATGCCATATCAAGAAAAACTTCAGCCAGTATTCCAAGGAAAAATCTGTATACACAAACAAGCAAGCTTCATTTGTAGCTACTTAAATGACCACCAGTTTACGTTGTCTAGTGGAAGTGGTAAATGATGGCACAGAAAATTGTCATCCCTCAGTCAAAAAGCTGGGCACTGCTGTTGCTAAAGCAGTAATGAAAGTAATGTTTAAACACCTCCTAGCATTTTTATCAAATGTACAGGGTTTGCACAAATAGGGTATGTGATATAAATCTAAAACCACTTCCAAGTAATAGAAGATGTGTAACAGAAAATGTATGGGATGTAGTACATAGCAGCATAATTTCAAAGCTGTTATATTATGGAGTATTTACCAACAAAATTTCATCTTCTTGGTGTTGCATTGATCAGTGGCTTCTGTATGAGCTGTAACTTGTATAGTTTCATCTGAAAACAGTGATTTAATTGGCCTTGACATATTTAGCTCATGACTGGCATGTTGCATGGATTTCCCTAAGCTTATGTAAAAGTTCCTCAAACCAGCTCCACTGTGCCCTCACTGGCCTATGTTCAGCCATTCCCCTCTGTCATGGTGATTGCACAAACGGCATCATTCGTGAATTTTCCCGTACCATTGCATAACTATGGATCCACTCGGAGACTTCTATTTAAACTGTGTTGGAAATTTATCCATAACAATGGTGCCAACCTGCAAATTGTCAAACCAACATATGCACTGTGCCTTCTTGGGGATGGTAAATTCCATCATGATTGCAATTCTGCCCTAGCATAATTTTTCAGTTAGTGAAAAAAAAAAAAAAAACAAACCCCTTCCTCTAGCACCTAATTGTTTCAGAATTATATCGCACCCCATTCACACGTTTTAGTTTTGTCTGACCTATATATGTGAACATAAATTCTCATTGTCTACTGGTAAAAATTGTGTGCGCACACGTATTCCCCCCCCCCCTTTTTTTTAAGGAAATGTATTATACAAGAGCTGTTTAAAGAATGATCATAACTTAACTTTTTTTTTTTTCACAACATACCTTTTTATTAATGTTTTGATGCTCCTTTTGAAAGCAGTTCCCACTTGAAACGCACTTCTACAACATTTCTGCCATTTTTCAAAAACACGGTGGAAGGTTTTTTATTATTATTATATGTGTTTGAGAATCACATCAGATGTCTTTACAACTTCTGACAACTGAATGTTTTCTTCACAGCTCCTTTATCTTTGGGGGAGAAATTTTCTGGGTGCAAAGTGGATGAGGAACACATTTGACATTAATGCTAGTTAAGTACTTGATGACAATATGGGCAATAGGAGGTTTTACATTGTCATGATGCGACATCCACCTACCTGTGTGACAGATATGATCCCACAAAGTGTGCAGTGCAGTTCTGTAGTAAGGTTCTGTAATGATCATACGATGTTGCACATGCTGATAAACTACTCCTCACATGTCAAAAAAAAAAAAGACCATAACGTCTCTTGCAGAAGCCACAACTTTTGCTTTTTTTCAGTGTTGGCAATTATGTAGATTTCTAAATAGTTTGTTGCTTACTCTCTGGGTCGAAACGATGAAGCAATGTCTCATCTGCCATTATCACCTTGTGCAGAACCTCACCATCTTTAGTAACCATCTGTTGCAGCTCATGACAAACTACTATGCAAACTTGCTATTGCTCAGGTGAGTAGTCTTGGAACCCAGTGTGCACAAATCTGTCATAAGCAAATTGTCATGGAGAATATTGTGCATACAGCATTGGTTGGAGTTCCAGGATTCCAAATTTTGTGATTGAATTATGCTCATCTTTAAACAATCTGAACCACCTGCAAGCTGTCAATATGGAAGCACAGATTCGCCATAAGTCTCTTTTAACATTTCATATGCTTCAGTTGATGTTTTCTTAAGATGGAAACAATTTGAGAGCAGCATACTGTTCTTTGCATGTTACGTTCATTGTCACATTGGTGAAACTGAAAAGCATAAACTTGATGGACTGCCAAGGTCACTGTGCTCAAGAGTCAACTGTGCAGTTGCTATGTGACATAGCTTGATGGATCTACCAGTAGCTCTTAGGAGAATGTGCACTTGCCATGTCATCGAGCTTGCATGACTGGTTCGAGCAACACAATTAAAATAAGCCATTTTGATTTGGTTTGATTTTAAATTTCTCAGCTCAGCTAGAAATAGCAAACAGTATGGTTTTCATGAAAAATTATGATCATTCTTTATTGAATAGTCCTTGTAGCTCTTTCTACTTTTTTATCTACATATCACAAACTGAATCTGTAGGCAGACTTGCTACAGTGTTTTTTGTTATTCTGAAAACATTTCTCAGTTTGGCAATTTTTTTTTTTTTATTGCCAAAATCCCCAACAGTGGAACTATACCATAGCCAAAATAAGTTTGAAAACATTCCCTACCAGCAGTGGTGAGTACATTTAACAACATGTGCTATCTGTTCCATGAGTAATTCATGACCATCAAATCTAATTAGTGTAGCGACCTTAACCTACACTTGCTTTCATTGCAAATGCCTGTTGACTAACAAAAATATGTATATTTTAATTGGCCTTGAAAAATCTCCCATCTAGAGAGGTCAAAAACACCAAAAAGATGCCTGTTAAAATGTTTGCATCCTAAAACACTTTTAGGGCTTAAGCCTCAGGCTGCGTGAAAGTTTTTAACAATGTACAAATTTTTGCAATATACACGCAAAATAGCTGAAAACTGCATCGTTTTAGGTGTATCTCATATTGTGAATACCTTCTTAAGATGGAAGACTATTGTTACTTATTCTCAGTGGATACCACTACCCAGACGGCACCAATTCAAGGCTATTTGGCCTATCTTCACACAGCCTGAGGCTTAAGTCCTAAAAGCATTTTAGTCTGATTCACTTCATGCACCATCAGGCAATCTCTCATATTGTGGAGTTAAACTTCATAACTGAATCACCGATGTACCCACCCACCCACTGAAGATAGGCCATATAGCCTTGAAACGGTACTGTCTGGGTGGTAGTATTCGCTGAGAATAAGTAACAATAGTCTTCTCCATTGGTGAAGCGTTACTTATTCGAGGTAGTGCAATATCATTGGCATCTTGTTGTGAAGGTATTCGCAATATAAGATATACCTAAAACAATGCCATTTTAGAGTTTGCTGCATAATAACATGATGCTATTGCACAAACTTGTACAATGTTTGCATCCATATTAGAGTGCCTGTTTTGGAGAACTTCTGACTGCAGAAGAGGATAAACCTGAGTATCCACAACAAGAGACCTCCATTTGGGGAGGTACTTGTTAAGGGAAATTTCACTGTATTCAGGAGCTCCAATATTAAATTTCCATTGAAAGGTGAACTATCCATAATTAAAACTTTTTTTTTTTCCAAATTCAAAGAGAAAGAGGATAATTTGATGTATAGTGAAATACCGTACTTAAACTGAGTTGAAGAAACTTATGGGTATTTTTTAAAAGAAATTACACTCAGTGATCACTGACCTATGACCACACCATCTGTAATGAACTGTTGCATAGCTTGCAGTTAGGTGGCAGTGGTTGCTTAATGTGGTGCATCTTTTGTTGATAAGAACTAGGACCCCTGGTCTGTCTGGACCAATGTTTCACTGGAGAGGTCTATCTACCAGCAACTCTTAGGAGACCATGTGAACCCCATGTTGCATTTTATTCAGAACATAAATGGGATCTTCTGGGATTATAATATGCCATGTCATCAGGCCTGCACTGTGCATGAATGGTTCAAGGAACACAATGCAAGATATTGCCCTTTATCCACTGTAGTGCTATAATCCCCCTAATGCCACAGTTTTAAACTTGTGTACAACTTATTCATGTAAGATTGTAAAAAGCCTTTAGAAAATCTAAGTAATATCAAAATTATTCTCTGTATCTAATTCCCTTGACTACCTCATAATGCTTTATCAGGTTTGTCAGACAAATTTGTCCTTAAGAAAACCACACTAACTCTCTTATATAATTACTATCATGGTGACCCTAAGAATAATGATATTATGAGTGTTAATTGAGACTGCACTTTTTTAGATTCCATATAATTTTTTTTTAGCATTAGTATTGGCAAATGATGCAAGGAAACAAGCTTATACAGCATCAACAAAATAAAAAAAAAAAACCCACATTACCTGTCTGTCCCCTCCAATAAGTTGTTTAATTATTTCTTAAATTTATTCAAACTTCCCATTTCCATGCATCATCCTGAAACCATCCTTCCTTAATTTAAATTTTTCCTCCCTCATGTGTTGTCTTAGCTAGAGTAAGGATGGCATCAACAATTTTAGCTTACTCAATCCATTCAGAGCCTTAAACACCTCCATCAGATTGCCTTGCAGATATCTAGTTTCCAGAAGCTGTAATTTTCAGAACTCAACCCTTTCATGGTAGGCATACCTTATTGTTCCTTTCACTAATCTTATTGCCCTTCTTTGCCACAGAAGTGAAACTTGCAAGTCTCCAGCTGTTCAAATTACCGTTAGAACCAATTTGAGAAAGATTTGTACATTTCCAATCCTCTGGAACATCACCTAAATCTGCTTTCATTTTTATAAATATAATTTGAGCACCTCAGGTTCTTATTTTGGTACAATTCAGATTCTATTGGTTCCTTATGCTTTCTTCACTTTTAAACTTCTCCTACAGCTTTTATATTGTCTTGACTACTAAATGTATTAGTTTCTCAATTATTCAGTAGTGTACAAATAAACTTATAGGTAAAGGGACATGTAATCCATGTCCATTTTATCTATAAGTTTATTTTTCAATATATATACATACAGGTAACCCTCGTATAACACAGTTAGGTTCCTATAAGATGTCGTGTTGTGCGAAACTGTGTTATATGGGACTAAGAAAAAGAACAAAATGGGGGGGGGTTACATTCCAAAAGCTAACAAAAATACACTTTCATTAACAAAAAAACACCATTCTAGATTTTGTGTATCTTCTGCTCTCTAAAAAATCAGTAATCTTGGTTTGTTTGTTTTTGCCTGATAAATCTTTGAATTTCATCGTATGGAACTAAGCATTTTTGAAGCTCCCTTTTGAACTTTGAGCTCCTTTCATTCAAGAATCTGCATTCCAAAAATAAGATTCTAATTGCTCATCTTATGCCTTCCCCTTATGCTTTTTAGTGTAAAATTTGGAAGTTTTAAAATTTTCATCTGCTGAATTGATTTGGTTTTGCCTTCAATGGCACTTCCACCAAATCCGTTTGCCAGCCTCTTTTTCTATCAGTAATTCTTGAATGTCTTCAGTAATCATCTTTTTTTAATTTTTTTAGGAGCATTGGCAACTAAGGCCATGTTACTCTGTTTATTGTCTATAAATTGCATGTGGCCTGAGGTAGATTTTCTATTTTGCTGGACGAAAAACCCAAATTCCTCCTGTCATCGACTGAATTCTATCAACTGCTTGGAAGATAGAATTCTATCAATTCTATCTTACAAGACTACTTTTGATGATATGACTACTAAAGTGTGGGTTGATAGAATTGCTCTCCACTTGGAGGGAAATTCTATCAACCCACACTTTAGTAGTCATATCATAAAAACCTTCCCCTCCTACCAACGTAGCAAGTTCTACTTCGCACAGATTCCGTTTTCTTCCAGTTCGACCATATTTCCTGAATGAACTGATTCTGGCCATACATTTTTTCCAATACACATTTTAACGTTGACGGTTTTACTTCTTTCAGCGATAAAGCTATGAATCTAATACAGTCCACAACTGAGAAATGTTTCCATGCCTCCATTACTTCAATGGATTTGGAATAAATTTTTTTTTCAAAATCCATTGTAACGATTTTCTAATGTAATGAGTTTTAAAGGTGGATGTAATGCCTTGATCTGAAATAAAATCTGGCTCAATGAAGGAAGTTGTATTAACCCAGTACAACTGTGGTGGTAGGAACATAATTTCCATCTTTTGGATGGTCTGGTGTGCTATCCAATGGTAATAAAACTTTGAAATCTAGATTTTTCCACAAGTTTAACAAACAAGTTCAATAGCACAGAATGTAACATAGGGATTTCCCAATAAAATAAAAGGATTTCTCAATATTTTATTTTTTATTTTTTTTTTTTTTTGTTGACTAGTGAATCAACAGCAGGGATTCAAAGAGTGGAAATGTTAAAAAATTACATCCAACATAATAGCAGGGTTTTGTCTACACAAAATCTCAAAAATACAGTTTTATATAAGTACAGTGTTGTGCGGGGATTGCTGCAATTTATCAATCGTGTTAGAGCGAACCAGTGTTGTAGAAGTACCATGTTATACAGGGGTTTCCTGTATGTGTGTGTGTGTGTGTATATATATATATATATATATATATATATATATATATATATATATTTCTTCCTTTTTAATATTGGAGTTAAAAGCAGTTTTAATTCTTAACTCCCATTGACAAGCACATAAGGCTCATTTTGACCCTTAAAAAAATAATCAATTACAGTCCCAAAGGACCAGAGGAGATCCCAACTTTATTGTGACTGGTTTATTTTAACCACTAAACCAGTGAAATGGCATCAAACAACTTCATTGATTTGGCTGTAATTTGAAACATCTTCAAGAGATTTTTACCCAGGTTTCTCTCTCTTAAACTGAACTTTGTTAAAGAATCAAGGTTACCCCCCCCTCCCCAACATAGCTGATGAGTTTTGTTTCTGCCAGATGATTGAACACGTGTATAGTGATTAAGTTTTATCATTTTCAAGGAAATGATGGCATTCTATTTTTTATATATATAAAAAATATTAAGGCTTGAAATACATCTTTGTCCTGAATTGAAAGTATAACTGGAGTCTTTTGCATAAATGTAGTTCAACCATTGCTGCTATTCTCAAATCTTGGTGCAAAAGATCAGCTACAGTGACTTAATAGCCATATTTATATGGCAGATTTGTTAACCTTTAATTTTTTTATTAATCATTGTGATATTATTCAGGTTATGACAAAGATGATATAAAAAAAAAACTCAATTAACTTCAGTTTTTATGCTTTGATCATTCACAAGTGAACTGACATCATATATACTGTTGTAGTGCTTCCCCCAACACACCAGTATGATTGATACATTTAACATAAGATCAATTGTCTTCAGATAGGAAAATTTATACTGTACCTTGCTTCCCTTGCCCCACAACCCATGATTTCAGGAATAAAGTTCCAAACTCACATTTGTGCAAAAATATATTTATTATTTTATTTATCATACATTGGCAGATGAGTTGAGGTATAGATGATGAAAGTGTAATGGTTTACAAAATAATTTTACTTCCATATGATGAAATCTGGTTCATTATGTTATAGACACCAGAGTACTTTGTATGAATTTGTAAGTAAAGATAAAATTCCTATAGATTTGATGTTTTTTTTTTTTTTTTTTTTTTTAGTTAGTTGTTGGCACATCAGCTTCTGTGGCCATAATGCACCGCCCAAGGTTTTTGCAGTACTTTGATCCAAACCCAAGGCAGGATTCGAACCCGTGACCTTTGGGTTGCCAGGCAGGCACTTTACCCACCCGGCTAGCCCGGTCGGCGATTTGATATGTGCAAAATTATGGAGTCCTTAATTAAGAATGTAACATAGGATCATCTGGACAGGAATAGAAATTTTAGCATGATTTTTAATGAGATATATGTCTAATGAGATTAGCTACTAATATGAGGTTGTCACTAAAAAAAAAACTGGATGCAAATAAGTATGACAGATTTCAGCTAAGCTCTTGACATAATACTATATGAACAATTGTATAAATTGGAGAAGTGTGCCATTAGGTGCAGATTACTATGAATAAAGGGATGGATAAGTCATAGGCAGGGCTCTAAATTATATTTTATGTAACTGATTGCTCATCAGGATAATACTTCTGCATGCATACATGTTATGTAACAAACCAGAATGGTGTTACAGTATCCATTGTGAGCAGTGATGATAGTAGTTAAGTGGCCACCACTCTTTGTGAATTTATTTTAAGAGCAGAGTCACACAGAGTTCATTGCTGGGACTTAACTGTTTCTGCTGTTTATTTGGACAGAACAACAAAAAATCTGCAGGGTGACCTGAGTGATGTTGTTAGATGTAACAAAATAGTTTGCCTACTTTTGTAGGACTAAAACTGTAAAACTAGCACAAGAAATTCTTTACCACATGCAAAAGTGATCTGGTGTAACTATTAGAAACATTAAAATACCATACAGTCTGTTAACTTAATAATCATGGGGCTTACCTGTTATTTTTGTTGAGTTCCTTAACCAGGTGGTGCTGCCTCCATTTGTAGCAAAATGAAACACCTGAGACATGCCCATTATTTAAAAAAGAAAAAAATTATAGAATTTTTTTCTAGAAGAATTCCAACAATTGTCTTTTTCAGCAGATTACAATACTTACTGTATTTAAGTTTTAAGAAGGCTAAATTTTTATAAGTGTTTTTATACCTTTTTTCATTTTCAAAAAAAAAAAAAAAAAAAAAATAGTCACAAAATCAACTTTTTCAATTGAAGCAAAATAATAGCATTTTTAACAATATTTATGTGCACAGAAATATTATTAAAAAGTTTGGAAAAAACATTATTATTGAGAGAGAGAGAGAGAGAGAGAGAGAGAGAGAGAGAGAGAGAGAGAGAGAGAGAGAGAGAGAGAGAGAGAGAGAGAGAGAATCCAGCTCAGGACCCTGGGTGTGCCAAGCCAATACTCACCAGATGTGAGCCCCTGGGGGGAAATATTCAACACTATTAGTTACCCCCATTTTTCAGGCTTTTCTCAAAATTTATGTCACTTTTAGCATCCTTCATTGTGAGCAAATTTTGAAACTACATCTGTTGCTTCCCATAGAGTAGCAGCCATTTTGAGAAAATACTTGGTTTTGTGTTACTCCCCTTATGCTGTAAAAACAAATCTTTCAAAAATAACTTGGGTAATTTTTTAAAGATTTGACAGGTAACTCAGGTAGATGTTTATTGACTTAGTGGGAGAGAGGAAAACAACCTGAAACTTTAGGCAAACATAGCATTCATGCTTGTCTGGTACCATGCCATTCTTCAATCAAAATCCAAGTAGTAGTAAAAACAGTGGCAAGTCACCTGACAATTCTCACACTCAATTTCTATGTGAAAATCATAATAAAATCACTGCAGAAACTACTGCAGTAAAAATTTGATATTTACAAGACCAGAAGAAATTTCAGAATTTTAATTGTAGAATAGCAGTTAATGTGAGAACATTTATCTTTGAGGGGCACTGAGGTGCTGTGCCAATACTGTTGCATTAATGAACTGCACGATACTTGACACTAAAATCTTATATAGGTTGGTTTATTAATAATAATAAACTGCCTTAGTGTTATAAAAGTAACTTAAGATTAAGTAATGCAACCATTTTTAATTTTAATCTTTGTTTTTCAGTTGTTGCTTGGTGAGCTGGCTGCCTTTGTGTTTTCCAGCAAGCCACGGAAAGTAGTTAGAGCAGGCTGTATACCATGTAAGATGCACAAGTTAACTAGGAGAATTGTACGTTTTACAGGTAATATTATAGCAGAGTCAACTATCCTAAACTGAAATGCTAAGTAATATTCTATAAATGTAATCATAGTGTGGTATATTAAATTAATGTTAACACGGGCATTTAATACAAAACACAATATGGAGAGAAAATGCAAACTTAACATTTTTACCCTGTATAGTATATTTATGTATTGGCTTTTATCTACACTAATACCTTAAATGTTTTTGTACCCTTAATTTTTTTTCAAGCAGTCCTAAAAGTTTTTATTAAAATCATACTACTGGCATGTTAAAAAATGAAAGCAGTTTATATAAAAATTAAGGAATAAATCCTTTGTTTTTAGGATTATGATAGTGTGGTTTTAATAAGTTTTCATAATACCTACAAGTTTACAAGGGCATTTTGTCAATGAAATGGGAAAGTCAGCTAAAAGAATTTTAAGCATTACATTTGAGCATTACACTTTAGGCATTACAGTTCTTTCATAAAGCTACTCTTATGCAACTGTTTAGTTAAATTGGTAATGCACTCACCTGCTGTCTGAGGTGGCAAATACTACCAGAATGGTAAACACTATGTTAAATAAATAGCAATATCCTTTTTGAGTTGGGTTACAAAAAAATTAGTATCTTAAAAATCTCTTCCCCCCCCCCATGTTACAGCTTTTTTTTTTTTTTATGACTTATTCTAATTCCTTGTATATGCAGTAAAGAACAGCCTATTTATGGGGTATATGTAGTATGGAAATTCTATTCACCATAGCAGGGACTGCATTATGAAAGATGTAAATAGTCTTCTTTTGGTTTACAATTTAGTAAAAAGCTACATCGTTTCATGACATATTTCCCAACCTGGCATCTTCAGAATATTTAAGTTTGGTTTCAGTTTATGGTATGACCCTGTCTACCATTTGCCACAACAAGCAGTTAATCCTGTAAACTGTTTTCCCCCCCCTTCTTTTATGGGGGGAGTCTAATTTTTAGCTTCCTATTACCCACATTATAAACACCTTTTTTCTGGTAATCTTTAAGCTCTTCACCTAACACTGGGTGGGAGACAAAGGTTGTTGGTCTTCTACTCTCTTCATCTCTAGGGGAGGGGGGGTGGAGGAAGAGCCAGACTAAGCTTGTGTAGGAAATGATTGATTCCTAAAATAACATTGGTTGACATCAATTTCCTCCCTGAAATATTTTGACAGATGCTCATAGCAAATATATTCATAAACTGAGATGTGCTTAAAAAGTTCTCATCACCCTCAGTTTTCAAATATTGTAGATTAATGACCGAAAACCAAGATCTATAGTTGTTTTAATTGTTTTTTTCATCTATTTTATCTATTTATTATTTTTTTTTCTAGAACATGCAGGAGATTGTTAGAGCATTTGGGAGCTTTCTACAACATTCAAGAATGTTCTGGAACATTCTAGAATATTGGTATGTGCAGAGGAAAGGTCAGGATATTTCTGGAAGATTCTAAAACTTTCGACTGTATTCTCAAGAAACAGTGTGAGCCTTCTAGATTCATTGACTGACTTATCCCAGTTCAGTTTGAAAGCAGTTTTACTCTATAATGGAAATAAGTATCCATTTATACCATTGACCCATGCAGTTCACATGAAGGAAACACTAGAACCTACAGGTTCTTTTGCAAAAAAAAATATGCTATCAAGAATACAAAAGGAATATTTGTGCCAACCTAAAAGTGGTAACTTTGATTACTGGGTTGCAAGGTGAATACACTAAAAATACTGCTTTTTGTGTGAGTGAGACAGCAGAGTGAAGGATTGCATTACAGGGGGAAAAAAAAAAATGGCCAGACCATTCAGAAATGCACAAGGCCAGAAAAATGTATCACATCCTCCTTTGGTGGATAAGTCAAAAATTTATTTACCTCCATTGCACATCAAGCTAGGTTTGATAAGAATTTTTGTGAAAGTGATGGACAAAAAAAGGGATTTTTCTGTTTGAGGCAAAACTTTCCTCAAATCAGTGAGGCCAAGATAAAAGGAATTTTTGTGGGTCCTCAAATAAAACTGCTATTCTGAGATGAGAAATTCACTAAAAAAATTAAATGCTACAGAAATAAGAACCTAGAAGTCATTCGGAAATGTCTGCCAGAACTTCTTAGGCAATGAGAAACAAATTACAGTGAAATTGTGGATGAGCTAATTTTAGTGTACAGAGGGTTGGGTTGTAACATGTCGTTAAAGCTTCATTACTTACGTTCCCATTTAGACTTATCCTGAAAATTTGGGAGTGGTCTCTGAAAGATCCATTTTTTTTTTTAAATGGAAAAAAGATACCAGGGAAAATGGAGTCCAAATATGTAGCAGACTACCATTGGAATTTCGTACGGGAGACATCAATGGATGATGATTATAAAAGGCAAAAAATGACAAAATAAGTGTTTTGTTATCAGATATTTTTGTAAATAGAATAAGGTTAATAGACTCATTGTTCAATATTTGTTACTGTATATAACATTTTCATAAAATACAGTATATGAAATCTTTTTTTTTACTAGAAATGTAATTTTCATTTTAATCCCTTCTCCCTTATAATTGGTGGGTGTTACAGCAATATGGCTGCTATATTTGAATTCAGCAATGTGAAAATCTACAAGAATCGCCCTAAATTTTAACAGAGGGAATTATTTTATTATTTTTTTTTTCTGACCAGTGTAATCAACCAGATATTCAAGAAGAATGATGTTAAGGAAAGGATGAAGTATTAAGGAAGGGGGGGGGGGGGACTGACTTGTTCTTGATTAAGAAATTTTGTAGAAACAAGAACTTATGATAAAATCAGTGGACTGTTTATAACAGAATCTTCTGCCAAAAAAAATTGCTTCTAGGTTTATGGTCAAATTTAAACTGCATAGAAATATAACCCACATCCATAGTTGCTGCTATATTGGCAAAGGTCAAGAAAAAATTAAAATTCAAGATTTCCCATTATGTGCCTAGTAAACAGTGTGTATGCTTGGTCAGTAGCATAACATTCTACAAAATCAGTGAAGAGCAATTAATCCCAAGTTAGTGACAGTCTCACAATGAAAATGAAGACTTCTGACATTACAGAAACAAACTGCTTGTGTAACCTATCTTAATGTAGTTTTTATTCTTCAATGTTTTGAAATATTTAATTTTGCAATAGCAAATAAAGTGTGGTTTCAGTAATTCACAAGTCTGCAAAAAAAATAAATTATGGCACTGTACTTGTATTAATTTTAGGAAAGACTTGTAGTACTATTATTTCTTTAAATTTTTAGCTGTAGCTTATATTTTTGATACCCACCTCTGAGTACAGAGGTGAGTATTGAAAATTATAAGCTATAGCCAAAACTTTAATAAGGCACTGTACTTCATAATAGTTAGGTATACTCTTATGTTGTCTAATAAGCATAAGTCACCATTACGACAATTGGGTTATCACCCTCATGTGTAAAAGAGCTCTGGAAATTGAAATGTCTGCACTGCTTCAAAACTTAACACGAGGGGATATTCCACATACAGCAGTGGGGTCCAACCTTTTTCCTGTACAGGGGCCATATTCAAAGTTGATTTTGTTTCATGAGCTGCACTGAATGATTAGAGAAAAATTAGCATATTACATTTTCAATGAAGTGTACTGTGCATACACTTTTATGTAGCCACAGAGGTCAAGCAGAAGGCATGCCATAATTGGAATCCCAGAACATTTTGATTGCACCTCCTATAAACACACAACTTAATGAAATTAAGGACTCCAGAGGGGAAATTAACAGAGGAGAACACAAAGGAAGGTGAGAAGAATACTGTGAGCAGCTCTTCCAAGCACCTGCTGACACTAATGATCTGACACCCCTCTTCCAGAGTGTGATCATGAACCAGTTCCACTGAAGGAAGAAGTCAAAAAAGCCATCAGAGAACTGATATGTTGCAAGTCACCTGGAATTGATGACGTCCCAGCGGAATTGATTAAAGCTACAGGTATGAAGGGCGCAGAGTTTTTTTCATAAAATGATTGTAAAGATTTGGGAAACGGGACAGTGGCTATCAGATTGGAAGAAATCAATTCTTCATTCACCTTACCGAAAAAAATCTGAAAATTTGCTCAAATTACAGGACTATTAGCCTAATTTCTCACACTAGCAAGATTCTTCTTAAAATCATATTAAACAGAATCTCAAGAAAACATGAAGAAATGCCAGAAGAGCAAACAGGTTTCAGAAGGAGCAGAGGAACCAGAGATCAGATCTTAAGTCTACAACTGATTATTAAAAAATGTAAAGAATTCAATGTTCCAGTTGATTCAAAAGCATTTGATTGTGTTCAACATGAGAAACTATGGGAAACAATGACTAATATGGGATTCCCAATCTACATAATTCAGTTGATTAAGTTACCCATACCAGGAACAGGAAGGAACTGAGAACCAACATGGGAAACGGACTTTTTCAAAATAGGTAAAGGTGTCAGGCAGGGCTGTATTTGTCACCTCGCCTTTTTAATCTTTATGCCAAAGATAAGCTTTGGAAGATTTAGAGACTGGCATCAAAATTGGAGGACTTGAAGATAAACAACCTTTGTTATGCAGATGATACTGTGCCAATTTGAAATTCTAAGGATCATCGTAAAGAAACTGAGGAGAGTATGTAAAGCAAGTAATTCACAGGCTTGGCCATTCTCTGTTGGATGGAAGTTCTACACATAGACTCCTGCTTGTGATATGTGCAAATAATCATCTGTATACTAGCCATTTGTAATAGTTTTGTATTTTATTTGACTACAATTGCACTGTAGAGGGTCTCACTATTTGGGACTTTAAAGCTATATTCTTAAAAATAAAAAAAATAAAAACCTGCTTTTTTTTTTTTTTGTGATTGTGCAGTTACAATCAGATATTTCTCTGTTTATGTCTTACAAAAATTATAAATTAATATACCATTGAAAATACTGTGGGGAAACTATTCTTGTGATTGCAAAGAGCCATTAGCTCTTTTCTGGACAGCAGTCAATAACTGAAACGGAATCCTTTTTGTAGCTCACAAGCACTGATGTCACAGTGAAGGAAACATCTGCTTTGTTTTTTGTCTTTATTATTTTATTTCAGTTTATTTTTAGCTTGCTTGGTTCATAAGAGCATAGTTACATGCTTTTTAAAAGGCAACAGCTGTTTTCTGTAATTGTAATGTGGTTTAGTGTAAATAACTCTTTCCATTTTCTTTCACCAGAAAAAAGTCTTTAATTCACTGATTAATTATTTTCAGGCACATTCCTGTTTGGATTACTTTGCACTAGTGTGCTGACAGATTTCTTGAAACTCATTACTGGCCGACATAGACCTTATTTTCTTGAAGCCTGTGGAATCAATATCACTAAACCACCATCCAATGGCTGTCCACCAATATGGATTTGGCAATGTAATGTGGATGAAGATGTAGTGAGAGAAGCAAGGTAGGTGTTGCTTATTCTCTCTTGCCCTCCCTCCTTTATCACTACCATATTAACTAAAAGTCAAAGATTTAACTCTCCTTTAATCTTTCCAGTTCACATTTAAGCTCTGATCTTTCACTCTTCTGTAATGAATGGTTGAATATAACAATATAAAATACTCATAACCAATTATTTTCTCCCCTCTCTCCTACTGCTTTCCATCTTAAAAGTAATTAAGTAAAGAAACTGGGCTGCATTTCAATGCAATTGTTGAAGTAATTTGATAAATGACTCACTTTGTTGTTTTTCCTTTGTTGGGAAAGCTTTGTTCCTTCCAGTGACAGGCACAGATTCAAGCCAATTCAACAGTGGTATGAATAACATTTAGTAAAATTACCAATATTATTTTTAATTGATTTACAAGAAGTAGCAGCTTTTTCCTTAAAAACTCAAGGCACTACTATTACAGCTGCATTAAGTCTTACTTGGCCTTGGCAACTTTGTTGAAATGATAAACAATTAGTCTATATGATTGGGTGAGTGATGTGTGAAAGAAATTTCAGACCGAAAATGTCCCAATAGTTTTATGTGAATATTAAAGTGCTAGTAGTGGGCTATGTTGGGACTGGACAAGGATTATTCCAATGTACTGCATACGGGTCATTTTAAGAAAGATGTGAATCTCTTGGAATGGATGCAACCAGTTGCATCCATTCCAAGAGCAATCAGATTAGTCAAGAACACAAAGGGTTACTCTTACCACAAAAAGACTTCAGCTCTGCATACTGCACTGCTTGGAAACTTGGCACTTGCTTGGAGACCTGATTTGAAGTGTTCAAGGCTTTAAATTAATTGAGTAAATTTGGTGATGATGGTATTCTTATTCTCTTGACAACACAAGAGGACAAGCTTGAATTGAAACAGGATGGCTGCAGGGTAGATGTGTGCAAATTTGCTTTCAGCCAGAGAGTAATTTGTGTCATGGAAGTGGGTAGTTGAATTAACTTAAACTATAACCAGGAGCATGAAAAATTGAAATCCCTCTGTTGAGAGTGAATTTGAAAAAATCGTCCGCAAGAAAAAAAACAAAAATTCAAATTTGTGCAGTTTTTTGATGCTACTCTTGTTTGCAATCTTTTATAAGAACATAACTGTGAGAAATTGTTTTTATATTAAAAATTTTTGGAAATTAACCCACTTTAGATCTGTTAGCAGGCAAAATGCAAATTTACAAACTACATGCTTTGAACGTATGCAATTAGATGCCAGCCTGTAAGTAACAGTACTCAATGCATGAAATGTGATATGCGTGCATCAACAATTTTTGATTTCAAATACTGCTTCAGTGTCTTGGAGCATGTGGCAGCAAAGCCATCTTGTTATCAATAATTATGTGAGAATGGTATATGCATATAATTAAGTTTAACTTAATTTGTATTTTTTTTTTTTTTCCAATTGTGCAATAATTAACAGATTTATGGAAAATCAAAGAAAATGTTTTCTAAAACAATTAGGTGTTTCAGCTGCATGAATTGCTGAAATATTGTGTGGGGTCTCATTGCCCCCCACATGCCTAACTCTGAGTCAAAAAAGAATTAGGTATGTTATTAGAGGGGATGAACAGATAAGGTGGGTAGGTTTCTTTTGCTGCTGATAAAGCTTCCTTCCTTGCATCCGCCGGTCTCCTACTCTTAGTAGGAGACGGCGAAATTACTTAACAAGTACGGGTCACTGTTGAAAAAAAAAGGGTTGAATTAGGGTTGAATTTGAAAGTGTCTGCAATTCTGCCCAGACACGATAGGAGAGAGTATATGATGAGAGCCCTGTCGATCAATTCGGCCCTGGAAAGATTGTGCAAGGCTCAAGGGGTAGAATTTTTTTCAGCCTGGTCTGTACTTGTTAACAGGAGAGACTGCTTCTACAGGGATGGGATACACTTAAATAGAAAGGGTGCAAGAATGTTTGCTGATGCTATCAAGGCAGTATTCGGTGGGTCGGAAAACTGCTAGATTGGGGGGATACAAGGACTAATAGATTAACATTAGCCACTGGCAGAGGTGCAAGTGATTCTTGCACTACTTCTATTGGAATGAGCTGCAACCTGGAAAATAAGATGCAGAATATTTCAGAGACTGCTGGGAATCATTGGGGTACAAGTAAACACATGGGTTGTGTTAGGGTAGCTAAGAAAAAGAACAGGTGCATGTATACTTGCGTGTACACCAATGCTAGGAGTTTAGTAAATAAATTTGATGAATTTGAGGTATTGCTCAAAACATCAAAGGCAGATATTGTGGAGATTTCAGAGACGTGGTGTCACACAGATATAAGGAATGCAGAACTGCAATTTGGGGAGTACAATGTCTACAGAAGGGATAGACAGGATAGGAAGAGAGGAGGGGTTATGCTATTAGTTAAGAAATACATAAAATCCAAGGAAGTGAAGCCAGTCGACATTGCTGGACAGAGCAGTGTCAAGTCAGTTTGGTGTGACATAAGCATCGGGAGATCAAAATTGAAAGTAGGAGTGTGCTATAGGCCTTAATGACTCTGAGTATAATAAGAAATTGTACAGGGAAATAGAGTGGGCCAGTAAATCAGAGAGACTTATAATGGGGGATTTTAATTTCCCAGATATTGACTGGAATTTGGAGGCTGGTCACTCACACACTAGCAAGGCTTTTGTGGATTTATTGGACGATTTTTTTCTACATCAGCATGTTCGGGAGGCAACTAGAGGGAGTGATACTCTTGATTTGATTATCAGTAGTGATTCTTCGTGCATTAAGAATCTGCAGGTAAATGAACCACTAGGTGGCAGTGATCACAGTGTGCTGAAGTGGGATTTACTCAAAGAGGTAACTACCATTAGAGGTAAAGGGAAGGGTTATTGCTTTCGTAAAAGTGACTATGGTGGTCGGAGACAGTATTTAAATTCCATACAGTGGGACCAACTGATGATGTTACCAACAGCAAATTCAAAATGGGAAGCATTCAAAGAACTTATCTTGGAAGCTACTAGGCTTTACATACCAACTAAGAAATATTGTTCAAGGTTTAGGCCTAAGTGGATGTCAGATGAACTGAGACATATGGCAGAGAAGAAAAATGCATGGGATACATACAAATTAACACATGACACAGAAACCTATGATATATACAAGTTGATCTGTAACCAAGTTACAAAGGAGGTTACATAGGCGGAGGCAGATTACAAGAAATCTTTGGCAAGGGATGCAAAGAAAAACAGCAAAGAGTTCTTTACTTATGTAAACTCTAGTAGGAAGGGGATGAATCAGATTGGTCCACTTGATATCGATGGGTCAACTGTTGATGATCCTGCTCAGGTAGCTAACAAACTAAATGAATATTTTGCATCGACATTCACACATAAGGAGTTATTCAGTGAGGGGAATGCCAGAGGTGTATTAAACTCTGGCAGTAAGCTAGAGAATCTTGTAATAACTGAGAGTAAAATGGAGGAGAAATTTTTGAAGATAAATACAAGAAAGGCACCTGGGATGGATGGGATCTATCCAGTTATATTAAAGGAGGCAGCAAAGGAAGTAAGCAAACCCTTAGCCATAATTATGAGAGCTTCCTTGGACTCAGGGGAAGTACCCATGGACTGGAGATGTGCAAATGTGACCCCAATTCACAAAGGAGGATCAAAGGGCGACACAAGTATTTATAGACCCGTTAGTTTAACTTCTGTTCCCGGAAAATTAATGGAGGCACTGGTTAAAGAAGCACTGCAGGATCATCTAGACAAGACTTCAGTTATAGCTCAGACACAGCATGGTTTTGTTAAGGGGAAGTCTTGCCTGACCAATTTGATTGGATACCATGATGTAGTCACAAAAGAACTGGATGCAGGGAATAACTTTGATATTATATACTTGGATCTTAGAAAGGCTTTTGATACTGTTGCACATTGAAGACTGCTGACAAATTGGAGCAGTGTGGCATTGGAGGTAAATTGCTGCTATGGATGAAGGGGTGGTTGAGGGGGAGAAGACAGAGTGGTAATCATTGGACACTGCTCATTGTAGACTAATGTTATTGGTGGAGTCCCTCAGGGTTCAGTATTGGGTCCATTATTGTTTTCTGTATTTATAAACTATATTGATGATGGTATATCAAGCTTAATGTCCAGGTTTGCAGACGATACGAAGGTTGGCAGGGTTGTCAAGGACACTACTGACACTATGCTACTGCAACAGGATCTGAAAAGGTTTAGCAGATGCATGAGAGGTGGCAAATGAAGTTTAACATTGACAAATGTAAAGTACTACATATGAGGAAACAGCAACTCCAGAGCAACGTATCAACTCTGTGGTACTACACTGACAGTGGTGGGGAATGAAAGGGACCTGGGGGTGGTTGTGCAGGCAGATATGAAGTTTTCTGAGCAGTGCAGTGCAGACGGGCTGCAAGAGTAGCTCATGGTGTATTGTCGATGATATATAAGAATTTTTCTAGCAGGGATAAGGAGGTGATTATTCCCTTGTATAAGGCAATGGTCAGGCCACACCTAGAGTACTGTATACAGGCCTGGAGGCCTCATTTCATGAAGGATGTAGAGATGCTGGAACAAGTACAGAGAAGGGCAACAAGATTGATGAATGGAACAAAGGGGCGCTCTTACAAAGAAAGGCTTAAGTTTTGCAAATTACAGTGTCTGGAGACTAGGCACCAGCGAGGTGATCTGATAGAGGTGTATAAAACCTTGAATGGTTTGAGCATGCTCAATGCTGATGGGATTGTTCCTCTTGCTTAGAATAATCACCTGAGAGGGTATAAATTCAAATTGAGTAAAGACAGATGTAGGATAGATGTGAGGAAATTTGCCTTTAGCCAGCAGCAGGTGGTTGGTTGGTGGAACAGACTTCCATCCCTTGTTGTGGAGGTTGATAGCCTGAATATGTTTAAGGCTCAGCTGGACAGGTATTTCGAACGAACAGAGGAGTGAAGTGGAAGTGGTTATTTTTTATTTATTTATTTATTTTTTTATTTTTTTTTGGCTGATGCTGCATAAGCTTGCTTTCTTGCATCAAATGCCTCTGCTAATGCTAATCATTTGCCACTATTATTAACTCAGTCTGTCACAGGAAAGAACCATGTTCTCTAAGACAACAAATAAAAAAATATATAATAATACAGTGAAGTGTTTATTATCAAGTGACAAGTACTTGGATATTCTTGTGACTAGCTGTAGAGAAGGGAGACAGCACAGAATTCTTCAATTTATGAAAAATAAGTCCTGAAAAAAAAATATGGCTTAAGTGTCCTATTTCATTCTGACCTTCATCCCTCTTCCCATGTTATGTAATATCTCAGACTTCCAAACTTCTTGGCCTAATTAAGTGTTCTTCCTTGATTTTCAAGAGTGACAAATAATTCTTCTCTATGAGCAGCTTTAACTTCCCATTTTTGACTATTGTGATATTTTGTCCCCACAACAGGAATATCTTTCTCACAGACTTGAGAGAATTCAAATTAAATTCTTATGCTTTTGAAATCTTTGCCATCAAAATTATGGAGCCCTTTGTTGTCGCTTCAGAATCATTCCTCTTCACTCCAGATGACAACTCCAACTTTTTATCTATAGCATTGTTGCTGTTATGGGTATTGAATCAGTCTTCCATGTAAAACCTTATTTTTATTTGCCGATTGTAATAAAGATATTATCATAAACTCTATCGATTCTCCATCTCTTCTTGAACAAATACCTTTCAGTATATCTTGCTTTAATTCTCATTATAAAACTAATTTCTCACTGCCTGTCCCTTGTACTCAACACTTACTTGGAAGTCCTGTATTCTGTTTCCTTCAGGTATTGAATAATCACAATATTGCAGTAATCAATATTGTGATTACACTTAAACCATCTGTGTATAAGAAATTGCTCTTTACTCTTTTGTTAATCCAAACTTTGCATATATTTTAAAACTAGTGACTGTTTTGTACTTATTTTCTATAATTCTCACAATTATCCAGTGTGTGTGCTCTGTGGGTGAGAAGTTTGCAAGTAAGTAAATAAATAAATACTGTTTTTATGATTACAAAAATGTAATAACAGGCAATTTTTTTTTTTTTTTTTTTTTTTTTTTTTTTTGTGCTTCTTATGCATACTGGCATTTGATAATACTTTGTAGAATCTTGTCACCCACTTAAATGAATAACACATTCTGATAGATCACAGATGCTCCATTGCTAATTACTGATACATCAACTTGCTATTCTGACTTGGTACATCCATTCAAGCAAATTGTTGCAGTTTATGCTGGCTGTTCAGGATATCTGTTGCTGGATTGGTTCTGAATCAAGATTTGTTAGTTGCTTCTGTCTTTCCTCACTCAATTCTAATTTAATATACCCTTCATATTTATCATGTCTGTATAAGACTTCTGTGTTTTCCAGTTAAGGAAAAAGTCATTTTTTCCAGTTGGCTGAGGAAATGATCATAAGGCATGTCATCTATTTGAAGATGCTATTGGGGCAGTGATACACTAGGTGTGCATACTTAAATAGCATTAGTAGAGGCA
Organism: Mastigoproctus giganteus; assembly: GCF_048544385.1. Lineage (NCBI taxonomy): Eukaryota > Metazoa > Arthropoda > Arachnida > Uropygi > Thelyphonidae > Mastigoproctus > Mastigoproctus giganteus. The sequence goes on from NC_143579.1 coordinate 210,931,189, forward strand.
TATGATGCAAGAAAGTGAGCTTATGCAACATCAGCCAAAAAAAAACCACTTCCATTTCACCCCTCTGTTCGTTCGAAATGCCTGTCCAGCTGAACCTTAAATTTATTTAGGCTATCAACTTCCATAACAAGGGATGGAAGTCTGTTCCACCAACCAACTACCCGCTGGCGAAAGGCAATTTCTGCACATATATCCTACATCTGTCTTTCCTCAATCTGAATTTATGCCCTCTCATGTGATTATTCTCAGCAAGAGGAAGAATCCTCTCGGCATTGAGCACGCTCAAACCATTCAAGGCTTTATACACCTCTATCAGATCACCTTGCCGGTGCCTAGTCTCCAGATGCTGTAATTTGCAAAACTTAAGTCCTTTCTTTGTAAGAGCAACCCTTTGTTCCATTCACTAATCTTGTTGCCCTTCTCTGTACTCGTTCCAACAGCTCTACATCCTTCTTGAAATGAGGCCTACAGACCTGTATACAGTACCCTGACTATTACCTTATACAAGAGAATAATCACTTCCTTATCCCTGCTAGAAAAATTCCTGTATATCATTGACAAGACACTATGAGCTACGCTTGCAGCCAATCTGCACTGCTCAGAGAACTTAATATCTGCCTGCACAATTACACCCAGGCCCTTTTCATTCTCTACCACTGTCAGTGCAGTACCACAAAATTGATACATTGCTCTGGGGTTGCTGTTTCCCATATGTAGTACTTTGACAAATGTAATGTTAAACTTCATTTGCCACCTCTCAGCCCATCTGCTCAACCTTTTCAGATCCTGTTGCAGCAGCATAGCGTCAGTAGTGTCCTTAATAACCCTGCCAACCTTTGTATTGTCTGCAAACTTGGACATCAAGCTTGATATACCATCATCAATATCATTTATAAATACAGAAAACAATAATGGATCCAACGTTGAACCCTGAGGGACTCCACTAATAACATTAGTCCACGATGAGCAGTGTCCATTGATTACCACTCTGTCTTCTCCCACTCAACCATCCTTTTATCCACAGCAGCAATTTGCCTCCAATGCCACACTGCTCCAATTTGTGCACAGTCTTCCATGTGCAACAGTATCAAAAGCCTTTCTAAGATCCAAATATATAATATCAAAGTTATTCCCTGAATCCAGTTCTTTTGTGACTGCATTGTAGTATCCAATCAAATTGGTCAGGCAAGACTTTCCCTTAACAAAACCATGCTATGTCCGAGCTATAACTGAAGTCTTGTCTAGATGATCTTGCAGTACTTCTTTAACAAGTGCCTCCATTAATTTTCCTGGAACAGAAGTTAAACTCACAAGTCTATAATTACTTGTCAGCCTTTGAACCACCTTTATGAATTGGGGTCACATTTGCACATCTCCAGTCTATGGGTACCTCTCCCCCCCCCCGAGTACAAGAAAGCTCTCATAATTATGGCTAAGGGTTTGCTTACTTCCTTTGCTGCCTCCTTTAATATAACTGGATAGATCCCATCCACCCCAGGTGCCGTTCTTGTGTTTATCTTCAACAATTTCTCCTCCACTTTACTCTCAGTTATTACAAGATTATCTAGCTTACTGCCAGTGTTGAATACACCTCTAGCGTTCCCCTCACTGAATAACTCCTCATGTGTGAATGTTGATGCAAATTATTCATTTAGTTTTTTAGCTACCTGAGCAGGATCATCAACAGTTGAACCATCGATATCAAGTGGACCAATCTGATTCATCCCCTTCCTTCTAGAGTTTACATAAGTAAAGAACTCTTTGCTGTTTTTCTTTGCATTCTTTGCCAAGGATTTCTTGTAATCTGCTTTTGCCTGCCTAACCTCCTTTGTAACTTGGTTACAGATCAGCTTATAGCTATCATAGGCTTCTGTCACATGTTAATTTATGTATCCCAAGCACTTCTCTTCTCTGCCATATGTCTCATTAGTTCATCTGACATCTGTTTAGGCCTAAACCTTGAACAATATTTCTTAGTTGGTATGTAACATCTAGTAGCTTCCAAGATAAGTTCTTTGAATGCTTCCATTTTGAATTTGCTGTTGGTAACATCATCAGTTGGTCCCACCGTATAGAATTTAAATAAATAAAATAAATTTTCTGTTTATACTCCGGGACGACCACACGGTCAGAGGAGTTCACAAGATAGAGAGAATACAATAAATAGCACCGTATTCGGCAGTCGCCGAATACTGTCTCAGACCACCGTAGTGGCCTTTATGAAAGCAAAAACCCTTCCCTTTACCCCTGATGGTAGTTACCTCTTTGAGTAAATCTCACTTCAGCACACTGATCACTGCCACCTAGTGGTTCCTTTATCTGCAAATTCTTAATTCATGAAGAATCATTACTGATAATCAGATCAAGAGTATTACTCCTTCTAGTTGCCTCCCGAACATGCTGATGTAGAAAACAATCATCCAATAAATCCAAAAGTCTTGCTAGTGTGTGAGTGACCAACCCACAAATTCCAGTCAATATGTGGAAAATTAAAATCCCCCATTATAAGACTCTGATTTACTGGCACACTTCATTTCCCTGTACAGTTTCTTATTATACTCATCAAAGTCATTAGGCCTATAGCACACTCCTACTCTCAATTTTGATGTCCGAATGCTTATGTCACACCAAACTAACTCGACACTGCACTGTCCAGCAATATCGACTGGCTTCACTCCCTTGGATTTTGTGTTTCTTAACTAATAGCATAACCCCTCCTCCCTTCCTATCCTGTCTATCCTTTCTGTAGACATTGTACTCCCCAAATTCCAGTTCTGCATTCCTTATATCTGTGTAACACCACGTCTCTGATATCTCAACAATATCTGCCTTTGATGTTTTGAGTAATACCTCAAATTCATCAAATTTATTTACCAAACTCCTAGCATCGGTGTACACACAATTATACATTTTTTTTTTTTTTTTTGATTTGGTAGTTGTTGGCGCATTGGCTTCTGTGGCCATATTGCACCTCCCAAGGTTTTTGCAGTACTTTGATCCAAGCCCGAGGCGGGAATCGAACCTGCAACCTTTGGGTTGCCGGGCAGGTACTTTACCCACTCGGCTAGCCCGGTCGCCGCAATTATACATGCACCTGTTCCTATTCTTAGCTACTCTAACACAACCCATGTGTTTACTTGTACCGCAGTGACTCCCAGCAGTCTCTGAAATATCCTGCATCTTGTTTTCCAGGCTGCTGCTCATTCCAATAGAAGCAATGCAAGAATCACTTTCACCTCTGCCAGTGGCTACTGTTAATCTATTAGTCCTTGTATCCCCCCCCACAAGCTAGCAGTTTTCCGACCCACCTAACACTGCCTCGATAGCATCAGCAAAAATATTCTTGCACCTTTTCTATTTAAGTGTATCCCATCCCTGTAGAAGCAATCTCTCCTGTTAACAAGTAAAGACTAGGCTGAAAAATTAGCATATCACTACCTATTAATTTCACTCTCCTGCTTTCTGAAGATTGTACTTTATGGAAAAGGGCAATATTTATGTTTAGAACTAAGAATATCTTAAACTGCTGAAAAGCAAGTTTAATATACAAAGATGGGCTGAAAAAAAAATCTTAATTTTCATAAAATCTGAAGTACTAGAGGTATTTATTCCAAACGTTACCAACTTATAATTAGAAGTATATGCAACTGATTATCAATCTTCAAGATATTTTCCTTGATTTGTGATATGTTTTTCTTATAATTTTAGCCATGAATCAAAACAATGCTGAAAATATGGGGCTTCATGTGTTTCACTTGTTCCAAACATAAGGACATTATCTGGAAATTATTGAAATAATTAAAGAATGCACACAATAGAATCTTTTTTCCAAACCTGCAAATGCAATGGGAATATTTATAACTATATCTTTTGCAGTAGCATCGTGTGAAAGCTTGACTGAACTTAAATTAATAAAAACATTTGTTGATCTTGCACAAGAAATTGTGAATGGCTGATGAATTTGCTTCTGCTCACAAACCATAGGATTAAAGTAACATTTTCTGTTTTGTAGATGTTTAACCTGGTGGTTGTGGCAAGTAACCTGACAGGTGACCCTTGACAATGTTCCTGATAATGATTAAAAATCGGTTTGTCTAGCTTCCTAAATATAGTTTTGATTTTACTGCAATAGTATCAGTTTTTTTTTTTTTTTTTTTTTAACTCCATACAAAAATTAAATGTGAGAACTTGTCAGGTTACCCATGACAATCTTTACAACTGTTTGGCTTTATTCTTGAAGGATACCATTATATCATATTGGACAAGTGCCAATGCTGTATTTATAGTTTCAGGTTATTTATTTTTTTTCTCCCACTATTTCAGTAAACATCTGCACTCTTATCCTAGTTCTTTTTGAAAGAGTTATTCTTTTTACAGAGTAAAGGTGATTATATGAAACCTGATATTCTCTCCAGGTGGCTGTTACACTGCAGAAAGCAAAATAAGTAGTTGAAAATTGCACATGAGGTGTACCAAAATGAAGAGAATGAATATTTGTTTATATTTTGAAAGTTTCAGCAGAATTAAATTTCATTTTTTGAAAATGAAAGGCATAAAACATGCATATTTTAAATGTGCATATATTAAAATGTAAAAAGTACATACAATAGGTACTGCAATCCATTAAGAGGTGATGAAATATTGGCAATGTTTAAATAGAATTCAAACACTTTCCAAAAATTAAAAAGAAAAAGCTGAGCACCACCGCTGGGTTATTTTTTTAACAATTTTTTAATCTAATTTTCTTTTATAATCATTATAAATATAGTTAGTGCTTTATCTCTCATTGCTAGGTTTAGCATAACTATAATATGTGCTTTCATTTGTAATTTCTAAAAGTTGTAATAAATACCTAAATAGCATTTTAAATGTGATTTATATTTAGTTCCAACATTACATGTTAAATAAATATTAACAGTATCCACAGGTTTCATATTACATTATTTATAATGTTTTTATTTGTTTGTTGTTTTAATGTTTGTTTTTCCCTGGGTGAAAAAATACCTAACTCTGGTCCTGATTTCTAATACTTGTGAGGTGGTGTGAGGGGGTATTTCTAATACCCCCTCACACCACCATGCATCTCCCATTATACCATACCTATGAGGAAAATCACTCTGTATTTATGAACTACCTCTTACAAACTTCTTTGTAAATCAAGATGCCACTATATTTGGAGTTAATCGGAGGCATTACTTCTCAGTGCACTCTTTATGTAGAAAAGCAAGGTTATTTATATATAATTTTGAGGAAAATTTCATTGAAACTAGAACTGCCAGCTAGTAAAAATACCTTAAACTGCTTGCTGGTCAATTTTGACAATTGTGCATAAAATAGTTAAGCTGTGTTTTCAGCATTTTATTATAAGCATTTGAGATAAAGTATCTGGCAATGGTACATAATGTTGAGCTTATGATAATACACACAGAATATTTCTGATAGCAAAAATTTGACCATAACTTTAGTTTATTTCCTAGGGAAAAAAAAAATGTTTAAAAAATTAATTTGCACAATTTAAAATAATTACTTTTTTTCAACAGTTTCTATGCACTTTTGGCATACATACTTTCTACACACAACTACTGTACATTCCTATAATTTTGTTTGCCTTGCATTGCCTAATTTGGCATTGACGCCATTTGAGAAGTTTGACATAGCTGCTAATGGTTTGAGCTGCTGCTTTCTGTGAATCTATATATTCTTTTCAGAGTTCTTGAGCTATATTCAATATAAAATTTTCTCTTAACTTTCCCTCTCACTGCTTTATAAATAATCCAAGTATTGATTGCTGCAAGATGTAATATATTATAAAAGATATGAACTGGCCATCTATATAAGCCTGCTTTTGTTGAATATTTTTTTAGCCCCTTTGTCTTCAACTTTTTTGTTGAAACCCGTACTTTGTTTCATTGCAACACTTGTATAAAGTGTGCTCCAGATTGACGCTTCATTTGTTTTGGCTCTGATAATTTGTTGCAGTGCAATTACCAAGTTTGAAATCTGAAGTGGAATATAATTTTTTTTTTTTTTTTTTTTTTTTTTTTTAATAGAATTTGGAACTTCTTTAAGAGAATGATTCGCAGTTCCTACTGTAGTGTGTGTGTTTTTTTTTTTTTTTTTTTACTAATTTCTTTGCCAATTCAAAACTGGTAAAGAGTTAATCAGTGGTTACATTGCTACCTACATTCAAAAATGGTTCCATTAGTTTTAGGATGACATATCAGAAAGTGGTTGACTATCTAGCCTCTTCCCAGATAAGGAAAGCCATTCAATAGATACTCTATTTTGAAGTTGTCAGTTACCAACCAAAACTTTATACTAAATTTCTCTGCTTTTTTGGCCACATACTAGGTGAACTGGCATCATCTTCAGTTGGAAATTGCTGCTCATCTACTATAATGTATGTTTGCTCCAGGTATATAGCAGGTTTTACAGTTGGAAATAAATTTGCACCATATTTCTGAAGCTAAAGTAACTTCATATCCTAGACCAGGGGCATTCCTAAGGTATGTGGTGCCTGGATGCCAACTGAAATTTGGTGCCTGCCTTAAAATTTTCTTCATATGTGTATGTAAGTTTGAGGTTCAGACACCCCTAAACATTGCCGCCCAGGTGCAGTGCACCCCTTTCACCCTCAGGATAGCCTGCCCCTATCCTAGACACTCCTTCCTTGAAGAACGTATATTGAACCTTAGATGAACTGCTTAATTTCATAAGTTGTTACGTGTCATTGTGTTGGGAAAAAATTGAGGCCCCATACAGTTGACCACAAACTATTAAGTTCTAAATTTCTAACACCATATGCTCTGCTAGCTAAAAGTGTAGCAATGAAAGCATAAAGTTTTTGAATGGATATAGACCAATTATTACCCTTCGGTTGTCTTTGGGCTCAGATTTCAGTGTAGTTCTGTATGTGTTTTATCATTGAAGTGTCTACATACAAATAAATGAAATGCACTTGCCACAGAATCCTTAACACACCTTTCATATTGCATAAGGAGGTGGCCCAGAGTTATTGTGAATTATGTTACTTCATAGTGCATGTCCAGCTAAAGGACTGCCAGATTTTATAACTTTCCAATGTGCCCAGATTTTGAAGTATGTTTGCTGTCCACTGATAGACAATTTTTACAATTATGATGCCGTTTATTATCTACATCACTTGACGTACAAAGATCAGAAGTATTATTTTCACTACTACTAGATTCCTTGCCTTTTTCCATTGGGAATCCATTTGTCACTTTCTTATTCTCTAAATTCATTTCCACTCCTCTCCAGGCTCATTTTCAGATAGCTTTTCTAATTCCTCTAGACATTTTTGAATTTTCTCTTGGATAAGACCACAAGATTGCCACATCTTAGTAGTGCAATTGAAGTAGCACTGTAAAAATTGTCAAAATACCTGTTCATGTATAAAGTTTCACCCAAACTAAGCTAAAATGGTACAGTGCGGAAATATATATATAGATATATATATAGTAGTAACTCATACACATGTTCATACCTGAAGTGACATGTGCACCTGGGTATGTACTTGGATAAATCATAGGGATTCAAATAACAAATGGTTGTTACAAGGTAAATAAATGAAGCTTGATTAACTGTAGAAAAAAAATTAGTTAAATTTATCAAGTTTACAAACAGTCAATTTGGCTGCTTTAAGTAAAAAGCTAAAAGTTAAAAGCACCAATTGTTTACAAAATGTGCACAAAATTATTTGCAATTGTGCATGCTGTAAGTTAATGAAAAGTTAGGAAGTGTATTGGACTTTAAATTGTTGCAGTTTTGCAGCCCTTTTAACTACAGAAATTAAAGTGTGAAAACAGTCAAACTGACTATTGCGGCAGTTTCTAGTGTTAAAGCCATTTTTTTACAGTACTTCTCATTTAACTCCTATTTCTTAGCACAAAATTTGAAATCACAAACTTTTTTTTTATCTTTTTAGGCTCTCTTTTCCTTCTTATTATGCCTCTATATCAGCTTATTCTGCAGTGTACATCATGGTAAGTTATATTTAACTGAAGTGATTAGTAGAGTGAAACAAAGATCATTTCATTTTAGTAGCCAGTATTTCAGATTTTTATGGTAAAACTGTTTTTAAATACATAATACCTTGAATGTTTGCAAGGTTTAAATGTCACTCCATTTGGGGAATAGTTAAAAATTGAATGTAATGTTAATAAAAATCATTAGTGGTGGAAAATGATGTAAGGAAGCAAGCTGATACTGCATTTTCAAAAAGAAGAAACTATCCATCTCAGCTGTTCATTCCATCCTAATAATTTGTCTACATTCTTCCTTGAATGTATTCAAACTATTCACAGCACCACATTACGTATGATATCTAAGAAATATGTGAGTTTGTCTTAAGTCAGAAGTTAGCAACTTCTGACTTAGGACAAAATTGACATCCTGCCATATATTAATTTAAATCTAATTACACAGTTTTCAGACAAATAGAAATCCTGTTTATTTCCTTTGTCTTGGTGTTGACCATGTACTGCAAGGAAGCCAGGCTTTTGTTGCACTGGTCAAAAAAGTTTCCTTCCTCCCATAGGCACTAATCAAACAGGCCTTTGAATTTCCTCAGTATTGACATAAACTACCCCTGGAGACAACTTCCCTGTGCCACTCAACACCTATGACTAAAGAAAAAAAATATAAAAATTATTAATGCCAGATCATATTTTGTGTGCTTCACGATTGATAACACTTTTGTGCATAAATTTAGTGCTAAAACTATGCAAGGTGTATAACTATTGTACAAGTAGTGTTGAACACATTGTTCTGTAATAGCTATAATGGGAAACTGAAATTTGCAATTACCCTTCATAAATCTCGTGTTGCAAGGCAAATCATGAGTTAACATTCTTTAGCTTTTAAGCAATTGGTGCTTTTCCATCATTAATTGTTTATTGCTTTTATTAGTGAAAAGGCCTTGAGCATCAGGAATCATAGGAATAAAAGCAGTGGTGAGCTGTGAATATTTTAACAATAGCATAATGCAGTTTTTCTGAGTAAATTTGATCAGACACGGAAGTGATGTCATCCACTGCTTGCACCAGAGGCGCTTCCCACACTCGCACTACTAGTAGTGTGATTAGAGCACATGACGCATTTTTCATGACCAGTATGATAACTCTAGTCAGGGGCGGATTTAGGGGGGGGGGGCGGACAGATGTGGCTTATTACTCCCTTAACCATGCACATAAGTGAATGTGTAAAACGTTCCTAGATCTATCTAAAAAAAAAAAACTTAAACCTGGTTGTCATGCCTCGCCTTGCGATGATAACTGGATACAGCAGTGTCTGGAGTTCCAACTTTTTAGAATTTTTGAATAGTATGACGTCAAAATCATGCTTTCTGAACTTACTACTGCAGTAAGTATGATTGCAACAATACAAATATTTGTCAACAATTTCTTTTTTTTATCTTGCATTTTCGTTACATTCCATTGTTAGGTGCCCCTAAGAGCTGTGTATGTCGCTTCAACTACAAGATCGGTGCTGTTTTACAGAAACATTTAAGATATGTTGCAATCGCAAGTATACATCTCTTACTTTAGTTATCATAAATCCATTATCTTATCTTCCAGAAATTATGAAAATCTGTGAATGATCAATAAAATAATTACAATAAAAAAACTACTTTGTAATCAATAATACAAATTAAAATAACTAAAAGAAACGCGAAGGATGTTTCGCATAAACCATCTACCATAAACCATCTTGCGCGTGTTTAGCACACGCGCAACTTTTTTATTAGGTTTTTTTTTTTTTTTTTTAACAACTAGGGGAATATAATGGATACACATTGACTGCTACAAGCTGCTCATAGTGGCCTGAACATTTTTTTTTTCATGATAAAATTTTAATATTGCGAATAAAAAATAACATGAAATATTTCCCAAATAACAAAAACTATTGCAAAACATTCCACAATATAACAACAAATATCACATAAAAAAAAAACTAACTTTCTAGAAAAAGTACACAAATCACAATTACATGAAGAAAAATTATTTCACATTCAAGAAAAATTTATTCTAAAATTTGCCATATAGAATTTACTACTTTATTAATTTTTGTTGTCAACCTTCTGCTTTGCTCAATAGCTGGGCAATGATTACAGAGGAATGATTTGACATAATGATCCAGATCAAATTGAAGCAATGGTTTTCCATTTAGATGTATGGTCATCATAATCTGCAACATGTTTAATTTACACAATATTATTTATTATGCTGAAAGCTCACTCATCTTCAGCACTGCTAATTGCAATGGTTTCAAAGATATTTTCTGGCTTTCTTAATTGAAAAGGTAATTTCACTAGATTTTGAAGATAAACAGTCTTCAACAAAATCTCTAAAATCATTAATTTTTATTTCATATTTTATCAGAGAACTTAAATTTCTTATTCGGTTTTTACTGTCTTGCCATTGAGATGAAAGTTCTTTCACATTCCACGATTTCGGGTAGCATATGTTTAAAATTTCTTTCATGGTATCGTTATTTTCTTTATTTAATTTAAAATCACCCTGTCGCATTGATAATATCCTTAAACTTTAAGGATAAAACAATGCATTTAATAACTTGTCACGAGGCAATTTTTTTACTTTCGATTTTGATTCCTTCAAATTCTTTCCACTTCAACATGCTCTCAATTTCAGCTTCATAATTTCCTTCAGAATTTTTCAAATTAGCAATAGCATTGATAGTTCGAATAATTAATTTATATGCTTTTACCATTGTCATTCTGTAAAGCTTCTGAAAGGTAAGAGAGCTCCTGCAGGATGTTGATCATTAGTGCTAAATGGTTAAGAAATTCCAAATTTAAAAGTCGATTTAACAATCCAGAATATTTAACTTCTGATTCAAAAGGTTTGCACAAAGTGGGATAATTCCTACAACCCACAACTGCCATCAGCAAGCTACAAGCTGCTCATCGTGGCCTGAACACATGACCAATCTTTTGTTTCCACAACAAGTTCTTTAGCAATCATCCTTAATTCGTGTTAGTTTTTGGAGATTGGTGATACAATTCTTTTTTAATTATTGCCTGTATGCCATTATATTTTAGAACATTTTCTACACAGCGAAAGGCTAGAAAGTTTCAAAATCTGCCAACATTTCATCTTCATGAAGTTTATATAATATCTTAGTTGCCTCAATTCCCCCCCCCCTCTATGTTGCTACACTCACTAGTTCTTTGAATACAGTGCAAAATGTCAGAATCACATGGATATTCAGCTACTGTGACCATCTAAACATAGACAGGATAAATTTACTGGAAGGCATGGATCACTCACTTCTCCGAAAAACATATGCCCATTTGTCGGAGTAAAGGGGGAACCCACAACACAGGTTGACCAGAGGTTATAATCCGTGTCCAAAATCTTCTTAATCCTCTGATTGGCTATGGAAAGCATATTGACTAGTGAGACTTCTCGGTATGTGACTGCATAGGTTTTACGGACACCATTAACATTCTGAAACAGTAATCCCTTTCACCCTTAATTCGCACTTTCTAATTACCTAAATTGCCTAAAGGCCAGAGGTGAGAACGATGCATACAAAATTCTCTCCTAATCCGTTCGTTACATGGAAATTTTCTTCGTTCAACGAAAACTATTTTAAATGTAATTACCAAGGGAATCAAAAAAAATTCGCTATAAAGAAGTTCATTAAACAGAGGTCCGACTGTAATTAAATCAAAAATGAAGCAATTTTAAAATACATAACCGATCGATTGCACCATTAAAATGCTGGGAATGGAGCCCTGCTCGTCCCACTGTAGTTTCGGCTCTGGATACTCAATAATTGCATTCAGGATTTCATTTGTAAATTAACGATCATAACAACAATGGGCTCGCAAATTTAAAAAATAAATAACAATGGACCCTTGGGAGCCCACTATAGCTCACCACTGAATAAAAGTGATTTTAATAATAAAAATGAAACTTCAAATAATAAAAAAAAGTGATAAAAATACACATTTAAGAATATAAATGTACATGTGAAAGAGGAGAGCTTTTGGCACTGTATGTCCCTTTGTCAACTCACTAACAGTGGTTTATGAATGGTCCTAAAAAGCAAAAGTTAGTACAGTGACTGCAACCCAATAAATCGGCACATACTCAAAACAAGAAAAGGTTGTGCTCATTCATCCCTAGCACAGCTTATTTTTTTGTAGCTAGTACTTTGTCCAATCACTACTGTTAGTGAGTTGACAAAGGTGCATATAGCTCTGTAAACTTTTCTCTCTTTATGTGTGTATGTTGTCAATTTTATTTTATCTTTATACTCTGTACATTTTCATTGCTTTTATTTGTTTTTATGGATATTTTTTGAAGTTTTTTAAATTTTTTTTTTATTGAAATCAGTTTAAGTTTCAAAAAACTGCTGCTGGGGGGTGGGGGATTGTCATGGTACATCAGTTTTATTTTATCTTTATATTCTTTAGACTGCTAGCTATGAAAATTAATGTTTACTATGAGGAATTGGTATTGTATAGTAACTAGCAGAATACTGTCTGGGTGAACTGCTAGCCATGACTATTAATGTTCAGTATGGTGACTGCTTGTGTTTTTTCATATGCTGAAAATGCTGTGTGGCATGATCATCTGTTACCCAAAGCTTGTCACAAGGAATATTAGCTTTTCCATGTTAGTTGATTTGAAGGAAAGTGATGCATGCCTTGTGATGCTTTTCTTCAAATCAATCAGACTGGTTATGTCTTTGTGCATTATCCTTTGGATATTACAATAACCAAAAATCCCAAGGGCTGAGGTCTGAAGATTGAAGTGACCAAATCATTTCCTAATGTGATAAAAGATGTAATCATCATTGAATTCTTACAAAACATGTAAGTGTTTGGCTGCTTAATATGCAGAGAAGCCCAGTCTTGCATAAAAACAGTTGTTTCCAGTTGTCTTCTCTCCTGAAGAACTGGAATCACAATGACTGAGGTAGAAGCTTGCAGTAATCCTTGGCTGCCATGGTACATAAGTCTAGATTATGAGCTCAAATCTTCAAATAAAAATGGTCTAAGAAATTGACTATACACCCACACCAAACACAGTAACATGTGGACAAGTGAAGAGGCACATAATTGATACTACTTGGAGGTTGTATCCACATACCTGAGAATTGTGGATATTCACACTGCCACTTAAGCATTATAGCCATAATAGCTGATGTGCCATTAAACTCCCATAACTGCCACTTAAGTGGAAACAAGCCTCATTGATCCAAGGTTTTTTCCCTTCTTTTCCCCCCTTATTATTATTTTTTTATTTATTTATTTTTTTTTTGCTGATGGTGTGCAAGCTTGCACATTTGTCATTACTAGTACTAAGATGTTCTCTGGCCACATATTGCCCTTCATCCTTGCCAGAAACCATACAACAAAGTTGTTACAATGGAGTGGATCAGTTCATATTAGCTGTTGAACCACATGGAACTCATCTGTACTAATGAATGATGGGTTGAAGAACTTTATAAGCAGTTAGTTGACCATAAATGTTAAGTTGTCACACTACCCTAGCTTGGCTTTGCACATTAGTCTTGATGTTGTTGTGCCAGTCAAATCTGACCAAAGCTCCCTAACACCAACAGACGAATTGACTTTGTTCTCTGAAAGCTTAGTCGTTGTGATACATAACCCTATAACATTCATTTGGTGACATGACTTGAAGTGCAATGCCAGGCATAAAGAATGAAATAAACTTTGAGCCAAGAGTGCATATAATATTTGACTGAGCCAAGCAAACAGTGAGCTCTTATACAGGAAAAAAAAGAGAAACTACATTAGTCAGTTAAAGGAGAAAAGGTAAGTGCATCATGGGCTGAAATGGTGCACTTACCAATTATTAAAAAAAATTTAGCAGCGGAAACTAATAGCTGAAAGGTTGGGTCTAGAAGACCTTTTCTTAAGTTATAAATTGGACATTAAATTTAATGGTCAGTATCTTTACTGTCATACTCAAGATCAATGCAGTTATCCTGTTTTCCAGTTAGCAAATGGCTTACTCCTAAGCTTGCCGTGGTCAAAAACAGAGACTGGGCTAAGATTAATAACTGTAACTAATAGGTCTTGGGAAGGTTTGCTCAATCACTGATATCATGGAATAAACCTATTATCAATGTTAAAATTATAAATGACATTCTATTGTGCTGCAAGAGCAGCTTGTTAAGAGCTTTATTAAAATCTAGTTTTAACTATACCTTTACTAACCAACACCTCAAGAATTTATTAAATCATATGGCGCCTCCGTAGCCAGGTGGGAAGGAGCAGCAGTGCGTAGCACACGCTTCTTGATTAGACCGGGGTTCGAGCCCGTCACCACCAAATACGGAGGATGCGGAAAGGTCATTCAGGGAATGACCACCGCATATCCCGGAGCAATATGGCCTTAGTTGCTAATGCTCCTAAAAAAAAAAAAAACCAATTAAATCATAATTTGATTAAATTCAAATTAGGGTAATATTAGCAAAGGCACATGATGCAGGAAAGCAAGCTTATATTTATATCGCATCAGCCAAAAAAAACACCCTTATTTCATCCATCTACTTGCTCCAAATGTTTGTCAAGTTCTGACTTGAATCTATTTAAGTTATCAACTTCTACAACAACAGATGGAAGTTTGTTCCAGCAATCAACCACCCGTTGGCTAAAGACAAACTTCCGCATATCTATCCTACAACCGTCTTTCCTCGATTTGAACTTATGCCCTCTCAGGCGATTATTCTGAGCAAGAGGAAGAATCCCATCAGCATTGAGCATGCTCTCCAGACACTAATTTGCAAAACTTAAGTCCTTTCTTTGTAAGAGCAACCCTTCATTCCATTCACTAATATTGTTCCCCTTCTCTGTACTTGTTCCAACAGCTCTACATCCTTCTTAAAATGAGGCCTCCAGACCTGTATACAGTACTCAAGGTGTGGCCTGACCATTGCCTTATACAAAGGGATAATCACCTCCTTATCCCTGCTAGAAAAATTCCTGTATATCATTGACAAGACACTATGAGCTAAGCTTTCAGCCAATCTGCACTGCTCAGAGAACTTAATATCTGCCTGCACAATTACACCCAGGCCCTTTTCATTCTCTACCACTGTCAGTGCAGTACCACAAAATTGATACATTGCTCTGGGGTTGCTGTTTCCCATATGTAGTACTTTGACAAATGTAATGTTAAACTTCATTTGCCACCTCTCAGCCCATCTGCTCAACCTTTCCAGATCCTGTTGCAGCAGCATAGCGTCAGTAGTGTCCTTAATAACCCTGCCAACCTTTGTATTGTCTGCAAACTTGGACATCACACTTGATATACCATCATCAATATCATTTATAAATACAGAAAACAATAATGGATCCAACGTTGAACCCTGAGGGACTCCACTAATAACATTAGTCCACGATGAGCAGTGTCCATTGATTACCACTCTGTCTTCTCCCACTCAACCATCCCTTTATCCATAGCAGCAATTTACCTCCAATGCCACACTGCTCCAATTGTGCAGCAGTCTTCCATGTGCAACAGTATCAAAGGCTTTTCTAAGATCCACTCGAATACCTTGCATTTAAATTTCAAAATGCAGTTAATGTATAATGTCAATTTTAGATGTTTAATTACCTCCAATTATTAATAATTAATAGTTAATTAATAAATTTAAATATGCTTTACCTAGTAGTTATTCCTTTTTCAGCATATGATATTTATGCAATCAGCCTATAGGGCTTAAAGTTTGCAATCACAAGCAGGTAGCTTGTAACCTCATAGAAAGTGACTACAATGCTACAGGTTTCTGTAACCTACCAGAATATCAGCTATACATATTGATCACTACAAACCCATTATTAGTATTAATAGCAGCAAATGATATAAGAAAGCAAGCTTTATAGAGGGTCAACAAAATTAAAAAATAATAAAAAAAATTCGCCTGTCCATTCCCCTCCAATGCTTTGTCCAGTTCTTCCTTGAATTTATTCAAACTTCCCACTTCAACAACAGTTGGAAGTTTGTTCCAACAGTCAACCACCCACTGGCTGAAGGAAAACTTCTCTACATCTGCCCTGCATCATAGTCTGAGCAAGAGAAGAATGTCATTAGATTTGTGCTGTGTTTTTTTTTTTTTCTTTTGCAACTCTAATAAGTGTCCAACTCAATTTAACAATGAAAATTCCTGTGCTCCTGAAATTGCTAGGCTGGCTGTTAACTGACTGTGACTTTGTTATTGGTGATTGATTGGCTGTGACTTTGCTACTGATGACTGCAGGACTTACTGGATGTCACATTTAAGGTTTTGAATATTCAGCAAGCCCAATTTTAATGACACATATGTATTCGTGTAGGGCTGCACCTGGAACGTTAGTTCATCTCCACCTCTTTTCACTTTTAAGATGTTGGACTCTGTAGAAATGTCCAGAAATTAACTGTCTGTTTGGCTACATGGAATCAGCAGGTCAGAAATGCATTTATAAGCTGTTTATAAGGTTATAAGATTTGTTCCTGCTTGTGGGCTAAAATGCTTGTGTAAAGTTTTGTCGGTTGAATGGTACTGGCCTAGGGGTGTTTTTGTTTTTTTTTTTGTTGAAGATTATTATCCTTAATCTTTGATCTTGTATATAACCTTTAATTTCTGATAATTATGTTATTTTTAAAATTTAACGAGATTACTTGCTCTGTTTACTCTGAAACCTCAAAGTATCATTTGTTTACCTTGTGTTAATATTGTGTACACTATTTAATTTTTGTATAGTTGTTAAGATATTTTTTTAACAATTTTTGGCTAGTCTTTGGCTCAAACTTTGTTGGGCTCTTGGCACCTCTCTCTCTTCTGATGCTGCTGGCTGGTAGCCCCTGGTCTACCTCCCTGTGGTGGTGGTGGTGACGCATTTCCAACCTGCTGATTCTGGGTAGCCAAACAGATAGTTCATTTCTACAGTGTCCAGTATCTTAAAAGTGAAAAGAGGTGGAGATGAACTAACATTCCAGATGCTGCCCTACACAAATACATACATGTCATTAGAATTGAGCTTGCTGGATATTCAAAAGTATTATGGGTGACTTGGGTGTATCTTTTTGCATACAGATTTGGTGGACATTGCTATCTTATGGATTTATGTTTAGACGTTGTTCTAAAATTAACTTAATAAAAAAAAAAAAAAAAAAAAGCCACATGGACCTATTCTAATTTTGTCTAAAAGTGATTTACAAGTACAATACCCCAAATAATGTCTTCAATATGTGGATGCTATAATAAAGTATTTCTACAGATTATTCAATAACAGATAGCTTACTAAACTATTTAATGACTAATTAGTCAACAAGAGCTTGACAATATAAATTTATAATTATTACCACAGATAAGGTGGTTAACAATTATAGTATATTGCAAAAAAAATTTCACACCCCTTATTTGAATGAGCTTGATAACTTTACCTATAAATGAGTATTTCCTGCAACTGCACCACCACTACTACTAAAATATTTTTAGCTCTGCACAAAAGTTTTTAAATTTAAAACTTAAATTCCCTGATGTATATCAGATGCCTAAATTTAATAAGTCATCTATAGGTGTTAGTTTCATTACCTCTTTCAGAAACAGCTATATCAAAATGCCACATCATTGCTATTAAGTGATATAGGACATAAAAGAAATTAAATGAAATAACATCAAGTGACAAAAGACATTTAATAAGACTATACAATGACTTCCATAATGGCATTAGGTTACACAAAAATATTAAGATGACATAAAAATTACATTAAATAAATACTCGTGTAATGTAACATTAAGATTAAATTAACAAAAAGAACTTGAAAGTCCTGATTTGTCTTTGCAGCTCGTGGGAGAGAACAGCATAAACAGAGGCAGTTGATGCACACACCACTGGCTCCTTTCCTGGTATGCTCAGTAATTAATTAGAGCATTAAAGTGGTGAGTGCAGGGCATGTTGGCTTTGATGCGATGAAGAAAAGACTTCATTTTGCAGGCTGTCCAGACAGTCGTTGGCTATTCCTTACTGGAGGGAACCTTGGGTGAATTTGCATGTCACTAGATTGCTTTGAGGATGCCCTCTGTCTATGCTGAGTGATTGGAGGGCATGGGATGTGTGGGATCCAGAATCCTCTTCCTATAATGTCGGTTAACAGCAAATTTCTATAAATCGGCATCGATGCCCTGGATACTTCCGATCATCTGGTAGGGTAGGAAGCAATCTGATAAGTGGAGGCGTGAGTGAAGAGGGCAAATTGTTGGGGTGGCTCAGAGCTGGTCAGGTGGAATCCTCCAGCCACAGAGATCCCAGAATGAAGGAGACGTGATGACACCAGTCAGCATCTTTATCGTGATTACCAGTCTTTGTTCAGTGAGAGAGGGCAGCCTGGGAATTCCCAGGGCCAGGGCCATTTCAGTCGTATGAGCTTGGGGTGGTATCCTGTGTTTGTAGGTTACCCACTTGAGGAGCCAGTACTCTGCTGCCCAGATGGGTTTTGTGTTCGTGGGTGATGCCGATGCCCAGATTTCTGTTGCATAAAGTAGCAGTGGGTATATGATGGTCCTGACACATCTTGTTGTAGTAACCTTGTCTGAGACATAATGAAGGTGCTGCTTCACTCTCCGTTTCAGGTGTGCCACTTGCCTGATGGGTTTTTCGATGTGATGGTTAAATGTCAGCTTTGTGTCAAAAACCACCCCCAAATCTAAATGACAGGAAGTATGGATACTGCATTAATCTTTGGTGAGATGGTTGTGGGCTTTTTTCTTCAAGGAGTAGAGCATGTACTCAGACTTTGCTGGGTTGATATTAAGGCCAAATTGTTTGAGGTAGCCTACTAGTGAGAGGAGCACACTGTTAATATCCTCTGTGATCATATTGGGGTCTGCATTTGTTTGGATGGTGGTCAGTATTTTTAAATCATCAGCATAAGAAAATATATCTGGTCTCTGGATTATAAAAGGGGAGATAATGGCAGTGGAGAGGACTCCCCCCCCCTTGTGGTACTCCTGTAGATATTTGCCTAGTATAGCTTTTTTCAGAATTATGGAGTATGATTGTATGGTTCTGAAGGAGTGATGAGAGGAAATGCAATGCACCCTCCACCTATAGAGTAGTGGTCTTCAAGCAGTTGTAGGAGGGCAGGTACTTGAACAGCATCAAATGCTGCTTCGATGTCGAGGTAGGTTATGAGGAGTTCTTTCCTCTCAGAAGCTGTAAGGATGCTGTGGGTGGTGGCAAGGAGATTGGTAATGGTGGACCTGTTTGGTAGTGATGAATGAATTTGTGGAGGATCATCTGGAAGTATGTGAGCTATTAGAGTTGGCAGGAGGGTCCTTTCTAGTAGTTTCAGGAGAGGTTGGAGGAGTTGGAGATGGGTCCGAAGTGTTTCTCTAATGATGGCGTTCTTATTTTTGGGTGCGGCCCTACCAAATGCATATTCCATTGATGGGGAAAGGTGTGTTTGGTTAGTACTGCATTGAAGACGCTAACAAGGGGCTGGATGATATACGGACCCAGGCATCTCAGCATGAACTGGGAAATTCCATCTGCACCTATAACCGTAGAGGATGGGGTTGAGTTCAAGGCTGCTAAGATTTGGTGTTTAGATATAGTGATGGATGTCAGTGACACTCTAGTTGTAGAAAAGGTACACTAGCTGTAGAGGAAATTAACACTTTATTTTAAAATCCTTTTTACTAGTATCTCACATAACCTCAGAATGGTTTCAATAATTTTTATAAAGAATATAAACATAAATTACAATGCAACCAAAATTATTGGGAGAATATTATAAACGAAATGAATATTATATATATAACTGTCTTTAATGGCATGAAATGGTATAAGCAGCATTTTGGTATTGCTCTGGGAGCCTGTAGTTCATGCATTTTTACTAATCTTTATTTTTCTATTTTGAAAATTAAGTAGCAACCTAATTCCTTATTTTACTTTTGATCTTATTGTCATTAATGAACTTAACTGTTTGAATAATATGGCTACACATTGTGCCTCAGATGTGGTACTTGACTATACCACCAAAAATAATTTGCTATCAGCAGATATATCTGGATTTTATATAGTGCATGCAGCTTATTGTGGATAATGTTATTTGTATAAAGTCATTACTTTTATGAAGTCCCAATCAGACATATATTGGAGGAAAAAAAGAAAAGAAAAAAAAACCTTTATTGTAATCAGTACTTTGGTTTGTTTTTGCCTTTTGGCATTATTGTGGTTTACACATGTGCAGTGGATATGATTACTTAACATCCCTTTCTTGAACTCTGACACTTTGCATGTCTAGTTACTGCTATTGCTTCTTACAATTCAGATATTTGTCAATGTCATTACTCAGAAGTACCATATCTGTACTCCTACCAATCGTACTGTTTTACAGTGGGCCATTATTTTTGATTTTAATATTTTCTTTGTTTATAATGGTTTATATGGATTTACAGAAAGTTTTTTTAAATTTTATTGATTTCCTTCTGGAAGAAATTTTGGAACAGTCAAATTAAAGTATTTTATATTGCTTGATTTTTGTTTTCTTTCTGTCCACTTACATTTTTTATGTACACATTTCTGTTCTGCATCAGTAAACTATGCTGAACAGCTGCATTCTTGTTGCATCAGTTATTGTTATTGGTTAAGCAGTGGCATCCACTGCTTAAACAATAACCAATAACCCTGTAAATTTCCAAACTGTTTGTTGCACTGGCATTCCAATATATCTAAAAGGATATACTGTAATATTATTTCCCAACACTTCAGATTGATCAAAATTTGTAATAATACTAGTAATATAATTGAATTTTAGAGATCTGAAAGCTAAATCAGTAAAAAAAAAAAAAAAAAAAAATCTGATCTAAATAGCTTAAAGCTATGGTTATAGCAGTCAATGGCATAATATAAATGCATGCAAGTTATATCAAAGCAATAGTGTGAGCCAGTCTGCAGATTAAATGGTTGATGCTCTTAATTCTGGGGTTTTCTGAAGACTTATATATGTAACTAATAGTCCGTTCAAATAGGACATACATATACTTACACTGTTTGAAAAGGTTGTACATACTTGTTCTATGGGCTGTAAGGCAAGTATTTATTTATTTTTATTATTATTTTTTTTATTTGTAAATTACTTATGCCTTTTTGGAATTTAATTTGACTTTATTCTATTGTATGTTGGGACTTCGCTTTCTAGCAGGCCTTCTTGATCTTTTACTGTCTACTTTCCTTTCCATGAATAATGGTAAATTGTCTGTTAATCTGTCTTAAACTTTGATAATGTTATTTGCCTGTTGGCAGCTGCTTGTCTGCTGTTGGTCTGTCTTATTTTATTTATTTTTTTTTGTAAAGTTTGTTAGATAGAGCCATTTCTTCACATTGTTTTAGTATTTAATATATTTGAGGCTTATACTGAGGAGGGTGCTTTGTTCCACCCCAATTCTCAATTTGGTAAAATTTAATGCTAATACTGTATTTTATATTTCTAGACATGGCACTGATGTTATAATTTTCTCTTGTTAAGCTAAGTCTGCATACTTTATACTTTCTGCATTTCTAAGACTCTCTCTCTCCTTGCAGTTCATACCTTTGTTGTAGTTATGGCGCACACACCCTGAAACAATTGGTCAAGGGCTTAAACAGCATAAATACAAAATGTTCTTGTTTATACTCCAGCACGACCACCTGGTCAGTGGAGTTTACAATAAATCGATCAATACAAATGTTAATTGTATTTAGCAGTCATGGGCTTGAACCCCAGTCCACTCAAAGAATGTATGCTACTGCACTTGTGCTCCTGACCACTCGGCTATGTCATTTTTAGTATATCGATATATGTTAAAAGAACATTCTAGTTGTGATATTACTAGTATCGATTATATGGCTTTTGATTATCATATGATTTGATATTTATTGTATTTTTTGACATTGCTACTTCTAGTAGCAAGTGAAAGTTGACATCCTTTAGCATAGCAGGACTAGACCCCCCCCCCCCACCAACGAGGATTAATCCTGCTGCTGAGATCTCTAAAGGGATCACCAAGGTTGGGGCTCTTTTGAGAAATGGTATTAAAATCTAACCACAAGTGCAAAAAATTGATATGTGGAAATATCAGACCTGGCTGATATTTGCTTATGCCAACTTATTCCAAGAAAACTTCAACTAAAGTGCCCACACAGGTGTCTTTGAGCAGTTGCTGCTATACTGTTTCTGTATGTGTGGCCACCCTATGTGTCTATTATAAAGCATAGCATTCTTTTGTGCAGGCATTCCTTTATTTGAAACTGTTTTTAAAAAAATTACATTCTGTTATTAAACTTGGCATTCCTTTGTTTTAAAATATTTTATTTTTTTTTAAAGTTGTCAAAATATGAACTCTTTTCAAAAGTTTACATTCTGTTGTTTTCATTCTTTGTTTTAAATGATTGATTTTTTAAGATATTCCTTTAATTTTTACTCTTAAGTGATGTGGCATTCTTTTTACTTTAAGTCTACTCTTCTCTGGTTCAGTTAAGTCAGCACATTTGATTAAAGTTTGATTCAAATTTTATTTGGAATGGCATTATCAACATGCATTAGTATAGTGTCCATTCCAAATTTCATCTTTGTCATTAATGGTTTTCCACTTGCAGCCAACTGAATTATTAAAGTGATGCACTTTAATTATAACCACCCTATATATAAAAAAATTTACACACTAACCAGACTTGAAACATATACTGAGGAGCAGCATTATGATGTATGCTTCTAAGTGTAAGAGGTAGTTCAATTGTAAAAGCAGAATACAGCAATCCTGTATTCATAATTTACAATGTTGGTGGGCTTCAAGGAGAAGTCTCTTGTTAACATGCATGTGTCAGATACAATGTATTTATAATATAACATTCTTAAGTGCTTTATATATTCTTGGATTTGCCATGTATTCTTGAATTAATTGTAGGTTTTTTTTTTTTTCAGCTTTACATACACAATACACTCGTTGTCAGATCATCAAGACTTTTACGCCCATCCCTTATCATTGGAGTAGGCAGTTTAGCTTTAGTGTGTGGGTGTTCAAGGGTAGCACTCTATCAGAATCACTGGGAAGATGTAATTGCTGGGTTTCTGCTGGGTGGAATTATTTCTTTTTATGTGGTAAGTACAGCATCTCTCTCATAAACAAATTTGGTGATTCTTGTCAATCCATACTATAGTGATTAAGTATGATGCAAACAATGAACCATGATATATATATTTTGTTCTTTAAATATTAAGATTTCTGCAATATTTAATGGGCAAGCCCAATTCTGGCAATGGTGGACAGTATAGAGATTTTTAAATTTTCATTTCTTAAAAAATTAAACAATTTTAATTAGAGCAACCTTTTTCATCTTTTCAGAGTATCAGTGCAGCTAACATGTTTCAAGAATACCATGAAATGATGCACAAGAATTGCTGTAAGAGACCTAGTCATGATCACGGCCGCCCCCAGCCCCTCTTTTTTCGTTACTTCCGTATTCCCCATGTCTCTTATCAGGGACGATCTGGTAAGTCATATCCAATGAGTGAGAGGAATCACTATGATTATTCAGGTATGGTTCCTGTAAATGAAGCATTTCAAAGAGACTTGCATCAACGTGTGGAGGATTATAGCAAGAGGCATGGAAAACAGAAACAGCAACATGCACATGAAAACCAAAACACTACTGAAATTCAAAAATCTGAAAATGAGTGATTTGTCATTTGCACTATACCATTAAATTCACTTGTGCACAGTACAAGAAGGGTGGTATGTTTGGGGCATATCTTTATACACATTATCTGTGATGTATTCTTTTTTATTGTTTCTTCTATTGTGAAACTTGAAATAAGTTTAGGACTGAAATGTAATGTTGTATTCTTTTTGACAGGGGCCATCTGAAGTGGCATGCCAAAAAAATTTGCACTGGTATTCAATTAAAATGAAATGAAGATTTTAAATTACTTCAGATCTATTACAAAGAAATAATTTTAATACTTTATCGCCATCATTTGATTCATTGTCCACTGGAGACACTTTATCTCATTTTTTAAAAAAAATTAATAAAATAAGTAAGCAAAAATTTTTATACACTTAAATATTTTTGATGTACTTGGTTTGATATGATTTTTTTTTCATTAATTCAGAGTATGTTAGACTTGTGGCCTTGTCCCTGTGAGCCCTTTATTAAAGATGTGTTTGAATTAATAAAAGACTTATGCTTACCTTGTGGGACCTTAACACAAATACTGCTGTAGTGTCTAGTTAAAAGCTTTTAATAAGAATTACGTGGTAGCTGCTGTCATGAATACCTCACTTACTAATGTGTGGCAGTTACTTTTGCTGAAGTTTAACATGTGTGCAAATGGGGCCATTCTTTTAATGGCTATTAAATGGATTTTTTTTTTTTTTTTTAACTTGTGCTTTCCCATCTGTTCTTTATGATGTTTTTAGTTTTTCATATTAATGTTGTCCGTGACATCTAAGCAGTTTTTTCCTCAATTTTTTTTTCCCCCTAGTCTTAATCAAGAATAGTCTTCTACAGGCTGTGATTTGAACATGTGTGTGCCAAATATAGTTTTTGGAAACAACTTTACCGCAGATCTTAATTTCCTGCCTTTCTATAAAGTTTTTTATATGAACGACTTTTGCTATAATCCATACAATTAGAATGCCTATGTATTTTGTAAGTGAAAAACTTTAAATTTCTATATTTAATCTACAATAGAGAGATTTTGCCATGATTATACCATGGTAACTAAAATCTTAAGACCAGCCAGAAAATCCATTTCACATCAGTATTTTAAATTATTCAGAAATATTATGTTACCGGTGGAATAATGCTATTGCTAATGTCAAGTAAATGCTTGCAATTGCTTGAATTTCTAGTTGGTATGCCTATTAGCTGCAATAATTTTTCTGCCTGTTGCTAGTTGTAGGCTTTATCTAATGAACTGTATTCAAAGTGTTTGTGAGAGGAAAAATAAAAGCATTGTGATCAGGCTTATAGATAGTAGTGACCTCAATCTTCAATATATTCAAAGGAATGGAAGAATTAACTCAAGTATTGTGGGTATCTGAGTGTTTAATCTGGATTTTTGTTCAATTTGCACTATGATGATGATGTCTGGCTCCTTAAATTGTTGTACTTGCTTGTTCTTGATACTGTGAAATTGCTTACAATTTCTATAAACTTTACAAAAAAATTCCCATGAAATGTCTGTCCCCCTCCTTTTCTTTTATGCATTAATGTTTGATTGGCCAATTTCTATAAATATGTTGTTGATACTTGAATTTCTGATTGTACTGCAATTTATGAAAAGAAGAATGGTCTCTTTCTCACTCAACTGGCAACATATTGCATGTCGGTCAGTTTGGAGATTTATTTGTCTTTTGATCTCTAAAACTGCCTTCTGTAAATTTGTTTTAGATTATATTGTTAAATAGGTTTTCAGTATGACAGTTCCTTATGCCTTTTGTCACCAATAATTTTAATATACAATGCTGAAGCACTGCAAGTTACTGTTATCAATAGAGAAAATAAAATCATAATTTAATTTTAGTAACCAGGGAAATATCTTTTGAGGTTTCTTCTTCAATAGATTAAGAGGCAAGTAGTATTTCTTGATTATCTTAGAAATAAAATTTGTGTCAAGAGAATGGTACTACTTAGAGGATGTTGATGTTTATTAGGAAGTTGGGTAAGAGGGGGTGTTTGTACTTCAGACAATTGAATTAAATGGCCAAGTCTTTGGCTGAAATGTAACTTATATGTGACAATGACATGAGGATTACAGACAAGCTAATCTCAAATTTTAAAATGTTGACCATGAGCTGATCATAACCTTCCATTGACAAAATCCTTAGATGAAGCTCCAACTCATTCTCAACTAGCAAGGCATTGGAAATGGAGATTTTTCATATAAAGGACTGATTTCAATGTTTTTGTAAACAAACAGTATTGACTTCATAGCCAGTTGTGTCACTTTTGGAATAAATGTTTGAATATATGCCTGTTAAGTGTAAATAACTGCCTTTATAATATTTTAGTATTATGTACTGAGTAGCTGCCAGTATAAATATTGTAAGGGATCAAAGTATACACTGAGTAAAAACTACGGAATTAAGAAACACTTGCATATATTGTTTTGGATTACTTTGTGTTCTTAATGCTTTTGTTACACTGACTATTGACATGTCACTAATTCTCATAACAATTGTTTTGTGTATATATTTCTCTTTATGAATAAGTACAAATGGTTATTGGAGTAAATGAAAGTTCCATATATAAAAAGTGAGATGCATTATCCTTCCACTTTTGGTTTGAATTCAAAAGTGAGTAGAATGAACTCTATTTGATGTTCAATGTGGTGTTTTTTCCCTTTAAGAAATCGCCACAAGCTGGGTATAATTGTAAAACAGATTTAAGAATGCTTGTCGAAATATTCAAAATTTGTAGAACAAAAATACTGACGTTCTCAACTATAAAATGTAATTTGTTGCAATGCAGAAATGCATGTGGTCCATTCTTAAAACTTTATTCAAAGTGACTTGCAAAAATGATGCCATTTGTGTTTCATTAGTAAACTTAATATTTGACAAAATAAGGAACAAATTTTTGTAATTAATGAAGCACTGTCCAGCATTTGTATTTATAATGGCTTTTTATAAATTTAACTGTGATGTAACTTTTGTTTTTTGTATTACTGCAAAATTTCTAGTCTGTAATTTCAATACAGCAATGTGAAATAAAATATTTTATGGGAGTGGAATAATAAGTAGGAAATTGATTTTTAGTAACAGAATTTAATTCCCTTCAATAAATATGGTTTGAGAGAGCTTCATAAAATAAGCAATTTCAGCTAGACCAAGGTGGAAGACAAGTTGTCTTCATTGACTTCGTTTCAAGTTTCTCAAATTTTGCATTACTTCCAAATAAATAGCACTTCCAAAAAGAACTATTTTTGAACAGTTACAGTGAATACTGTTAGAAATTATTAAAAAAGCCAACATTTGTTTAAATTCTGCACTCTTCTAATATGAGGATGGTGACTTCTGATTTATTTTACTTAAATATTGACTTTAAAATCAATAAATAAAATTACTAAATATACATGCTATAAGAGTAAAAATATCTTATTCAGCATATTCTGAAATCTTTTTTAGTAAGAAACCACACATTCAGAAGTAAATACTGCTTTTCATATGTCAATTGACCTTTGTTTTTTATGATTAAATTTTTATTTCCCACATTTATACAAATTAAACTTCAGTGCATTATGAACCAACACATTTTCTATTACACTAAAGTTGAATCTGATTTAATTCTGGCACTTTTTCTGTTCCTGCCAATGAAGTGAGCCACAAATAGTATTTATAAGGTATAAAAAAAAAAAAAAAGACAATCATGAAAACACCTCTTTTGTTATGGTGCTGTATCTACTGTTCACATATTCTTCTATTTGAACATTTTCTGACTGAGTGAAAGAGATTCAAGTCAATGGAGCATTCATTTGAAGGAAAAAGTGTTCCCAATGTACTTATTTCCAATATGAATATACAGTTTATAATTTTAGGTAGGCTGGAAAAATTGTACTGAATTTTTCACACAACTTCCTAATAATAAGGGAAAGAAGGCCAGGACCTAGAAATGTTTTTGGTGTAGTAAAATTTGTTAAAATTGTATTTTTTTTTTTTTTCTAATGGGATTTTATTGTACTAGTATTAGCTATAATACTAGTACAGTAAAAAAGAAAAAAGAAAGCCCCAGGTTTCACCATCCAAAAAAAAAAAAAAATTGCACAATAATTTCCTAATTGTGCAATAATTAACAGAAATTTTTAGGAATTTTCAGCAGAGAATTCAAAAAACATTTGCAAAAACTCAGGAGTTTCAGCTGTGTGGGTGGAATAGATGAAACACAAATTGCTTAAATATCGTTGAGATTGAATAATGCCGTTTGAGGGGGCATTACTACACTTGAGGAACATATTTTTTCCTTAATACAAAATTAAAGTTGTTTGGTTTTTACGAGCACTAGCAACTAAGGTTATATTGCCCCGGGATATGCAGTGGTCATTCCCTGACTTTTCCGCATCCTCTGTATTTGGTGGTCATGGGCTTGAACCCCAGTCTAATCAAGAAGCGTGTGCTACACACTGCTGCTCCTGGCTACAGAGGCACCACAATACTAAAGTATTAGTAGTTGATGTGACAACCAATAATCAAAGATTAACCACTTTTTTTTTTTTTTTTGGAAAGTGGCTAACCTTCTCCTGAAATTGCAAATTTTGAAATTATTCCCTGTACTTGCTTTTCTTTGATTTATGAAAATCAGAAACAACAGTAACCCTTATACTGATTTGGATGGACCCCACTTCTAATATTATGACAATCTGAAGAATAACTTAACTGCTTCCTACCCTGCAATCCATCTATGGATTGTGCCTTTGATGTTTTAGTTCATGCAGAAACATCTCAACTGTTGATGATCCTGCACAGGTAGCTAACAAACTAAATGAATATTTTGCATCGACATTCACACATCAGGAGTTATTCAGCGAGGGGAATGCCAGAGGTGTATTCAACTCTGGCAGTAAGCTAGAGAATCTTGTAATAACTGAGAGTAAAGTGGAGGAGAAATTGTTGAAGATAAACACAAGAAAGGCACCTGGGGTGGATGGGATCTATCCAGTTATATTAAAGGAGGCAGCAAAGGAAGTAAGCAAACCCTTAGCCATAATTATGAGAGCTTCCTTGGACTCAGGGGAGGTACCCATGGACTGGAGATGTGCAAATGTGACCCCAATTCACAAAGGAGGATCAAAGGCTGACACAAGTAATTATAGACCTGTGAGTTTCACTTCTGTTCCCGGAAAATTAATGGAGGCACTGGTTAAAGAAGCACTGCAGAATCATCTAGACAAGACTTCAGTTATAGTTCAGACACAGCATGGTTTTGTTAAGGGGAAGTCTTGCCTGACCAATTTGATTGGATACTATGATGCAGTCACAAAAGAACTGGATGCAGGGAATAACTTTGATATTATATACTTGGATCTTAGAAAGGCTTTTGATACTGCTGCACATGGGAGACTGCTGCACAAATTGGAGCAGTGTGGCATTGCGGGCAAATTGCTGCTATGGATAAAGGGGTGGTTGAGGGGGAGAACACAGAGTGGTAATCAATGGACACTGTTCATCGTGGACTAATGTTATTAGTGGAGTCCCTCAGGGTTCAGTATTGGGTCCATTATTGTTTTCTGTATTTATAAATGATATTGATGATGATATATCAAGCTTAATGTCCAAGTTTGCAGATGATACGAAGGTTGGCAGGGTTGTCAAGGACACTACTGACACTATGCTACTGCAACAGGATCTGAAAAGGTTTAGCACATGGGCTGAGAGGTGGCAAATGAAGTTTAACATTGACAAATGTAAAGTACTACATATGGGAAATAGCAACCCCAGAGCAACATATCAACTCTGTGGTACTACACTGACAGTGGTAGAGAATGAAAGGGACCTGGGGGTGGTTGTGCAGGCAGATATGAAGTTCTCTGAGCAGTGCAGACGGGCTGCAAGAGTAGCTCATGGTGTATTGTCAATGATATATAGGAAATTTTTCTAGCAGGCATAAGGAGGTGATTATTCCCTTGTATAAGGCAATGGTCAGACCACACCTAGAATACTGTATACAGGCCTGGAGGCCTCATTTCAAGAAGGATGTAGAGCTGCTGGAACGAGTACAGAGAAGGGCAACAAGATTAGTGAATGGAACAAAGGGGTGCTCTTACGAAGAAAGGCTTAAGTTTTGCAAATTACAGTGTCTGGAGACTAAGCACCGGCGAGGTGATCTGATAGAGGTGTATAAAACCTTAAATGGTTTGAGCATGCTCAATGCTGATGGGATTCTTCCTCTTGCTCAGAATAATCACCTGAGAGGGCATAAATTCAAATTGAGGAAAGACAGATGTAAGATATATGTGCAGAAATTTGCCTTTAGTCAGCGGGTGGTTGGTTGGTGGAACAGACTTCCATCCCTTGTCGTGGAAGTTGATAGCCTAAATAAGTTTAAGGCTCAGCTGGACAGGTATTTCGAATGAACAGAGGGGTGAAGTGGAAGTGGTTATTTATTTTTTTTTCTTATTTATTTTTTTGTTTTGGCTGATGCTGCTTAAGCTTGCTTTCTTGCATCAAATGCCTCTACTAATGCTAATCTCATGTGGGGCAGAGTCAAATGCTGTTCCACAATCTGAATATTTATTTTCTATATCCAGTGCTTGAGTATCAAAATACCCAACCAGGTTAGTTAAATATGGTTCTCTTTACAGAACTGCTTCCTTCAGGATACCATTTCTATCTATATGCTTATGTTTTGTATTCTTGATCATCATCTCAGTAATTTCCTTACTACTGAAGTTAGATTGACAGATTTAGGTTAATCAGTTCTCTTAGAACAACCTTTATATAGTGGTGGTACACTAGTAATATCTGTTAATTAGAGGGGAACAGGTATCCTGTGTGTTATCAGACACTCAGCCTAAAACACTGATGGATCCAATATCTCTCTATTACAGAAGATTTAGGAGAAGTCCGGTTGGCCTGCCTCCCTAAAATCCACTCATGCACACCTTCTCGATGGTAAGCCCTGTTACGTCACTTAGGTGGCAACGAACGTGTAGAGTGGTTCTCTTCAAGATGCCTGGTTAGTGTGAAGAGGAAAAGACCAAACCCTCCAGCAATGAGAGCACAACAATACAAATGGCCCTCAGTCCCCAGCAGCTTTCACTCTCCCTCTTACGGCAGCGAGAGGGTCAGAGTGGAAGCAGAGGGTGCTAAAAATCTCTGGGTACGACCAGGCTGCCATGCACGGAAATTGAACTTGGCCTGTTATAACGTACGATCACTCATCGGTGAAGACAGGATATTAGAGCTGGAAAAGGAATTAGAAAATGTGAATTGGAATATCATCGGTTTGGCTGAAACAAGAAGAAGAAATGAATCACTTATAAGTTTATCAAGTGGAAATCTGCTGTACACCAATGGAAACAGTGAAAGGAGTGAAGGTGGAGTTGGGTTTCTGGTCCATAAAGATTTTAAAAACATTTTGGAACTCAAAAGTACATCACCAAGGGTGTCAAGACTAACACTCAAGATTTCTAAGAGGTACAAGCTAAAGATTATAATGATTTATGCACCAACATCGAGCCATGATGATGAAGAGTTTGAAGAAATGTACACTGAAATTGAGTCTTCTAGATGAGCAGAAAACCCACTACACTATTATTATGGGGGACTTCAATGCTAAGCAAACAGCGCAGAAAGAGGAACTATAGGAAATTTTGGAATTGGTTAAAGAAATAAAAGAGGTGAAAGACTTGTGGAATTTGCAGAATCTCAAGGAATGTCAGTAATGAACACTTTTTTCAAGAAAAGGGTGAACAGAAAGTGGACATGGAAGAGTCCAAATGGATTAACAACTAATGAAATCGACTTCATCCTCACTAACAGAAGATATATTGTGAATGATGTTACCGTCCTGAATAAGGTAAATGTTGGAAGTGATCACAGAATGGTAAGATGTACACTTGATATAAATGTAGGAAAGGAAAGGAAAAAACTGACTCGAGTAAATAATACAAAGGTCTTTGAAATAACAGAGGAGGAGAAAAAGCAGTATGTACTGGAACTTAAGAACAAGTTTGAGCTTCTGCAGACTGCTCAGGACCAAGATATCGACAAGGAATATTACAACTTTCTGAAAGTGATAAAGCCCAAGAAACCTATAGGGAAACAGAAATCCAAAGAAGAAAAAATTAGTCAAGAAACACTTGTCATGATGAACCAAAGACGACAAATGAAGAGCAAGAAAAACACTGACAGGGAGAAAATTGAGTATACTGAGTTATGCAAAGCCATTAGAAAGAGACTCAGAGAGGACATAAGATGATTTAACACAAGAAAAGTAGAACAAGCATTAAGGGAAAACAAAGGATTTAAATCAGCAGCCATGAGCAGTAATACAGAAAGACAAATGATACTGAAACTGAAGAATAGCGATGGTGTACTTATAAACAGCAGAGAAGGCATAATTCAAATAGCAGAAGACTACTATAGAGAATTATACAAGGAGCGAGGGAATGATACCAGCAGTGGGGAAGATGGATTGCAAAGTAGCAACACATACGACATACCCGATATTCTTCCTGATGAGGTAGAACATTCATTGAAGAATCGGAAAGCCCCGGGGGAATATGAAGTTACTGTAGAGTTGTTAAAATTGGGAGGAAGAGACATAACACAAAAACTGGCAAGGCTCTTCACAAAGTGCATTAGAAAAGGTGTGATGCCTAAGCACTGGAATAATGCAATCATAGTTTTGCTGCATAAGAAAGGAGATAAATCAGAAATTGGAAATTATAGATCAATTAGCTTGTTATCCCATATCTACAAGTTGTTCACAAGGGTCATTACTAACAGATTAGAAAGAATACTTGATGAGAATCAACCGAAAGAGCAAGCTGGCTTTAGGACAGGATTCTCAACTATGGATCACCTTCACGTAATATCACAGCTAATGGAGAAAGCAAATGAATATAAAACACCTTTATGCCTGGCATTTGTGGATTATGAAAAGGCATTTGACTCCATACAGCATAAGGCAATGTTTCGGGCACTGGAAAGACAAGGCATAGATACTCCATATATTATGATTTTGAAGAAAATATATGAGAGTGCTACATCCTTTATTAGACTAGACAAAGACAGTAGCAAATTTAAAATCGAGAAAGGAGTTCGACAAGGAGACACAATATCTCCGAAGCTGTTTACTGCTGCCCTTGAGGAAGCTTTCAGAAGATTAGACTGGTCGCAGAAAGGAGTCAATGTGAACGGAGAGTACCTAAACTATTTACGATTTGCAGATGACATTGTGGTCATAAGCCACGATCCCAAAGAATTAGCGGAAAATCTTAATCAGTTATGCACAGTTAGTAAGGATTTTGGACTAAAGATGAATATGGCTAAAACAAAAGTAATGATGAACAAGTATGCCACGGAAAGGGAAATAACGATTGAAGGAGCAGTAATTGAAAAGGTGGAGTCATATACTTATCTGGGACAAGTTATTAGCTGTAATAATGATAAATGGCTGGAAGTCAAGAGAAGAATAAATTTTGGATGGATAGCATTCAGGAAATATAGTCACATACTGAAGAGCAATATCCCAGTTTGTCTGAAACGTAAAATAATGAATCAATGTATACTCCCCACCATGACTTATGGAAGTGAAACTTGGGCACTCACCAAAAGAATGGAAGAGAAGCTAAGAACTACACAGCGAAGAATGGAACGAATTATATTGGGAATCAGACTGTTAGATAAGAAGAGAAACACATGGATTAGGCAGCAAACTCAAGTAAAGGACATTCTTATCAAAACTAAAGAACTAAAATGGTCTTGGGCAGGACACATAGCTCGAAGACATGATGACAGATGGACTAAGAAAATAACAGAATGGTACCCAAGAGGAGCTAGAAGAAAACCTGGAAGACAAAGGCGGAGATGGATAGATGAAATTCATGAGTTTTTGAGTAGTAAATGGATGGCCAGTGCTCAAAACAGAAGGAACTGGAAAGTTGCTGGAGAGGCCTTCATCCTGCAGTGGATTGAAAATGGCTGATGATGATGATCTGTTAATAATTTTTCTTTTGTTTTAGACTGTTATTCTAAAATCTAATTCACTTATTTTCTTTAAAATAAAATCTACATACATAAAAATGTTTTAGTATGCAGATCACTAACGTGATTAAAGAAAGAATATGCAACTGTGCTGTAACATTTGCATCTCCTCTTCCACTAAAAAAAACCCTGAATTTGTTTTGTATTATTGACAGTTGATCACGCTTCTGGCTAGCCCATGTTTATTAGTAATTGATAAAATGCAACACTAATAATGATATTAGTGAGTACCAACATAATGCATAAAACAGCACCTGTACTAAAAAAATTACTTTTTTTTAAATCATGATAGTTTTAATATTGGAAAACTAGAGTGCTGGCTTAATAGTCCAATTGCCTTCTGAGATGAAGAAAAATAACTTTAATATGTGGAATATGTCTTGACACAATTTAGATATGAAAAAAGTGTATACCTTAACTTGTTTGAAGAAATTATCAACAAGTTGTCATAAACAACATTTTTCTTAAACAGCGTTTCCCAAACTGGGGTCCTGGGACTTCGTAGAACAGTTCCAGAGGGTCTACAAAACATCCAGAAGGTATCAAGTAATATGTGTTTATTTTCTTAATTGTACAGACCATTTATCTGTGCCAGTAGCAGTTGTATCATCACCATCCTCCACACACTGAGTGGAAAAGGCCTGGGTTCGAAACCTGTCGATGATGCGAGAAACTTTAGTGGGCTTTTTTACTCCATGGCTGAGTTAGTTGGTCTCAGGTGTAGATAGTAAGGCTTTTCCCCCATAAACCGGGGGGTTTTTCATCCAGCAAAACAGGCAAATCAACCAGAGAACACATGCAATTTAGAGACACAAATTACGGGTTTATGTAATCAATTACGGGTAACCCTAATATAATAATTTTAAGAATAATTTTTGTACAACCCATTTAATTTATTTTCAGTTTAAACATTTTTAATTTATTATTATTTGGTGGAGGGAAAGGGGCTCTGTATGCGACACTGCTCTCGACCATATACCTCCTTATCATATTTAAAATTTGGTACGAACTATTTCTGCCGAAGAAATAGCTTTTCCAAGATTTTATGGTAATGATTAATTGACAAAAAAAAAAAATTTGTATTTGTGCAACTGTAACTGTTGAAAGGAGTCAAAGGTCTGTCTGCAATGAAAGAGGGTGGCAATGGTCAAAGCAGTCAATGGTGGCAGCCCAATGTGTTCTGAGATTGTTGATACCTCAAAAGCTCCACAGGAAAGAATGTTCCAGTGTTCCAGACAATTGTTAGGGCTTTGTAGAGAATGTTCATTTCTTGATGGAATTGTGACGGCAGATGAACTCTGGGTACATCACTATGACCCAGAAACAACAGATGGGTGGGTAAAAAAAAAGCCAAGGTTAAATTATCTGCCAATAAGGTCATGTTGTCAGTCTTCTGGAACTCTAAAGGTATCATCATTGATCACCTCCCTAAAAGCAACAACAACACTGAGAAGTTTTTTTTTTTTTTTTGTAAGTGTTGGCGCATCGGCTTCTATGGCCATAATGCACCTCCCAAGTTGGGAGTTTTTGCAGTACTTTGATCCAAGCCCGAGGTGGGATTTGAACCCGCGACCTTTAGGTTGCCAGGCAGGCACTTTACCCGGTCGGCCACTGAGGAGTACTACAGAAACATCTTGGGAAAGTTAAGAGGAGCTATTAAGTTAGAGTGAGAAAGTTATCCAAAGGTGTCTGCCTCCTAGATAAATTCTCTAGCTCACAAATACCCCTGTCCCAGACTCACAGTGAATGTTGCACTCGGGTTTGGTTTAAAAATCTGTAGTACTCACTTGATTCTCCAGACTTCTCACCTTCAGACCTCTTCATTCTTAAAATGAAGAAACCATTCCTGCGTTTCAGATTGATGAGGTGGAAGTCCAGCTTTCTGCTCAAAGTGAGGACAGAGCAATATGGCCTTAGTTGCTAATGCTCCTAAAAACCAAATAACAAACAAACATCAAAGTGAGGAGTTTTGTTCAAGACACCTCAGAGGGCTTATCCATAGATGGGGATAAAATGTGTAGCTCTAGAAACACATTAAATATATATATTTATGGCCCCAAACATGAAAAGCATCAGAACCTATGGTATATTGCTCGAACAAATTAACATAACACAGAAAATGTGGCGTAACTCTTGCGATGAAGCAGGACATTTGGTATGGTAGTGTACCATAGAATAATGATGAAATGAGTAGATAGCAAGAAACGTCGGACAAGTGTAAGGGATATTTATAGGGGTTTTAAAAAAAATTAACAAAATAGTGACATTACAGTTGACATGAGATGCTCAAAAATATGGTCACATGCTATTAGTACTGTGAATGATCCCCTCCAATGGCTAAACAGGTCTAACATTGATGAACTATGCTTGATATAAGGGTATCTATAAGATTCTGTGGCAACAAATCCCATTCTTCCACCAGCATAGACCTTAGATCACCAAGTGACTGAGGAGTTAGCTGTTGACGTGCGACGCGATGCCCAAGTGCGTCCTACACATGTTCAAATGGATTTAAGTCTGATGATGGTGCTGGCCACAGCAGTCATTGGATATCTTCAGTTTCAAGATATTCCCCAACACTTGAGCTCTATGTACAGTGGCCTTGTTGTGCATGAAAAGAAAATCTGGGCCAACCCACAGTTCTAGGTACCTCTGTGCAGTTATGGCACCTCTATCAAACACATGAAGAGAGGTGCGATCATTGATCATTATTCGGCTCTGCACGAGAACACTGCCCCCACCATACATGTTTTTTTTTTCTCTGATGGTGGAGGGATGGTACCGCATTCCTCATTGGCTAAAACGGGACTCGTCAGAGAACAGAACTGTATCCCATTTTACAGGGCTCCAAGTCATATTTATGGTACCAGTTTCAATGAGCACCGAGGTGGTTTGGGGTTAATGGAATACACACTGGCTTCCTTGTGTAGAGTCCACTTGAATTGAGACTTTTTAACACCATTCAATTGGAAATGTTTTTGCCTGTGGCTGCAGAGACCTCATGAGACAGTTCACAACAGGACATCATGAGGTTTCTGCTGTTAGAGCTAGATAGCGTTCTGTTCTAGTTGACATAGCCCCAGGTAATCTTGGAACCATTACTAGCACTTCTTGTAATGGTTCCTGTCTCCTGAAACTGTTTCTATGGTGCCGAGACGACACTCAGTGATATTAAGCTAACGTGCCACCTCTGCCTGCGACTTCAAGTCGTCCAATGGCCCGCCATCTCAAAGAATCATGTAAACGATGATGACTTGCTATCCTCAGTACTGGAGCTGTGGCTGTCCCACAGCAGTCATTGGATATCTTCATGCGAAAAAATGGGAATGAAGTGATGTGGTCGCAAACCGTGTTTTAATAGGCATTAATAATTTGCATAATGTGCAGTGGTAGATTGATTTCTATTGGATACTTGGAATTTGCATGACAGGGTGCCCATTATATCATATATTCGCCTTCGGCGCCATTGTTCACTACAAAAAAATTTATTAAAACATTTTGTTCTCTTAATTTTGTAGAGTAGTGTATTAGCACTGTGCATGGGTTGAGGGTAGAGAAGGTGAAAGATACTTTTTGACGGTAGACGTCAATTCCTGTAGATTGTAATTTTCACTGTCCTGTTTGAAATTGAAGGGATGAATGAAAAAGCAGAAAATCTGGTTCTGTGTATTTAAAGTTGGACAGTAAATGGATGTAGGCTGTTTGTGTTCAGACCAGTTTGGAAGATAGAGAATTACAGAAGAACATTGTCCATAGAAGTATCTATAGAAAAGGTATGTAGCAGAAACAGAATGTCTATGAGACAGAGAGTGGAGAGACTTTGTAAAAGATGGGTCATAAATTGCCTAACTCCCTTTTGAACGAGTCTAGAAACCTTAGAGAAGTTACAGGCACCATCCCAGATGTAGGGACAATGTTCCATGGTGGGCTCATGCCAAGGGAAATCAGAAATCAGGGAGGGTAATTCCTAAAAGAGTGAAGTGATCTTTTTTAGAAATCTGAGAGTCAGACTCATCTAGTGATCTCGTGTGGAAATCTGAGGAATATCGCAGATAAGCATAGCAGCAGAACAACCCTTTTTTGTGAGATATAGACAGGACTGAGTTTTAGAATTGAAATTAATTATTTTTTTCCCATTGGAGGATTACCATTCAAGAAACTGGTAGTGGATATTCGAGAATTGAAGCCTGTTGAGCTGGGCGAGGTTTCTCATAATAATAAGTATATCTCTGCTACTGTGGATGGTATAATGAAATACCCGGGTCTATCAACGCCCTATGTGAGATTTTTTAGTGCGCCCTCTCCAACTTGAAATTTACAGTAAATCAGTGAATTTTGTGCCCCCTAAATTTTGGCACCCTGTTTGGCAGAACTGCTCGATCGTGCCTTAAGCCTGCCCTAGTTGTTTCTTTGGGTTTAACGGCGCAAGAGCAGCTAAGCCATAATGCGCCCAATCTCAGGTGAGAAATGGCATACAGTTTAATGAAAGTTTTTTCCCTTAAGATTTATAGCGCGTTTTAATATCTAATCCATTTAAGATAGGTAAAAATTCTGGCTTTTCCCTTAATATTTATAGCGCATTTTTATATCTAATGCATTTGAGATAGGTAAAAATTCTGGCTACATTCAGTGTATCTACTAGCAAATCAAAATTCAAATTATTATATTAGGGCCACCCGTAATTTCTTACATATACCTATATATGTATTATGACTATAAATTGCGTGTGTTCTCTGGTCGATTTGCCGGACGAAAAAACCCTGGTTTCTCGGGGGGAAAACCTTGCTATCTACGCGACTAACTCAGACACGGAGTGAAAAAAGCTGACTAAACTTCCTCGCATCATCGACATGATTCGAACCCGGGCCTTTTCCACCCGGTGTGGGGTGGACGGTGACGATACCACTGTGCTACCCACACATGCTGTATCTACTAGCAAATCGGAATAAAGTAAGAGATATACTTATTATTATCCGCCATATGGTGCAAGGAAGCCTGAGACTTACACTGCACCAGCCAAAAAAAAAAAAAAAAAAAAAATTCTGAATTACCCTGAGAGAGAAAGAGAGAAAACAAGAGTCAGAAGTAGAAGGGAATCACCAAGAAAGAGAAGAATGACGATATCCGGCTCAGGACCCTGTGTGTGCCAAGCCCATACTTACCAGATGTGAACCCCTGGGAAAATAGGGTAGTAAACGGGCCAGAGGCAGGCTGTTTTCTCTGTTGTGTAAGGGAAAATTTATAAGTAGATGAAAATGAGTTAGGTGGGTGCGCCCTATACGTAGCCTAGCGAGTATAACTTCTTGTCTGTTATCTCTGATACTGGATTTCCATGCTTTCTTTATACGCAATAACTTGCTGTTAGTTTGGTTCCCAGATTTCTTGTTATTTTCTTGCACATCGCTGTTTAATGAAAGGCTTGTAATGTGAAAATCATGCACTGAAGGATCAATAGTGTTAATTGCAGTTTTAGCATCTAAATTTGCATACTCGCTTTCCAGGATACCACTATGACCGGGAATCCGCCAGAAGGTAATGCTCTAGCTATTTTAAATTTAATTTGGTTAGAATAACCTAGATATGGACAAATAATGGATTGTCGTACTTTTTCTTCCATTGTATAGCTTGCATTGCACTGATTGAATTCGCGTATATAATAGCGAGCCGTATGGTTGTTGCCCACGCGAAATTTAAAGCTATAATAATTACATAGAGTTCTGCAGTGAAGCTGCTACATTCGATTGGAAATTTCTTGGCTGTGATGATATTGGGAAAAATTGCAGCCGCACCAACATGACTGTCACTTTGCGATCCACCCGTGTACACTGGAGTGAACTGTGCATATTGTGCTATTAGTTTTGCATACAATTGTAATATGTTCTGTCGAAAGTACAATTGTAAATATGTGCTGTCATTGATACTTTAGGAATTTTTTTCCCCATATTGAGAGTCATGAATGGCGTGGTACATCTAGAGAGGTACTGTAGAAGGCACACTAGGTTTTATATCCTTTAAGTCGATTTGCCACTCATTAAGTGTAGACCTGTAAGTGTAGATGTATCCCTGTTGATCATTTGATTGACGGGTAGGCTCTGTAAAGCTTTTCCCATTTTGGAGAGAAAAGTAGTTTCCAAGTTGTATGATTCAGTTGTCTTTTGACTTTTGCCGAATAGCTTACTAGGAGAGTTTCTCTGTGTAAATGTTGGAAGGTTCATTGGCTTCAGCATAAAGGCTCTGGATTGGAGATGTACAGTACATCAGCAAATCTATGGATAGGATTTCCAGTCAACAAAGGGTCATTAATATACAAGGGGAAAGGAGTGGGAGAAAGAAAATTGAACCTTGGGGGAAACCAGCATTAGTGGAGAAGTTAGAAAACAGAGAGCCAGCTACTCTCACCTGCAGTGATCGGGTAGAGAGAAAACTGAATACCGAATTACAGGCGCCTCCGTAGCCAGGTGGGAAGGAGCAGCAGTGCGTAGCACACGCTTCTTGATTAGACCGGGGTTCGCGCCCGTCACCACCAAATACGGAGGATGCGGAAAGGTCAGGGAATGACCACCGCATATCCCGGAGCAATATGGCCTTAGTTGCTAATGCTCATAAAAACCAAATAACCAACAAACCCAATTACAAAATAAGGCCTTTATATAATTATATAGCTAAGGCTTGAAAGAACTGTCGATTTACTCATCAAATTTCCAGCAAAAGCTTATTATTTCAGTAGTCACCTCTAAGATCCGTGATTAGAGTTTAAATTCATAAAAAGCAAAAGTAAAGGTGACCTTTACTTTTGCTTTTTATGAATGCTATGTCTATGCTAAACACGATCAAAGACCTTTGAAATGTCAAGAGTAACTGCCTTAGTTTACACAAACTTCTCCATTGAACTGGTGTCCATAGATGGGTAACATAAGCCAGTGGATTGACACTGACCAAATTGATATTGGCCATCATCGATCAGATGGAAGGTTTCAAGAGAGTTTTGGAGTTGGCGGTTTATGGATTTCTCCATTACTTTAGAAAGGGTAAAAGTGAGTGCAAATGGGACGATAACTGATTGGAAAGGATTTACTCTACTTAATGCCACCCGTCAAAGGTATTTTCCGCAACTTTTGCCAGCCTGTATTCCCATCTCTGTTAAAAACCTAATGGATCTGTTACCACTTCAGCTAAAAATAAAGTCGACTTGCTAGCGTACTACGTTTCTTCTAACTCTTGTATAGACGATCTTGGTAAACCACTTCCTACAATTTCCAGTACACTCTACTTAATGCCGCCTGTGGTCTTTCGAGAAAAGAATGTCAGAAAAACTTTAATCATGATGCCCAGGGCCCCGATGGTATTTCTCAACATGTTCTCAAAATCTGAGCTCACTCCTATTCGTTCGCCTTTTCACACTTTGTTATTTCACTGGTGTTTTTCGTTCTGCTTGAAAATTTATCCATATCCAGCCAGTTCCTAAAAGGAAAAGCACCAGTAAAATAAATTGTGAAAAGGCGA
Organism: Mastigoproctus giganteus; assembly: GCF_048544385.1. Taxonomy (NCBI): domain Eukaryota; kingdom Metazoa; phylum Arthropoda; class Arachnida; order Uropygi; family Thelyphonidae; genus Mastigoproctus; species Mastigoproctus giganteus. Next base: position 210,972,448 of record NC_143579.1, read on the forward strand.
ATAGGAGTGAGCTCAGGTTTTGAGAACACGTTGAGAAGTACCATCCGGGCCCTGGGCATCATGATTTGACCCCGGGGGCTCACATCTGGTGAGCATGGGCTTGGCACACCCAGGGTCCTGAGCTGGATATCATCATTCTTCTCTCTCTCTCTTTCTCTCTCTCTCTCTCTCTCTTTCTCTCAGGGTTTACTCGGGAACTTTTTTTTTTCCTGGTGCAGCATAAGCCTCAGGCTTCCTTGCATCATATGGATATTAATATTATTATTAAAAGTTTTTCTGATATTCTTTTCTCGAAAGACCACAGGTGGCATTAAGTAGAGTGTACTGGAAATTGTAGGAAGTGGTTTACCAAGATTGTCTGTAGAAGAGTTAGAAGAAAAGTAAAGTAGTATGCTAGCAAGTCGACTTTATTTTTAGCTGAAGTGGTAACAGATCCATTAGGTTTTTAACAGAGATGGGAATACAGGCTGGAAAACGTTGCGGCAAATACCTTTGGCAAAAGACCAGAATGCTCGACTACCAGCTGGACAAGAAGTACGTTTTCTACTCTTAGCCTGTACAAAATATAATTTGGCCTGATTAACAACTGTTTTGCAATTGCGAGCTTTGGTGAAGGCAGAAAATGAATGTGGAGAGTTGGATCCAAGCCAATTGCGATATACCATATTCTCATTTTGAACAGCCTTAGCGAAATTATTGGAAATCAAGGTTTAGATAAAGGATATAGTTATATATACACACTCACTGATCACTGAATTGTGACCACCCCATCCGTAATGGACTATGCCGCATGGCTAGCAGTAAAAAAAGCCGAACAGCTTCGTACGCCAGAGCAGTGGTAATTTACATCTGGTTGTGAAAGTGATAAAGTAGCAGTTATGGGATGTAGTAAAGGTATCACAGTTTCAAACCGGCATGGTTGTGGCAGCTCGTAAGTCGGGTGTTTCCATATCGGAAACGTGTCTTATAGGTTTCTCATGGCCCACTGTGGTTAAGGTGCACAAAGAATGGTTTCGAACAGGTCAATCCACCTCCCGGCTACAGAATTGTAAAGGATTACACAAGGTGGATGCCTGTGGTGAGCGAAGGGTGCATTGCGTTGTACAGGCTCAACGGCAGGTCACTGTGCGAAAGTTGCCATCGTAATACAATATGGGGAACGCAAGAACAATGTCCCAAATTAAGATGCGCCATACACTCTGAAGTAGAGGGTTCCACAGCAGAAGACCCAAGAAACGCCCTCTCCTCGTCGCTAATCATCGTCGACAGTGAATGCTGTGATGTCATCAACACGCTGGTTGGACACTGAGGACTGGAAACGAGTGTGCTGGTCCGATGAGTCCAAATGCACGCTGATGAACGCCTTCGTGTGTGTGTTGCGCAAGCAACACACACACGAAGCAACACACACACATGGACCCATCTTGCATGGTGCCCACCGTCCAGGCAGGTGTGGTGGTGGTTGCTTAATATCGGGTATGGTTTGCTGGTAAGAACTAGGGGGCCCTGGTGTGTGGACAAACGTTTCACTGGTGAGGTCTACTGGCAGCTCTTAGGTGACTATCTGCATCCTGGCATGTATTTTGTCCCAGACAGAGGATAATGCGCCGTGTCATCGAGTCCACACTGTGCACGAGTTGTTCGAGGAACACTGTGAAGATATCATTCATCTTGTTTGGCCTCCAAATTTGCATCACCTCAATCCAATTAAACATCTGTAGGATGTTTTGGAACCGAAAGTGAAGCGTATAGACACGCAACCATCATCAATCCCTAAACTGTGGAAAGCCTTGCAGGCAGAAGGTTGCACATCCCTATGGGCGTCTTCAGACATTCTAGTGGAGTCTGCCTAGGCGAAAGCAGTTATTATATGGGCGAACGGTGGCCCAACACGGTATTAGGTAGGTGATCATAATTCAGTGATTACTGAGTGTATATATAACTAACTATATAATGTGTACCTGTAATATATACATAACCATATTATGGATATGCATTAAAGGTAACTGCATTAACAGAGTTTTCGGTTAAGCTTCAGAAAGAGGCTCTTACTCGTGGATCTTTGCGACACCAAGTGATGTACAGGTCTGGCTGCGCCCACTGCTTCGCATTGATTGGAAGATGTCCTGTGAGTAATTTATGGTTAATTTATATTGGAATCAGTTTTATAGGTTATTTATTAAGAGGTTAATTCATTATTAAAGATTATAGAACTGTAGTTTTTGTTTTTAGATTACACTGCCATTTTGAACTATTTAAAGAAGGTTATGTTAGTTTACTCAATCAATTTGGGAAGGATTCAAGCGAAAAATGGTGTCCATAATCTTGTATACTATAAATTACGAAAACGGTTTTACGCATGAATCCGTCCCGAATTGGTGGCATAACCTTTTTTAACTAGTTCAAAATTAAAATCTATTAAAAAAAAAAGAAACTATATTTCTTTCGCTTGAATAATTCAGCGGCAAGAGGGAGAAAAAGTGTCTACTACGATGCACAAGCCTGGAAATGTTAGGTTTCCAGGCCTGTGCATTGTATTCCTGTCAGCTGTACCTGCTTGCAAAACGGCATTCACTTCAATGAAAAATTGTGGTGATAAGCAGTCAATCACTGCAATGCAGCGGGCGGAACTAAACCAACATAACTCATTGTCGCAAAGATTCATGGGTAAGAGCCTTGTACTGAAGCCTAACCGACTTTTCCACTTGATTTTGTACTGTATATAGATAATTTGAAGAGACGAGAGAAATTTTAGAGTTAATTTATTTTAATATGGAAAATTCTTTTCAAATTGCATTTTAGCAGGATAAAATTTCTGTGGTTTATGTATTAAATCGGAATGTACAAGATAAAAAAGAAAAAAAAATATTGGCATTTTACAATCTAACAAAATTCATTTAAATTTGCTTCACTTTTGAATTTTTCATAACAGTTTTCTACAACATCTAATTTATATACATATATATTTTGTTTTATCTTTTTAAATTCATACTTTTTTCCTTTTTCAATTTCTTACTTCTTAGCATTTTTCGGTTGAAATGTTTACTGTTGTAGCGTCTTCTGGATTGCCTAATGATACATTCGTAATATCACAAGCATGCTTAGATTTATTACAATTTTGACACTTTTCACAACGTTCACGTGGGCAATTTTTTTTATCAATATTTAACTCCATACCCCCTGTTGATACTGTTACTGGATTCATTCCTTTCCCGCTATCAGAAGTAGCATTTAAAACGAAAGTGGGATCATCACAGGGATCTGAATATTTTCGGTAATGTCCAGGCGAGGCCTTTTCCACTCTATTAATAACATTTAATTCCACCTCTTCTCCTTTCTTTCCTGATTGTTTACTAACATTTACATCAATTTCTCCTTCATTTCCTCGGTGTTTACTAACATTTACATCAATTTCTCCTTCTTTTCCTCGGTGCTTAATAACATTTACATCAATTTCTCCTTCTTTTCCTCGGTGCTTACTAACATTTACATCAATTTCTCCTTCTTTTCCTCGGTGCTTACTAACATTTACATCAAATTCTCTTTCACTTCCTTGGAGCTTACTAACATTTACATCTAATTCCGTTGCATTTTCATTCTCTCCAGGAGCATTTACTTCAATTTCTGTTGTATTACCACGTAAATTTATGTCCACTTCTGTTGGGTTTTGTGATTTAGGGCTAACACTCAGTCCCATAATATTTGGAAAGGTTGTCATTTCAAAATTTAGGTTATCCGAAGGTCCAAAAATATACGTACCCTTATCTTCTGGGATTTCATGCCCTTTCTCTGGGCTTATTTTAGTTGGCTGGGACATTTTTCTACTTTGTCTTAAACATAACGATTTTTATTCATTCTCGAACAGTTTGTGTTCCACTGTCTGATGTTCACGTGAACATTGTTTATTAATTTCACAGAAGTGTGGCGCATTTTTTTTTTTTTTTATTTCAAATTGCATATCTATTTTCAATAAAATAAAAAAATATTTGATGTTAAAAAATGCTGCCTACTGAAAAATAATTCTAGGAATAATAAACGATGCTTGTTTATTGAGCTTGGTTCGTGAGTCGCATAATATAAAATAAAATTAATTAATAAAATAATAAAAAACATTCTAATTTAGTTTTATTAATATTAATAAAGGTAAAATAATCCAAGGAAGCCAGGCCTAACTGCAAAAAAAAAAAAAAAAAAAATTAGAAAAATTTAAATAAATAATAATAATAATAATAATCCCACCACAGCAACATCCAGAAAACGTACGAGGAAAAGATCGAGAAGTACATGGACCTTAGACAGGAAGTCAAAGAGATGTGGCATATGGAACAAGTAACAACTATCTCAATCACCGTGTCAACCATCAGCATGGCGCCATAAGAACTTGGCAGCAATAGGCCTCCCAGCGAAGATCTACAAGGAGCTCCAGAAAGCCGCAATCCTGAACACCTTAGGATAGTCAGAGAATTATCTGACCAGTGATGATAACCGGACATAACAACCACCGCATGCACCTGGTATCCGAATCCGTCAAGGGAATGGGCAAAAAAAATTCACAGTGAGAAGAAAAAAGATTAAAAAAAAATAATAATAATAAAATAAAGACACAGGAATCAGCATCACAGGGTAGTAAATATAGAGGAATCGCTCTAGTGTAGATTCAGCCTTCATATACTGGAAGAACAGGGTAACGTCACACGAATTTTATTATAATATATTTTATATATATATATATATTTTTTTTTTTTTTTCATAAAATCAAACTGACACTGAGGTATGTCTAGCTGCGTGAATTTCATAGCTGAAGTGCCTATTTTGCTGGAAGGAAACACAATTTCCCAGGTAGGAAAACCTGGAAAATTACGCTTTTCATCCAGCGAATGTAATTGCTGTGTTACACGTGAGCAGGGCATTTAAAATGAAAGGAGCGAAATTGCAACCACGCCCCACTTGTGGTGGAGTCCTCCAAAATTTCCTTATATATTCCTGAGAGTGCTTAAGGAGACTCTCCCCACGAGAGCGAAAAGTATTTTGTTTACAGCAAATGCAGAATTTGCGAAAAACATGCAAAAGTTTTGGCAGTGGCACACTCAGAATTTTTATTTTGACGAGGGGCCCATAGGTTGCACATTGGTAGCTTTTACAAAACACATCACATGCCGACTATATAAAATAAAACAAAACACTCTTCGGTGGCTTTCTACCTTTTAGTCCCTTCCCTTGCGCCTATGGCTCTTGGAATAATCTTACTCCAAATTACTGCAATTATCTTCCTACCTTCGGACCCGCCCTTGATGTCACCAATTTGGTGATAAACAGCGTCCCTTAAGAGTAAGTCCATAAAATTCGATATTTCCTAAAATGTAATATTAAAATAAGTCTGGTACTTAAAAGTAAATGAGAAAAGATATGGCGTAAATTATTTTTGAAGCTTGTTTAATTAACATTCTATTTTCTTTTAATCAAAATATAAATTATTTTTTTCCATACTAAGACGAAAGTTATTCGCTTAAATTTAACAAAATATTATATTTGCTATGTGAATTCACAGTTAGGCTACGGGCCGAAATGTTTTATGTATGTTTTTTGAGTATTTATGCATGTTTTATGTATAATATGTGTTATGGTCACTTATATGAATCTCTGTATGAAAACAACAGGTTTCCAGAACTCAGGTTATACAAGTTTATTCAATAACGGAGAGCTTTCAAAATTACTTAACTTTTAAGCAGAAACAACAGCAGTTGATAGCATTTTCGAATGTATATCTTATTCAAATTCTGCATCCTTTAAACCAAAATGCCACAGTGTTTCTTATATTTCTATTATGTCTACATTTGTTGATTTTACCAGTACTTCCATTACCTCCATCTATTAATCCATCTTCCATCTACATTCGTAGCAATAGAATGCATAAACAAAGAGTGTGCCTCTTTCGTAAGAACACCATCAGCGCATATGCATACGATTTGTCATTACAATACAGCCTTGTTTCATTTAAAGCATTAGTTTAAAAAGTTTGTTTGATCGCTGTCGATCATCTTTATCTAGGGAGCGGCTTAGACATGTAAAACCATGCAACCGCATCACCATTCTCGATGTATTTCTCTCTGACTGAATCCTCATGAGGATGTGGATATAGAGATCACTTTTATCTTCGAAACTGCTTTTAGAAACTTAAATATCATAGGTGATGGTATTGTTCATTCGCTGTGGGATATTTCTGCCTGCACCTTTCAAGTAGTGCAATAGCTAGTTCGAAAATGTAACATAGCTGAACAACCAGTGTGAATTTCTTCGAAGACTTTAAAAGCGCCATTTTTTACTGACAATCTAAATTTAGTGTAATTCATATGTGAGAAATAAATTTTACAGTACTATAGTGTATCCTTGAACCATGGTTAGTTTGTTAGTTTTCTCTTCCATCAAAAGATGGAGCCACTTTATAAGAGAAAATGTCACATAAAAGCTTAATTATGATTTTTGTTTGATAGGTTAGCCCGCACATCCACTGTCACCCTCGTGGATAGCACAGTTTGTAGGATCGACGTCCTCCTCACATCGGGTGGAAAAGACCCGCGTTCGAGTCAATCGATGGCGGGAGGAATTTGTATGAACGTTTTTCACAACGTGGCTGAGTTAGTCGGTCTCAGGCGAGGGTGGCATTGTTTATTCTTTTGGAAACTTGGGTTTTTCGTCCAGATAAACAGAAATTCCACCACAGAACACACGCAATTTACACACAATATACACGGGGCAATATGGTCTTAGTTACTGATGCTCTTAAAATCCTATTACAACAAGAACAACAACCCCCATTTCATTCCAGACATGAGTAATCACTAATTTAATCTTAAGGATACCATATTAAAAACCCTGGCGACACAACAGCATTTATAATGCAACATTGTAGGGAAATAGTAATTAAAAAAATTATTAATTATATAGAAGTTCCCCAAAATATATATCAACATTTAGGGAAAATTCTGTACTATGACTTGGAAGAGCCAGATTTATATTTGGGCCCAAGCCAAAGTACGTGAAGAGGTCGCAAAATATGCAATTACTGATTTTTTTCCCATCACAGAACGAAACTGCAAACCCCAAGATAGCGAGTCCCAAGGTATGGCTTATGTCTAAGTAGGGCATTGGGCCCAAGTGCATCGCATCATACACACCCTTTTCCACTTTTGTATGGTCCTGTGAGTTTCCTGAAATATAGTTTCCACCCCTGTATACAATACTCGTGGTCTAACTTGTGTAATGAAAGAACCATCCATTTTTTCCCACTGCTAAATTCTGTACCTCATAGATACTTCTGCTACGATAACTACATGGCCCTACCAAAAGTATATGGACATTCTTGCAAGTGCAGTGAACGACGCGAAAGAAAGCAAGAATACGTTTAAAAGTATTCAGGCAATAGCAGCGACATCATAAACAAGAAGAATGAATTGCGGTATGGAACTTCCCAATTTAGTCGGATGCCATATCGACAATTTGTCACTCCGTATGGCAGCCGCAGTTTGAATAACCAAAGTGAACCGTTGTCGAGATAGTAAAAAGACGGAAGAGGCTAACAGGTGTGCATAAACGGTCAGGTTAGAAAAAAAAAAAAAAAAATGGCTGATAGGAATAGCCGATTCCTGAAGCACTGAAAGCAAAATGAGCAACGAATTTGGAAAATAGTAGTGTAAGGGAGCCTCCGTAGCCGAGTGGTCAGGAGCGGAAGTGCAGTGGTACACGCTCTTTGAGCTAGACCGGGGTTCAAGCCCCGACTGCCAAATACGGTCGATCTGCCAACCTGCACTGGACCAGCGTGGCAGATTATGGTCCATTTACCTCAGCAAGAATTGTTGAGGAGGCTTCCGTCCTGCAGTGGATTGATAATGGCTGCAGTTTTAGTAGTAGTAGAGGCGTGTGATGAAAGAAAGCAAGCATATGTAGCATCACCCCAAAAAAATTACTCCTTGAATTTATTTAAGCTGTCAACTTCCACAACGACAAATGGAAGTTTGCTACAGCAATCAACTACCCCGCTGGCTAAACGCAAATTTCCGCACATCTATTCTACAACTGTCTTTCCTCAATTTGAATTTATATCCCCTCAGGTTCGAAATCTGAGCAAGAGGAAGAATCCTATTAGAATTCAGCGTGCTCAACCCATTCAAGGCCTTATACGTCTCAATCAGATCACCTCACAGGTGCCTAGTGTCTAGACGCTGCAATTTGCAAAACTTTAACCTTTCTCGGTAAGAGGACCCTTTCGTTCCCCTCACCAATCTTGTTGGCCTTCTCTGTACTCGCTCAAGCAACTCTACATCCTTACTAAAATGAGGCCTCCAGACTGTACGCAGTACTCAAGGTGTGGCCAGACCATTGCCTTATACAAAGGGAAAATAATCTCCTTTTCCCTATTATCAAAATTCCTGTATATCATTGACAATACCCCATGACCTGGCAGCCTGTCTATACTGCTCAGAAAACTTCATATCTGACTGCACAATTACTTCCAGGTCGTTTTCATTTTCTTCCACCTTAAGTGTCCTACCACACGGTACGGTTCTCAACTGTATAGTGCATATGTACAGGGTTCTCAGGGTTACTTCCGCCCATATGCAGTACTTTGCATATGTTAATGTTAAACTTCAGCTGCCACTTCTCAACCCATCTGCACCAACTTTTCTAGATCCTGTTGCAGTAGCACACTGCAATTACGGTCATTAACAATCCTGCCAACCTTTGTATTATCTGCATACTTGGACATTAAGCCTGATATAGCTTCATCAATATTATTGATAAATATACGAAACAACAGTGGGCACAACACCGAACCCTGGAGGACTCCACTAATAACATTAGTCCACGAAGATAAGTTGTAAGCAGCAGATCTTACATGGTAGATCTGCTGCTTACAAATCCACATCATACCAATGAATGCTAGACGTCCTTTGTATTATGTGTGCATCATTCTTGGACCATGGAACAGTGAAAATGAAACGACGAGTCGCGTTACGTATTGAGACCAGACGGTCGAATGTGTATGACGAGTATGCCTTAGGAATATGCATTATTTACATCAGTATACTGCACCCACAATGAAATTCGGAGGAGCACGGTCATCCTGTGGGGCTCCTTCTCATGGTTCGAATTCGGACAGCTGGTTTCAATGCCAAAAACTATCAATGGCAAGTCCAACATCTTGGACAATTCCGTGGTGGACACTCTGGAAATTCTGTGGAAATGGACTCTCTATGTTCCTGCACGATAAAGCTACATCCCATAGAGAATAATTGCGAAAACCTTGTCCGAGGAAATGAAAGTCTAACAACTTGCCGTACCATCCCAGAGTTCAGAACTGAATCCGATCGAATTTGAGATGAGTCGGAACTGAAATTATTTTCCATGTAATTCCGTTTACATATTTAATTTTAATATATAACATTTGATTATTTAATACATCCAGACTTTCTCCATAAGAAATTTCTCGATATGTCCGATTTACAGAGCTTAAAAAAAATAATAAATAAAAAATAATTCTAGTAAGAGAGCAGGAAAAAGGATTCACATAGCTTGGATAGGATAATTATACAACTAATATAATATGCTGCATATTAAAGCGGTGTGTCCGGAAAGTGGATTTTAACCGCATATAGCAACTCCCACTGCCTTTACACGAGGTTGGTCCTCACTGTAAAATACGAGACCATTTCTAATAAAAGAGACTTTTTCCTGGTACAAGTACCTCTTAATGATTATGCTGCTGTTTTTAGCAAAGACCTAAGTTCATAAATACGGAAGGTTGGCTATTTCATGGCTAACCCGTCAGCTAGCCTCATGCTGTTGCCACCACAGGTTACCAAGGCTAGCGCCACTGCTTTGGGCAAAAGCCTAATTATGCATATAATTAAACTCCTTTATCAGTTTTCGAGCTTACTACCCTTGGATATTCATTGGCAACATAAGGACCTTTTTTTCTTATACTCCAAAAAATTCTTAATAACAAAGCCACTGGATTCATAACTGAATATAATATTTTAAAGACAGATAACATAGATATTTAAATATATGAGAAATGTGATTATAATTACATATCGAAAAAAATTATAACCAGTCTTGTGCTATGAATGTCACAATAAATTAAAATAAAACACCTATTAAGAAAAATAATAACCAATTCAGTTTACCAGCAATTCACAGATAATTGTGTGGATGCTTTCACTAGGAGTACTCAATGCTTTCTTTTTGCTAAGTCGAGGCAGACTGACTACAAATTACGTCAAGTGTGTGTGTGTGTGTATGCGCAACAAAGCAACTAAGGATATGAGGCAGCTGTGTCTCTAATTGCTTCTATCATTCCGTCGGTTTGCTGGTTATTTTACGAAAAACTGGAGTTTCCGGAAGAAAAAAATATAACCCCATTGCCTGAAGACCGATTAACTCAGCCCCGTTGCGAATAAAGTAAATATTTCTCATACCACTGACAGGATTCGAACCCAGCCTTTTAGGATAGTGTAGGAGGAGAGGTGAACCGGTTCTAAACGAAAATTTTTAAAAATCGTCTGAAATTTTTTTTTCCTACTTAAAATGTTTGTACCAGTATTTTCTCTGGAATTAGATATATGGCTTAAAGGCAAACAATTTTTTTTTTTTTTTTTTCATACAGAAACTGTGCTAGCCACGTGAGCCCGCTCTCGTTGCTAGCACAGTAACTATAACCACATTTATACTTATTCTTCCACACTGTGTGGAAAATGGCTTGTACAGTTTCGTTCACTGGTCTTGAGGAGGACTGCGTGGTTTTTCATCCCGAAAATAGGCTAAATGCCATTTAGCGTTGAGGCATCCAATGCCTAATGGCCTTAGATGCTCACAATTTATATTAAGCAAATAGCCATCACTCGCAACTGGCCAGGCCAAGGTGTGTCCGCATGAAACTATGTTCTAAAGTTCTGTCGACAGCTCATTTGGAGATATGGATTCGATTCCCGTCGAAAACGGGATTAAATTTATAATCCTTTTCAGTCGAGAATGTTGTTAGCCACTCTCACGCGGAGGGAGTTAGTCACTCGTGGTTTTTCAGCCCGTACAACTTTGACGCACACTTCTAAGGTAAGTACATAGTATCGATATGTTACAAGCTCCACTGCTTTTGAAATAATAATTTGAGTTTTTTGTCGATATTCGCTAAGCCTACACTAATTTATTATGACTATTTCGTAAAGGCATGACTATATACAATGCATCTTGTAATGTATCCACTAGCTGACGGCCCTACGTACCCAAAAACTTTATAACACTATGCTGGTCCTATTTGGACAGTAGCAGAATACGGCTGGAAATGTATAATGAAAACGGCTAGTTAGAAATGTTCTAACTACAAATCTTCTCATGTCACGTCTCCAGCAATTTTTAAAACTATGTAATCATGAATTAGAAAGCAAATGAATATAAAATGCCATTATGCCTGGCATTTATGGATTATGAAAAGGCATTTGATTCCATATAGCAAAAGGCAATGTTTCGGGCCCTGGAAAGACAAGGTATAGACATCCCATACTGATTTTGAAGAAAATATATGAGGACGCTACCTCCTTTATTAGATTAGACAAACACACTAGCAAATTTAAAATTGAGAAAGCAGGTCGACAAGGAGACACAGTATCTCCAAAGTTGTTTACTGCTGCCCTTAAAGAAGCTTTCAGAAGATTGGACTCATAATCTTCTGAAAGCTTCCTTAAGGGCAGAAAGGAGTCAATGTGAATGGAGAGTACCTAAACCGTTTACGATTTACAGATGACATTGTGATCATAAGCCATGATCCCGAAGAATTAGAGGAAAATCTTAATGTTATGCAGAGTTAGTAAGGATTTCGGACAAAAAGTGAATATGGTTAAAACAAAGGTGATGATGAATAAATATGCCACAGAAAGGGATAATCATTGAAGGAGCAGAAATTGAAAATGTGGATTCATATACTTATCCTGGACAAGTCATTAGCTGTAATAATGATAAATGGCCGGAAATCAAGAGAAGAATAAATCTCGGATGGATAGCATACAGGAAATATAGTTACATACTGACGAGCAATATCCCAATTTGTCTGAAACGTAAAATAATGAACTAATGTATACGCCCCACCATTACTTATGGAAGTGAAACTTGGGCACTCACCAAAAGAATGGAAGAGAAGCTGAGAACTACACAGCGAAGAATGGAACAAATTATATTAGGAATCAGACTGTTGGATAAGAAGAGAAACACATGGATTAAGCAGCAAACACAAATAAAGGACATTCTTATCAAAACTAAAGAACTGAAATGGACTTGGGCAGGATACATAGCTCGAAGATATGATGACAGATGGACTAAGAAAATAACAGAATGGTATCCAAGAGGAGCTAAAATAAAACCGAAAAGACAACAACGGAGATGGACAAATGAAATTCAAGGGTTCGTGGGCAGTAAATGGATGGCCATTGCACAAAACAGAAGGAACTGGAAAGTTGCTGGAGAGGCCTTCATCCTGCAGTGGATTGAAAATGACTGATGAATCATCAATTAAAAAATATTTATTCATTGATTAGAAATTTTGTATTTCATTGGGGTGGCACATAAAACCACATAAAAAAAATAATATAAAATAACTTTGCTTATACTCCATCCTGATCGTTATGTGTCCGAAGAGTTCACTATTTATTTGACAAGAATATTATCAATTACCATATTTCGCGTCACTTAGATTCTAACCATGGTCAACTCGCCTGTACTACTGTACTTAGGCATTGAATACTCTGCTTCGTCAGGCTTAAAGAAAACTGATTGAATTAAGAAAACTCCAGAGTATTAAACGGTAATTTTATATTACGCGTGGCAGCTTTATTAGTAGGGCAGTTTTGAGGTTACCTTCATTGAAAAGCGTATCCTGAAAGGATATATAAACACCTGTTCATAGCTCCGTGATAGCCAGTTACTTTATTACTGTACTTTCTTCCAGGTCCTACCTTATTTGAACTATAAAGATGATTCTGTATGCCGCGGTCTGACGTGCCCCAAATCTCACTGTAAGAAACCGACAAGTGTCCTAATTTCGGTAGAGCTGAATAGAATTTTGATTAGAGATGTCGTCTTGGAGCTTAAAAAGTTTTTATGAAAATTTTTATCATGCAGTTCAATGTTGGTAGCATCAACTGTGTTTCTCAATAATATTTTGTAATGTGCAATGGTTGGGTATCTATATAACACAAATCGAGCTTCCTAGACTTTTTGATAAATCGTTGTTAACTCTCAAGTCACTGGAAGCAATGAATTTCTTTGTAACACAAATCGCCCACCATGTCGTATTTAAACAGTTATTCCTTAAAATGCAGGTTCACTTAAATATCTTTTAGTGTATATTTATTTTCTGGATGAATATCGCTAACAAATGCATACAATATATACTCCCGCCTAAAAGTTTGGAATCACAGCGTATGACAACAGCTTTCGTTAATTTTTTTTTTTTTTTGAAATTAACTACATATATACTGGTTTTTCAGCAAAATGTCCTCCCCCAAATTTTATCACTGCCTTGCGCAGACGTGGCCTTCTGCCGATTAATTTTATAATAGCGTTTTGACTAACATTATTCCAAGCGATCTGCAAGGTTTCTCATTAATTTATCATTCTAAATATACAAAACAACAGAGGACCCAACGCAGAACCCTGTGGGACTCCACTAATAACATTAGTCCACGAAGAGCAGCACCCATTGTAATCACCTTCTGTCTTCTCCCACTCAACCATCCTTTTATCCATTGTAGCAACTTAACCCTTAATACCATTCTGCTCCAATTTGTACAATAGTCTTCCATGTGCAACAGTGTCAAAAGCTTTCCTGAAGTCCAAATATATGATATCAAAATTATTTTTTGCATCCAGTTCCTTTGTAACCACATCATAATATCCTATCAGATTTGTTAGACAAGGCTTTCCCTTAACAAACCCATGCTGTGTCTGAATTATTGCTGCAGTCTAGTCTAGATGATCTTGCAATGCATCTTTAACCAGTCACTCCATTTTCAAAACTTCTGCCATTTTCAAATCTTAATAATTCCTCATGTGTGAATGTAGATGCTGTTCAATAAGGATCATTCATTATTGAACAGCCCTCGTAATTACAAATACGTAAAATGTCGACTTCGATGTACTGTAATTGAAATATTTGAGTGTGCAATGCCAATTGTACTAAATAAAATGGCTTAGGGAACACCCGGAATTGAACCAGGGACCTCTCGATCTGCAGTCGAATGCTCTGCCACTGAGCTATGCTCCCTTGTTAGCACGTCTAACTTTGCTAGACTCTATATAGGAGTCCTCTTCTATATAGATTTCTATATAGAATAGAAGTCTATACTCCTATATAGAGTATAGAATAGAAGTATAAACAGAAAATAAATTTTCTGTTTATACTCCAGGTTCTTCAATAATCATATGCAATAATAATTCTACTCGGACTTTTCTTTTCTGAATAGGTAGTTTTGCCTCGATTCAAATGTAAGAAATGTACGCACAGGATTTCAAAATTCAGAAGGGAGAAAAAAAAAACGTGGAGGTGCCGGGGATCGAACCCGGGGCCTTTCACATGCAAAGCGAACGCTCTACCACTGAGCTACACCCCCTTTCGTTAATCACGTTACTGTTGCTTAATGAATTCTTAGAATAGTGTTTCGACGAAATAGAAGTATACATTAGTGGTAGGGTTTTCAATTTGAAATCAATTTGTTTCTAAGTGGCATGGATTCGACTAACCTAATTTTGAGTCACTTCTGTCTCTTCCACCTCCATCAGTAAAGAGCATAGCGAAAATTCTCCGTATACCACGTTAGAATAAATTGGTTAATCTGGAAATTGAAGGAATGGATCAGGAAAGGTGACTCAATTTACAATCATATTCTTGAAAGTAGTCACAACAGATTTCACGTGATTTTATTTAAATTTATCTGCTGGCATTAAAGTACTTGATCAACCTTGTCTTTCAAGTATTCTCTGTCTCTTGGATTTGAGTCCACAATTATTTGGTTTCAATTCACATTCATGACTGTTTAAAAAAGTATTATTCAACAACCGGAGGATTGACCCGGGCACTTTACACTTGAAAAGCGAACACTCTTCCACTGAGCTACATCCTTCAGAGTTGCCACAAAAGGACCTGAGGAGTGTACAAAAATGTTAAAAATTAATATTTCTACAGTTTTTTTTTTTTTTTTTGGTAGTTGTTGGCGCATCGGCTTCTGTGGCCATAATGCACCTCCCAAGGTTTTTGCAGTACTTTGATCCAAGCCCGAGGCGGGATTCGAACCCGCGACCTTTGGGTTGCCAGGCAGGCACTTTACCCACCCGGCTAGCCCGGTCGGCTATTTCTACAGTGCTGAATTCGGATAATCATTAGGATAAGTTTCCCCTAAGGGGAGCCATAATATTTGATAAATATCCTAAATATTTATCCGAATTAAGTTATTACATATATAGAGAGTCAGTTCTAAATGTATGAAAAAAGAGATAAATTGAAAGAACACTTTAGTAGATAATGAGACCCTCACATATAAAGAGATCACTGCGCTACACTCTTCTTTTGCCTGCTTGTGTAATGAATCATAAGTAAAAATAATATAGAAGTCTAGTCTAATTCGTGATATAGAGAGGGTGGACAGACAGTTTGATACAACCCTGATCTTTCCACATCGAATTCTCACTGTAGTCTCTCTCTCCACCAGTGGAAAGCAAACATGAATGGTAGAGTGTTCAGTTGGAAATCAGTTTTTGCTTTCGATGTCGGTTTCTTGTGTTTTTTTTTTTGTCTTTTTCTTTTCAGTAAAAAAACTCATAAAGGACTATTTACATATATATTTTATATCATTAAAATACAGTGCCGAGAAAAACGTAGGTCGATTAAATGGAGCTGAAGGGGATCGAACTCGGGATCTTTCATATACAAAGCGCATACTCTATTAGGGAGCTACACCTCCCCCACCACGCAACGTACAAAAAGAAATCATTTAGCAGAACACAATACTATTATCAATAAACTCCACTGAAAACACTCCATTCCGGGGAGGGGGATCTCTGAAGAATACGCCATGAAACCACTCTCTATCAAAAGAATTCTATCGGTAATCAAAAAATTTTCTCCATTTCGATTGGCACTTTTTAAAGCATATTTTAAATTTTAAAATAATTACATCTGTAGAATGGCATTGAGAAAACTATCAAAGAAATCATTAATAAATAATCTATTTAGGGTAAATGTGTAAGGGAGTATAGTTCAGTGGTGGATCATTCGACTGCGGATTGGGGGGTCCCTGGTTCAATCCCGCGTGCTACCTGATTTTTATTATTTTAACCCGCGGGGCTCATATCTGGTGAGTATAGGCTTAGCACACCCAGGGTTCTGAGCTGGATATCATCATTCTTCTCTTTCTTGGTGATTCCTTTCTATTTCTGACTCTTGTTTTTTCTCTCTCTGGGTAATTCAGAATTTTTTTTTTTTTTTTTTTTTTTTTGGCTGGTGCAGCATAAGCCTCAGGCTTCCTTGCACCATATAGCTAATAATACTACTAATAATAATAATAATTTTGTGACGTTGGGCAGACTTCACGAACTTGACGGTCTAGATCAGCGTTTTCCAAACTGGGGTCCGCGAAACGTTCAGAAGGGATATCAAGTAATATATATATACTGTATATATATGTGTGTGTGTGTAGGGGTCAGCAGATCTCAGTAGTTTGGGAGCCGCTGATCTAGATGCTCCCATAAAAGTTCTATTGGGTTTAAGTCATGCGATTCGGGTTGCCACACCATAATTTGCAGTGTCCTCTATACCACATCCTGTTATTTAGTTGATAGAAAGCCCCTGCACAGCTTAGAGCTGTGCTCAGAGTCATTGTCTTGTTGTAATATAAAATTTCTTCCACAAAGTCGAAGTTCAGAGGATATTGCTTTTATAGCCTTCTTTTAAAATTCCTTCAATTCTGACAATCTATTTAAAAAAAAAAACAGACGCAATCGCAGATCATGATGGAACCACCACCTTGCTTGATTGTAGAAACTAAAATTGTCTCACATAAACTACAGGCTTGGATCCAAAAATTTCAAATTTGGATTCATTTGTCCCCAAAGTTTTTTCACTCTTCAATTGTTCAATGTTGGTGGCTTTTAGCCCAAGCCCACCGTTTCTTTCGATTTTCGGTTCTAATAAGGGTTTACGGACCGCTACACGACCACGAAGTCCTGCTTGTTTAAGATGATGCTTTACAGCGGATGTAGACTCGGGAGTTTCTCTGTTCCTATAGAACTCAGCTCGGATTCCATACCGGATGGAAAATACTTCAGTTCGAATTCCGTCAATGGTACTAGAAATTTTTATCGGTTTTTCGGGAAATCAACCACAGAATGCATGCAGTTCACAGACACAATATGCTGCCCCATAGACTTACTTTCTTTGGCGCTTAACACATACACACGCATGCACGCACTCAATCATATGCACACACACGTTGCCAAGCTAAATTCACACCTCATCCATAGTTTGCCATCTTCTACTACTGTACTAAGAAACAAAAATACAAATCCACCTCTTTACAATAGAGAAAATGCTACAGATGTCATTAATATCCCTGTAACACAGAACGCTTGTGGTTGAAGGTTCTCTACTTATGAAAGGGAAAAGAGGCTTTCCTGTCCTATAGATGCCATTCACTCCATAGAACAAAATGCTTTCTACCATAAAATGTTCGGGGACGTGATGTAGAAGTTGTGGCTAGAAAGTCTCAGAAATTATTTTGTAAGTTAAACTTGATTTTACTAGTTATTTTCTTTTGTTCATTCCAACTAGTTTCCTTTGAACAGGTCTGCACAATTAGAAACATTTCTGGAATTCGTTTATTGATATCGATTTTGGTGATCTCAACGTAGATGGTTGAAATTTCTTCAAAGTTCCAAAAATGTGTCCCTTTCAAAGAAGTTTTGACAATTTGTAATAGAAAGAAGTCAGATGAGGCCAAATTTTGAATAGCAGAGAGCAGTGGCGTACCCAGAAATTTTGTTTGGAGAAGGGTGAGACTACTTTTCACAATGGTCAACACGTGACATGTAATCAAGGGGAATTATGAAGAGAGTTAGATAAGGTGAATTACAGCACTTAGTGCTCGGCTTAGACCTTGCTGCACAACCTCCCCTTTTGGATATCACAATGATTATGACTGTAGTCCAACCATACCGTGTGGCAAGGCATAGATTCGAAATCCGTCTAAACCACAAGAATTTTTATGGGCTTTTTTCACAGTAACCAAACTAGTTGGTCTTGCAAGCGTTGCACTGTCCACTTCGCCAATTTTTTGCGCTCTTGCGATTGCACGTTGGATATAATAACCATCCTCCTCACGCCGGCTGGAAAAGACTCTGTTCGAATCACGTCAGACAAGCGAGGTATTTTACCAACATTTTCTCACAATGTGGCTGAGTTAGTCGGTCTCAGGCGATGATTGCATTCTTCTTTTCTCTCGGAAATTCGGGCTTTTTTGTCCAGAGAGTTACTGACACTGAGTAAAATGAAGGCTATCAGTGTACTGCGTACTCTAACTCTCTAACTAAATCAACCGAAGTACACCCTTAACAATGCCGCCAAATTCTAATCAACGTATAAATTCCACCGGTTTCCTGTAAATCTCTAAGACAACTAACACTATTAGCTAGCGTATAGCCTCACATGTCTAAATTTAATAACATCAAAATTTTGCCCGACCTATTTGGCCTTTAACACCATCTCTTTAGCGTTCAACCCCAACCAGTGATTTCCTAACAGCAATCCCATTAAGCATTAATGTCAAACGCAATTTTTTTTTTTTTTTTAAATAGGTCCTAGCCACTGAAATCCCAGGAAACTAGGTGGCAGGACCTGCCAGAGCAATTTGTTGTGATACTGGATACACCCGGCTAGCCTCCACGTGGCAGGGTATGAGCAACGTTGGGCCCCACTAGGGGCCTGGCGGCCAATAAGCCGGATAAACAATGGGCACAACATATCACACTGCACAGACACGGCCCACACACTTTCAAGTCTCTGGCTTGACAGTGTACTGTCCTCGATACAGCGAAACACACGCGGAGATGGGAGAAATCCCAGGTGCCGTCCGACACAAACATACCTTATACCTTGTACTGCGTACACCGATAGCCTTCATAGCCTCATAACCTTCGTTCCTTTTGTACAAAAACAAAAAGAACAAACAAACAAAACATTTTGTTGTCAAGGGTTATTTTCACTACATTTATTTTGTAGGAAAAAGTTACAAATATCAAATTCAAATAAAATATGCGGGGTTCAATTTGTGATGTCATTCTTCCCATTTCTTACTTGCAAATTCAGGAAACGTTTTTATTCATCATGTACGTGCTGTGTAGACTTTGTTTTTTTGCTCTTTTTTGTTTCATACTTTCCATTTCAAATACTAGTTTACTTTCTTCAAGAACTGTACAGCATTCGTCTACTTGGGCAACAGTCACCATTATAACTCAAAACCTTAATCTGGACTATCACATATAACCAAACATTCATCTCGAAGAGTAACAAAATAATAAAACCAGCAATTTAATAAGCTGTAAATTTTAATTATTTCCTTCCTGTAATCTAAATATCCAAACGCACACACTTACAAAGGTGTTCCGGAATGTAACTGTTGAGTGACGTTTTAAGACTACTAAATGAAAAAGTGGGCGAACTGGTGCGACCTAGCAAAGTCGAGTGAGGTCAACGAAAGAGAATACAGGTGTTCATTCTCAATCCACACAAGCTATGACTTTTAAGCTTTCGCTATTCCTTTCTAGCTATGACTAAGTATAATAAAGAGATCAGTGGTATAGGAACGCAGTCTAGATAATTACTTAATATTTAATTCAAATTCTTTTTTGAAATACTCTCCAGTCTCGTTAATTAACAATTTTCACCACATAAACACGAGTAGTGGATTGACTACAAATATAATGTTCAAGGTCTAAATATTTCGAAACTGCATGCGCCAGTTTGTAAACAGAATTTCTTTAAAAAATAAAAGAAAGGAAAAATAAATATATACATATGACCCATCCCAGTTTCATATAATTCTTTGCTCGAAATAATTTACTGGAGTCTTTTAAGAATTTTCAGGATTAATACTTCCTCATTTTTTTATTTTATTTGAGACTCGACCTTGCTCCATTTTTTTTTTATTTTTCTTTTTTTTTGTTTTCACAGAATGCAATCATTCCTCAATTCCTCTACTTCCTTCAACATCTGATGGGTGTCTTGGCTTCACTCCAGGTCATCACACACGGAAGGTTCAGTGGAAGGGGCAACGTGTCAACATTCGACTTGGATATTTTATGCATGATTTATAGCCGACATTAAATGTTTGTTATTATTCGCTTCGGCGTATTGCTGAAATAATTTAAGAGTTTACACCTGTGACGTATCACAAACCAGTTAGAGAACATACGCAGTTTTCATATATTTAATCGTGTTACCTTTCTTTCTAAAAGGATAATTTCTATTAAATAAACATTTCTAAGACTAATAAACACTGAGATAAAACTTATTTTGGCGAATGAAATTCCACAAATTATAAAAAAAAAAAAAAAAAATTTATGATTAATTTTACATACCAGTAAGAATTTTCTTCATATTTCGCGACCCTGAAATAAAAATTATGATCATGATTTTGCAAAATTAAACAATAATTTAATGATTTAGAAAATTAAATTTTCTAATATACCATCTTAAACGAATTGCAAGTAACGCTGATGAGAACCCTACTGCCACCTACATTAAAGCAAAAATTAAAAATCAAACTACCAAAAAAAATTAAATTAAATTAATTAAAAATATTGAATACATAAGCAGGGACCTGCACTCACCCAAGAAGCACGATGGGGGAAAAGGGGCATTAACACTCCTTCAGAGTTATTTGTTGCAGTTTCTAGCAATTCCTTAAACTGGTATAATAGTGTTTAATTTTGTAAATCATTATTTGATTACACGACTTTCAATGTACAATTTAATGAAAAATTATGGCGTTTAGAATGCAACATATATTTAAAATCAGATAATCTAGAAATATAAAATTTCATTGTAGAAACAGTTTGAGAATGTAAATAATGAAAAGATTTAGATATAATAAAAGAATATTAAGCCTTTATTCTGGAGTTTTGTTTATTTTCTTTCTTCAAATAAAAAAAAAATAGGAATGAATAATGAAGGCCGCATAACTCAAGTAGAAAAATGGTTACAAAAATAATTAGTAACAGTAGTTAGAAAAATGTCGCAGTACCTAAAACTTTCCAAATGTTTATCCCAAAAAGTAACTACAATAGCGATAACTATAATTTAATACGAGAATATTGGAAAAAATATTTATTACATATGGGGATTTCAAATTTATCAGAAAGTTTCATTCTGTTTGTTAACAGCGGCGTTGATCGGTGCGATTTTCAATTATTTCAAATTTCTCCGGGCCTCATATTAACTGTACTTACGCGCATGCGCTGAGTAAAACCGCAAGATGGCATTTGCAGAAATTAGTAAGAAGGTGGAGCAATGATTTGGGGAAAAAAAGGCCCAAAGCTGGCTAGGATTCACCGAAGAGTTGTAATACAGTTTAGAGTGATGCACTGTTGAAAACACAAGGTATGAATGCTGAACAATATCCTCCATGCTGCACGGCTGCAAACGCATCTTTGCTGACGTTCAATGTTGTGTACATCATCAAAAATTAGAAGTTTATTATGGACAACCGCTGCATTTCCATTCATGAAATCTCATCAGAAAGGAACAACAGCGTTCGTAATGTAGAGACAGCCATTCGGGAGTAAAAAAAAAAGTCCCGAAAAGGCCAAGAAAGGATAATTCTTCTTCAGGACAACGCTCGGCCCCATATTGCCTATAGCATGCAATGCTTTAAGCTGAGAGAACCTATAATTCTCTCCCCTTATAGCCCGACATGTGTCCTTCAAATTTCGACCTCGTCGTAAAAGTTTTTAAGAGGACAAGAAGATTGGCAGAAATCCTGCATTATGTGGCAAAATCCTGCATAATGCCGCAAAGGACTGTGGCTTCATTCAGTTACGACTAATACTAATTGAGATTTTACCGAATTTAGTTTTAGAGAGAACTGTGTAAGGTATGCTGCCATACTCTATGGGCTGTTGGTGATGGCAGCAGAGTTTTTGGCCTGTCGGTTTCACTGATCCGATACATGGGCTTTAGCACAGCGATTGAAATCCATTTGTTAGCATAGGAACGGATGAACAGAGACAGTAAATAGAGTCCCGATAGCACCTCGCCCTCTGATACACCAAAGTTAACTGTCTGTCTGTGTGAAGGATTTTTTATTCATGGTCAGGTGAAAAACCCCTCTCGTTAGGAGCAACTTTAAGAATGCAAGGACATCGTCTTTAATCTGATATCGCACAACTGTAAAAGGGTGTGAACGTCACTGCAGTCAAATGTGAATTGGACATCCAGGTCGACATCTGCTAGCTCAACTCCATTTTTAAATGCCTCCAGATTATCTTGGTGGTTGTTGACAAGTTTATTATGGTGGATTTACTTTTCAGTGTATAAATGTTTAAGGAGAACAGCAGAACAGGATTTGCTGGGTTGAAATGGGAAGTAGATACTTCTCCATTACTTTGAGGATGCACGAGGCTTTTATTATAGGTCTAAACTGTGCAGCTGAGGTGGCTCCTTGTTATTGGGGAATGGGCTGTTGTTGTAAGATTTTAGGCGCATCAGCAACTTAGCCCATATTGCGTCGTATATAATGTGTCTGAAATTTGCATGTGTTCTGTGGTCAATTTGCTGTTTGCTGGACAAAGAACCGGAGTTTCCGGGGGAAAAACTATGCTACCCTCTCCTGAAATCGACTAGCTCAGCCACTTTGTGATAAAGACCCACGGGATTCGAACTCGCCAATTATACCAACTGTGCAACCTACGACGGCTGGGAATGGGTCCCCAATGTATGCTGCTTTCAGGCTGTTGGAAAGAACTGGATATGAGGATGAGATTTAGAATCTCTAGTAGTTCATCTATGATATGGGATTCAATCATATCCAGCACAGCTGTCTTTGGTGGAAGATCATTAATGACATTAATTAGCTCCCTTTTGAAATGGTGAATCAGATTGATTACATCCTTATTCAGCAAAGGTGGCGTTCCAGTGTAATCACAGAAAAAACACTTTCTGGAGCAGATTGTGGCAGTGATCATTAGCTACTCTACATGATTCTCAAGCTGAAGCTGAAGAGGATCATGAATAAGGTTTTCCCTAGACGATTGGATGTAGAAAATATTTCAAACGATTATATATTTGAAACAAGCAATCGTTTTCAAGCTCTATTAGAACTAGATGACGATATGCTGCTTGAAGAAATGTTGGAAAATACAAAAAGCATTATTAAGGATTCAGCAAATAGATATATTAGAGAAAGGTCAAAGATCAGGAAGCCATGGATTACAGAAGCCACTTTTAAAGTTATTGAACAGAGAAGAACTGCAAAAGCCCAGAACAAGGAAATCAAGAGTATCAGGAACTAAGCGAAGTCATCAAACGCTGTTTAAACCAGGACAAACGGGATTATATCAATCGAAAGTGCAGACATTGCTCCTTAAAGCTCTTCAAACAGAGAAGTTTTTCCTGATTTATTTTCTGCTTTATTAGTTTAAATTGTCATATTAACTTATTTTCTAGAGTAGCTTTATATTCCTAGTTACGATACTTAGTTTAAAGTTTAACTTAGACAGAGATTTCGTAGATATTACTTAGTATCGGTAACGGTATCAAATCCACGTGTCACAAATTGAACGAGAGGTCTTTTAACCAAATTTAGTCGATTTATTAACCAATTGTTATATCAAATTATCTTCTATAAGTAGATTATAGACCTAGTCAGGAACCTTAGTTTATTCTAAATTGAGATAGCGAGATTTCGAAGCTAATCAATACTTACGAGTCCGTAGAAATACCGTTCGTGAATTCCCGCCATTTTTACACGATAGCATAAGCTTAGTGTAGTATACTGCATAATATAATATTGTCAATTAATCAGTAAATCTATTAATCTTGATAAACTTTATTGTCAATAAAATTGTATTTTTAACTCTATAAATATATATAACGACTTAATCGTAACAAATAATTAATACATAACTATAGTGGTACACGTGATACGGAAGTTGTATAAAGGGAACACTAGATACCGAAAAAAAAAAAAAAAAATATATATATATATAACATAACTGTTTTGGGATATAACTTAAGGATTTAATTTTTGTTTTAAATTTTATTGAATTAAATTGGAATCATGACTCTGACCAGAGCAGCAAAGCAAAAGGCTCAAGCTAATGGGAGTGCTGTGGTTCAGGGGAGAACTGAGGGGGGCAGTTGCCCTCTGAATCACAGTCTATTAAAATGCACTGTTTGCTTGATGTTTGCGGAGCAGTCGGGTACGGGACATGATACTGCCAAGGGGGGATGTCTTTGTGTGTGCACGATGTAAGGAGTGCAAGGAAATCAGGCGACAACTCAGCGTTGTTATGGGCCTTTATGAGACCTTGAAGGACAGGGTGGATGCCCTCGAAGGAAATAAATTGAGGGGCCCATCAAGCTCTCAGCTGCCCACATCAACGCCAGAGCTTGCACTTGGTCATCAGGCAACACAGGGGCAGCCCCGTAGGCAGAATGCGCTGGTCCCACAGGAACTAGTAGTTGTTGGTGACTCTATTGTCAGGGAAACGGGGAACATGCTTTGTAAAAAGGATAGGTGGAATAGGACCAGGGTATGTCTGCCACGGGCAAAGGTTGATGACGTTGTAGAGCGGATATCATCTTTTAAGGGCACAAAAGGTGATATAGTTGTACACGTTGGCACTAATGATATTAAGAGTAGGAGACCGGCAGAATTACTTAGCAAGTACAGGTCACTGTTGAAAAAAAGCCGTGAATTAGGGTTGAACTTGAAAGTGTCTGCAATTCTGCCCAGACACGATAGGAGGGAGTATATGATGAGAGCCTTGTCGATCAATTCGGCCCTGGAGGGATTGTGCAAGGCTCAAGGGGTAGAATTTTTTTCAGCCTGGACTGTACTTGTTAACAGGAGAGATTGCTTCTACAGGGATGGGATACACTTAAATAGAAAGGGTGCAAGAATTTTTGCTGATGCTGTCCAGGCAGTGTTAGGTGGGTCGGAAAACTGCTAGTTGGGGGGGATACAAGGACTAATAGATTAACAGTAGCCACTGGCAGAGGTGGAAGTGATTCTTGCACTGCTTCTATTCAAATGAGCAGAAGTCTGAAAAACAAGATGCAGGATATTTCAGAGACTGCTGGTAGTCATTGCGTTACAAGTAAACACATGGGTTGTGTTAGGGTAGCTAAGAATAGAAACAGGTGCATGTATACCTGCGTGTACACCAATGCTAGGAGTTTGGTAAATAAATTTGATGAATTTGAGGTATTGCTCAAAACATCAAAGGCAGATATTGTTGGGATATCAGAGACGTGGTGTCACGCAGATATAAGTAATGCGGAACTGGAATTTGGGGAATACAATGTATATAGAAAGGATAGACAGGACAGGAGGGGAGGAGGGGTTATGCTATTAATTAAGAAACACATAAAGTCAAAGGAAGTAAAGCCAGTTGACATCGATGGACAGGGCAGTGTCGAGTCAGTTTGGTGTGACATAAGCATAGGGAAATCAAAATTGAGAGTAGGAGTGTGCTATAGGCCTAATGACTCTGATGAGTATAATAATATATTGTACAGGGAAATAGAGTGGGCCAGTAAATCAGAGAGTCTTATAATGGGGGATTTTAATTTCCCAGATATTGACTGGAATTTGTGGGTTGGTTACTCGCACACTAGCAAGGCTTTTGTGGATTTATTGGATGATTGTTTTCTACATCAGCATGTTCGTGAGGCAACAAGAGGGAGCAATACTCTTGATCTGATTATCAGTAGTGATTCTTCATGCATTAAGAACCTGCAGATAAATGAACCACTAGGTGGCAGTGATCACAGTGTGTTGAAGTGGGATTTACTCAAGGAGGTAACTACCATCAGAGGTAAAGGGAAGGGTTTTTGTTTTCGTAAAGGCGACTATGATGGTCTGAGACAGTATTTAAATTCTATACAGTGGGACCAACTGATGATGTTACCAACAGCAAACTCAAAATGGGAAGCATTCAAGGAACTAATCTTGGTGGCTACCAGGCTTTACATACCAACTAAGAAATATTGTTCAAGGTTTAGGCCTAAATGGTTGTCAGATGGACTAATGAGACATGTGGCAGAGAAGAAAAATGCATGGGATACATACAAATTAATGGGTGACATGGAAGCCTATGATAGATATAAGTTGGTCTGTAACCAAGTCACAAAGGAGATTAGGCAGGCAAAGGCAGACTACGAAAAATCCTTGGCAAAGGATGCAAAGAAAAACAGAAAGGAGTTCTTTACATACTTGAACTCGAGAAGGAAAGGGATGAATCAGATTGGTCCACTGGATATTGATGGTTCAACAGTTGAGGATCCTGCTCAGGTGGCTAACAATCTAAACGAGTATTTTGCATCTACATTCACGCATGAGGAGTTATTCAGGAAGGAGAATGATGTAGGTAAAGTAAACATTGGCAGTGAGCTGGATGATTTTGTAATAACTGAGAGGAAAGTGGAGGAGAGATTGTTGAGGATAAACATAAAAAAGGCACCTGGGGTGGATGGGATCTATCCAGTTATATTAAAGGAGGCAGCAAAGGAAGTATGCAAACCCCTAGCCATAATTATGAGAGCTTCTTTGGACTCAGGGGAGGTACCCATGGACTGGAGATGTGCAAATGTAACCCCAATTCACAAAGGAGGATCAAAGGCTGACACAAGAAATTATAGACCTGTTAGTTTAACTTCTGTTCCAGGTAAATTAATGGAGGCACTGGTTAAAGAAGCACTGCAGGATCATCTAGACAAGAATTCAGTTATAGCTCAGACGCAGCATGGTTTTGTTAAGGGCAGGTCTTGCCTGACCAATTTGATTGGATACTATGATGTAGTCACAAAAGAACTGGATGCAGGGAATAACTTTGATATTATATATTTGGATCTTAGAAAGGCTTTTGATACTGTTGCACATGGAAGACTGCTGCACAAATTGGAGCAGTGTGGCATTGGAGGCAAATTGCTGCTATGGATAAGGGGATGGTTGAGTGGCAGAAGACAGAGAGTGGTAATCAATGGACACTGCTCAACGTGGACTAATGTTATTAGTGGAGTTCCTCAAGGTTCAGTGTTGGGTCCATTGTTGTTTTCGGTGTTTATGAATGATATTGATGATGGGATATCAAGTTTAATGTCTAAGTTTGCAGATGATACAAAGGTTGGCAGGGTCGTTAAGGACACTACTGACGCTATGCTGCTGCAACAGGATCTGGAAAGGTTGAACAGATGGGCTGAGAGGTGGCAAATGAAGTTTAACATTGACAAATGTAAAGTACTACATATGGGTAACAGTAACCCCAGAGCAATGTATCAACTCTGCGGTACTACACTGACAGTGGTGGAGAATGAAAAGGACCTGGGGGTAATTGTGAAGGCAGATATGAAGTTCTCTGAGCAGTGCAGACGAGCTGCAAGAGTAGCTCATGGTGTCTTGTCAATGATATACAGGAATTTTTCTAGCAGGGATAAGGAGGTGATTATTCCCTTGTATAAGGCAATGGTTAGGCCACATCTTGAGTACTGTATACAGGTCTGGAGGCCTCATTTCAAGAAGGATGTAGAGCTGCTGGAACGGGTACAGAGAAGGGCAACAAGATTAGTAAATGGAACAACGGGTTGCTCTTACGAAGAAAGGCTTAAATTTTGCAAATTACAGAGTCTGGAGACTAGGCACCGGCGAGGTGATCTGATAGAGGTGTATAAGGCTTTGAATGGTTTGAGCATGCTCAATGCCAATGGGATTCTTCATCTTTCTCAGAATAATCACCTCAGAGGGCATAAATTCAAATTGAGGAAGGACGGATGTCGGATAGATGTGCGGAAATTTGCCGTTGGCCAGCGGGTGGTTGGTTCGTGGAACCGACTTCCATCACTTGTTGTTGAAGTTGATAGCCTAAACAAATTTAAAGCTCAACTGGACAGGTATTTCGAACGAACGGAGGGGTGAAATGGGAGTGGTCTGTGTTTTTTTATTTTTATTTATTTATTTTTTTTTTTGGCTGATGCTGAATAAGCTTGCTTTCTTGCATCATATGCCTCTACTAATGCTAATGCTATTTGCATAGAAATGTCCCTTTACAGCTATCCAGCTAGAGGACACGAATACATGATAATAATGAATAAATAAATGTTGCCGTATTATTTACAATATATGTACAGAGTACTCGAATGAATTGATAGAATACATGGCCTAAAACAGCATCTGATTACATAAGTATACAACATAAATACATAATCGTAGATACGTGAAAACAACAATATGGATAATATAGCATCCCAGAAGTTATATCACCTACAGTTTGACCAGGGCATACATATCTGCCATAGAGGCAGATCTGTACTTTTTGTCCTTGCAGAGCTTGTGACAGTCAATGGATAACCTGTTAAATATTTCCATGGAATTAAATGGAAACATGTTATCCAGGGAGGTCATGCTGTGCAGCTTCGATCTGAATGGCAGTGCGCTGGTATGAATTCTATTATTATGATCTGACGGTCTAGCAATGATATCCCAGATATCAGGCTAGTTTTATTTTCCGGAGAGAAGCTGGACGAAGATCACGAGGTTCCTGAAGATTATATTATACTTCCAAGGTAGCATATTTAGATTAGAGAGCATGACAGATTTTGAGATTGTAGGTGGTAGGCATGCGACCTTATTCAGCCATTTTAAAATCCAGGGTTCCAGGGTTAGGTAAGATGGAGGTGCCGAGGACCATATCGTTGAGGCTTACAATGGAATTGGGGTTATGCAACGGGGAATATAGTTGGTGATAAAAATCCTGGTGTACTACAAAAGGAGTTACATTTTAATCGGATAACTCCGTACAAAAATGTACGGTTTATTATCAGCTGTGAAATCGAATACCACAACATACGAAAGAACACTAAGAAGATGCATGATGTTATTAAGTTCTGCACACAAAAGTTCCAACCAAAACTTAATGTAATTAAGGAATCTAAAAGGGAAACTTTACAGAGGAGAACACAATTAAAGGAAGGTGGAAAGAATACTGTTAGCAGCTCTTCCAAGCACCTGCTGACACTAATGATCTGCCACCTCTTCTTCATGAACCAGTTCCACTGAAGGAGGAAGTCGAAAAAGCCATCAAAGAACTGACGTGTGGCAAGGCTCCTGGAATTGATGAAATCCCAGCGGAATTGATTAAAGCTACAAGTGAAAAGGGCACAGAATTTTTTCATAAAATGATCGTAAGGATTTGGGAAACAGAACGACGGCCATCAGATTGGAAGAAATCAATTTTCATTCCTGTACCAAAAAAAAATCTGAAAATTTGCTCAAATTACAGGACTATTAGCCTAATTTCTCACGCTAGCAAGATTCTTCTTAAAGTCATATTATACAGAATCTGAAGAAAACTTGAAGAAGACATACCAATAGAGGAACCAGAGATCAGATCTGAAGTCTACGACTGATTATTGAAAAATATAAAGAATTCAATATTCCAGTCGTTTTGTGTTTTATAGATTATTAAAAAATATTTGATTGTGTTCAACATGAGAAAAGATGACTAATATGGGATTCCCAATTCACATAATTCAGCTTATTAAGCTACTGTACCAGGAACAGGAAGAAACTGTGAGAACCAACATGGGGAAAACAAACTTTTTCAAAATAGGTAACGGTGTCATGCAGGGCTGTATTTTGTCACCTCACCTTTTTAATGTTTATGCCGAAGATATCATGCGTGAAGCTTTGATAGATTTAGAGACTGACATCAAAATTGTAGGACTGAAGATAAACAACCTTCGTTATGCAGATGGTACTGTGCTAATTTGTAATTCTAAGGATAATCTTAAAGAAACTCTGAGGAGAGTATGTAAAGCAAGTAAGAAAAAAGGATTGTTTCTGAATGTGTGTAAAACTAAAATTATGGTGATAATCTCGGTTCCACTAAAGTGAAGGTTAATGGGTAAGATATCGAAGAAGTTGATGAATTTGATTACTTAGGGTCAAGAATAAATAAAAATAGTGACTGCTCAAACGATGTAAAGAGACGACAGGCATTTGCTAAAACATTGGTCACTAATCTGATAAAATTATGGAGAGATCAAGATCTGCCCCTAAAGATGAGAGAATCATTGATTCGTTAATTTTTCCATTTGCCACTTATGGATGTGAAGGATGGAATCTGAAAAGAGTTGAGAGGAAGAAAATTGAGGTATTTGAAATGTGGTGTTATAGGAGAATACTGCGTATTTCTTACTTGGATCGAAGAACAGATGAGTGGGTATTGAATAAAATTGGCAGGTCTAAAATTCTTCTTCATTGCATCGACAAAAGAAAACTTGTGTTTTTTGGACATATAGTAAGAAGGGAAAACTTTCTGTTGAAGAATATAATGGAAGGAAAAATCGAGGAGAAGAGGTTCAGAGGAGGACCTGCAACTAGGTGGAAAGATGGGATCAGCAAACTTATGAGCATGACACTTTGCGATGCCGCTTATAGAGCACATGATCGATACAATTGGAGGAATTGGTGGCCACAACAGCTCCTCAGGGAGCTATGTGACTGGAAGAAGAAGATTGTGTCTTACAGAGGGCGGCACCCGTTGTCAGTTGAACTCCGCCTCGGTATACTGGAACGAGTACAATCTCTCTGTAAAAGGCCAGAAATGTGTGTAATATGTGCACGTTGCTCTTGTTGCATTGTTTAGTTGTTTCTGGCCACTTTGCCACCAGGAAAGCAATCACCTGGAAAGCCTGTCTACAAACTAAAACATTAAAAGAGAAAAAGAAGCCTACCGACAAAGTCAGACTGACTTTGAGGGTAGGTAAAACATAAGCAGAACCATTTCAGGTTAGACAATAAAAAAATACATACATACACTAAAAAAGTTTTATTTAATTTGGGTTTTATTGAATTAAAGAAAAAAACAAAGCCACGTTCTGAGAAATACAATATAACCTGAAATAGTTAAGCAAGAACATACGTAACCATTTACAAAAATCAGTTCAAATAAGTACTGTATCAATATTACACTACATCAATGACAGCGTTAATCAGTGATAATAGTTCATGACAAAAAAAAAAACAGCTAATTAAGGTCCGAATATATTGACCAATATAGTTCACTGTTGAATCAAAAATTCAAAATTATCTATGAAAGTTCAAAAGTTCAAGTCAGTTCAAGTTTTTATTCAAAGTTAACAACAGAAAGAGGTGATAATGTTAAAACAAACCACAAAATTTGAGATAAAAGTGCTGTTTTCACATGACGCAAACAATCTAAGCAATATATAAATATATGTACAAAGATTGTTAGTGTCAATAAAATTTATAAGGAGAGCAAACATCTGAGAAAATTAACAAAATTGTTAAAATTTGTGTTATTCAGTTGACAAAAACAGGTGATGTGCAAGGTACGTCCACAAAATCTAGGAGTTTAACAGTTTTAGGGGAAGATTCTGTCTGACAATTTTAATTTCTAAATCTTGTAAATCTTGAAATGTGATACCACAACAACTCAACTTGCATTACTCATGCAAGTTGAGTAGCTGTGGGATTTCGTCAAGTTTTGCCTAAAGAGGCATCTTTTCAATCTTAAGTGATATAGGCTTTAATGGTTGTGGATTTGCCTCTTTTAACTTTAGAATTATGACAGAAGTACACTCAGAAGCACGGGCTCTTGAGTATATCATTCTATGTTGTGAGTCTGAGGTTACTTTTCACTCTAGAGTGTAGAGTGTGTTTAGTGTCAAACGGCACCAGGGGTTTCCCCCATCTCCGCGTAGTATACATTGTGGGTGTGGAACAGAACACTGTCAATGCCAGAGGTTTAAAAGTGTATGGGTTTTGTATATGTGTAGTGTCGTGTACCGTTGTTCCTCTGGTCATTTAGCCGCTGGGCCCCTAATGGGTTCCAAGTTGTCCACACTCTGCCCCGTGGAGGCAGACCAGGTACACCAGTATTTTAGTTATTTACTCTGGCAGGTCCTGCCACCTAATTTCCTGAGAGTTCAGTGGCTAGGACCTAAAAAAAAAAAAAAAAAATGCTACAGATAGGAGTCAGCCAAAAGGATTACTGATTATGCAACTGATGTTGTTATTAAGTTTTTGGGTGTAGGGCTCAGGCAATTTAGAGATGGTTCAGACGCTGGTTATAAGTTAGAGAAGGGGGGGAGGGAGACTGAAGGCTGGTGAGAAAAGACGGAGATAAGGAGTCCATAGAGAAGATGACCCCCAAATCAGTGGAGCAGGCCCATGATGCATATTATAAAATTCTTGACTGAGTTTATTGCACCATGTGTTGTTTCAGCTAGAGATTTAAGCTATTTTGGGAGGCAGCAGTTCTAAAGATAAAATTTATCTAGGACTTGAGTGAAGTTCTTGTTTTGATACTAGCGCGACTACTAAGCTAAAGGAGTTTACAGTAATTTTGTTGACAATAAATACAACCATTAGCTGCATTTAGCAGTCATACGAGCTTAAACCATAGTCCACTCAAAACGCTTGTGTTTCTGCTTCCTCTCTCATAACCACTCGGCTATGGGACAAAAATGAAAACGGACAATTTTACCGCTCGGCTACTGAAATCGCTTAATGGTGACTTACATAGTGGTCAAGACTGGATTCATGAGCAGAATGTTAATTGTTCATCAGTATGAGTTATGGTTTCCCCAGATTGCAATACAGGACTCGCAACGATAATACTTACTGTGACGAGTTTATCGAAAAGCCGTGCTGGCTATACAGATGGGAATGAAAGCACTTTTCAGCTCCTGGCGAGACTGTAGAGAAGTGTCTACTGTAGCAATACGTTTTGTAAGATTATTTTAAGCATGTTCCGTAGGACTAAAAGCAGGAGATTGCTCTGGGTATACTACTAACGGTGTTCATCTACTGATAGAGCCATTAGGTCTTGTGCGATTTCTTTGTATATTGGCGGTAAATGATGCAATAAAAAATTATATACTAGCACGACTGCTAGGTTAAAGGAGTTTACATTAATTATTTTTACAATAAATGCAACATAAGATAACATTACTTTTGGCTCATAGACAACTTTACAGTTTCCTGCAACATTGTAGGGCTTCTTAGAACAGGACAGGGTCGACGAGTCAAGTGCTACTAAGAACAGCTATAGAAAGAGGGGGGCGGATTCTCCAGAACGATTAGGGCTTCTAAAAAATCATTACAGTACTAGTTGAAAGAGGAATTTTTGGAAATTTCAACGCTAAAACTTAAAAATTTTTCGAATTACACCTTGTAAATTTGTATTTATCGATTACCTGTACTGTCCTATCACACTAGGGTATCAACACCGATAGTGTCGGGGACCGTTAAGAAATTGTAAAAAAAAATTATCAATTAAATTATAAATTATTCGCAAGCATTAACTGAGCTAAAGTACTACGAGTTCCAGAAGCCACAACATGACGTAATTTTAGCTCTATAGAGAAACTTTACTATTCATATCTTTAAAAGTTTCACCTGACTTAGGTTTTTTCACTATTCAGACATGCAACTTCATTTCAGCGATTCTCCATCAGGGTGCTGCAGCTTTAAGGAAGTTTCTAAAAGTTGTGCTGTGTTGGTTGTCTGACGGCACCAGGGGTTCCCCCCATCTCCGCTTTAAAGCTGTGCTGTGAGATCAAGGAACACACCACTGCAGATCATTCTCATTAGTGTTCAATATCATTTGGGATAATTTAAATGAAATTATCATATGGCGCTATTTGGAGAAGCAACCTAAGTACCAATAATGTTGGATTCCGACTCCTGGGTTAAGGGGTTAATGTTATTTATCAAACGTAACCTATGCTGAATTAAAGCTTTAATAAAACTCAGGCTAGAATAAATTTTTCACTGCAGTTTATATATTTTTATAGTATTCATAGTATTTCTCTGATCATTTTATGACAGTTACATATAATATAATGAATGTTTATTGACACTTTACAAAATATTTAGAATGGAATTTATTTGAATAATAATAATACGATGCAATTTTTAGTTACTGGCAATTACAATTACAATGTGAACTCATCAAGTATTTTAAAATCCTTATCAACAAGCTACAAATGCAAAAGTAGCAATTTATAAAATCCTTGCGTCTACATACCTCAGATTAAAAATAAACAAAAAGTAAAGTATTTCCTACTTCAATTTTTATTTATTTTTATTATTTTATTTTTTAGGGGAAAGAACAAAGGATCAAAAAATTATCGATTTTCCACAAAAAATAAGTAGAAGAGATAAACATACTGGCAACTCCAATATTGAGAATCTTCAATCTTTATGGATAATGTCCACGAAGAAAACCACTTATTCAAGGTCTTGATTAAAGTTACTTAAGTATAATTTCATTAGAGAGTATCAACTAATCTTACAGTCAGAGTTTGATAAAGTCTATATAGTCTTATAATAATAATAATAATAATAATAATAATAATATCTATACCATAGGATTGCCGGGTTGAAATAAAATAAAATTCTCACGCTTTATTGGATTCAATTTCGATCACGAGGATTTTTTTTTATTTTTTTTATACTCTCACTGAAGACTGAATATTGGAACTTAACGTTTATGCTTGTATTCAACTTAAAGACAAATACTGTTATATATAACATTATTATATATATATATAAGACGTGATATCTATTTTTCGAAATTGAATATAAGTCTGGTATCTCTCTCTTTAAATTAATCATAAGCCCGGTTTTTTTTTTTTTTTAAATTGAATATAAGACCCGGTCTTAAGCTCACATATTCTGCACTTAGTCCTCAGTACGAAGAGAAAGATCCCCATGATCGAAATCAAACCGAGTAAAGCGTAAAAATTTTATTTGAAAAATACCTATATATCTTAATGTAATAATAATATATTGCTAAGCGTTTAATTCAGTACAGAACATCATGGACACAAAATTTAATCCGCTTTAAGCTATTGTTTGAAGGCTGATTTTATCAGCCTAAAGTGATTTGCGCTGAGTAGTTATATTTCTCACTGGTTACAAAAAACTCGCACCCTTTAAATACCAAGTCGTTAAGAGAAAATAATAAATAACAAATAATATTTATCATGAACAGATCACTCGTGTTTATTTCCCATTGTTTAACGTTACTCTTCCTGTATATCCTCCATCCTTGTTCTTGACCTTTTCTGCTGAGAGGTCACAAAGGCTTTCTTACAAGAATTTCAATAACAATGTGTGACATCACAAATCATTCATCCGCCGAAATGACACCTGAGGGCACATATGAGAGGATTCACTTGTAGATGAACAGATAGCTCATCTCTCTCTCTCATAATAACTACGCCCTCTTCATGCACGTGGTATGTAGACAGAGAGCGCGTGTGAGAGGTGTTTACGAATTTTTTCGCTTCAGTTACTGTTGAGTCTTCCTTCTCTTCCATGGACGTAACTGGTCAGCCTTCAAGATGACAGGTTTTACAAGCGGCCTTCTCGGACCTTAATACTCCAAGGTAATTGGTCGTTTGGTGCCCCAGTTAGCGGCAAATTTATTGTCCGTAACCGATGTGGGCCAAGTAACTTCAGACATGGTGGAGAACTAGTAACGGGTTCTTCGTTTCTACCACCTTTCCATAATTGTGTCGGCTAAGTAACAGAGACTGTGTGTAGAGAAAGTTAGGGAAAGCTAGTTGTGGAGACAAATTAGAACGATTGTGCTGGCCTCAGTTAATTATTGAACTATTAGCTTAAGACAGAAAAAGAAACGGAAAGTTTAGAGGTAAGACAAATTTAATTTATTTAAACTTATGTTTGAAGGAGTTATAAAAGTAAGGGAAGGGAACTCTTAAGGAAATGGATTTAGTATTATGTAACGAAAATGACAACTTGTAGAAAGCTCAGATTGATCAAAACGTCATCTTCATTGCTAAACAATGTTGTTGTACTAAGGTTTTAGGATCATCAGCGACTAAGGCCATATTGCTCTGTAAATACTGTCTGTAAATTGCACGTGTTCTGTGTTCGATTTTCTGTTTGCTGGACGAAAAAACTATGCTACCCTCGCCTGAGACCGACTAATTCAGCCACGTTCTGAAAAAAGCCCATAAAAAATCATCGACGTGACTCGAACTCAGGTGTTTTCCACTCGGTGTGGGAGTACGTCGATTCTACGAACTGTGCTACCCACGATGGCTTGCTAAACAATTCATTAAATTTTTTTTCTCTTTTCCCTCCAAACAATCGCCACTCTAATGAACTGCTTACCCCAACAGAAGATTGTATCATTTGTTGTTTGAGTTTCATGGAAATTTTGACACTATACAATAATGTACATAATGTCAATGCATACATACAGTAAACATTACATTATCCAGGGTGAATGGGAAACAAATTTGCTCGGATAATCCCCAAAATGAAAGAAAAAATTGTAAATATGTAAAAAGCATAAGTTGTATACTGTATTAATATTTACTGATGCATACTGTATTCATATTTATAAAAGTATACTACTCTGGAAAAAGATTTGACATAAAATTTAATACGAACATATGATATATGTTTTGTTTTGTTTTGTTTTGTTTTTTTTTTTTTGAAAAATAAAAACAATTAATTTCGTATTTTTCCTTGATTGGTCTTCTTGAGAATGGTACTACGTTTTAAAAGCACCAACTTGTTAGCGAGAGCGGCGTCAGCTTGTGGTTTCATGCATGTTGGAATGAAGACATTAAGCACCTTTTTCATATTTAATGAAAAATAAACAATGAATAATAAATACTTCAATGAAGTTTGTGTTTCATAGGAATGGAAATCCTTGTCTGTTTTAAAAATATGAACGCAAACGGAAAAAGAATTTTACTACACGCATGACATATAAGTTTAAAGAATGCTCTTTCAAAGAATGGTGAAAAAACATGCTGCCTTACTTTCTGAATATATGCTTGCAATCCTACAAATTCGCTTGTCACGTTAGGAGCACTATAAGAAAAGTAAAAAAAAAATTGTTCAAGATATTTTCTTCAAAGGAATATTAAATTAAAAACAAAATCGCAGAAGGATGTTAAGGCATCATGCATCAGTAAAACTGAAGGATTGAGTTAGAAAGCAGGGGACGAAGCTGTGAATGTTTCTGCGTTTCTGTCGAAGCTGGATTTCTGTGAAATTCAAGGAACGTTACAAAACGTAAATAAACAATCCCTGTAAAGAATTCCAAGTATTTATTTTTGTTTTCCGACTTAGACTGATTTAGACTTACATGGGACGCAGAGACATTGGCTAATCAGCAACTTAGATAATTCACTCCTGGATAATGGAGAATCTACTTGTGATTTTTGAAAAGAGTAATCTGTTTTAAGCACCTTCCTAAAAATTTAAAAATGATAAATGAATTCTTTCGGTCATTAATAACACAAAGTGTCAACTTTTTCAGGAATCAAAAATTAATGCTATATGAGAACGTGAGAAGAAACAACTACTGCGGATGCTGATGCTGTACTATACAATTACTGCCTAGTTATTGACCTTTATTTATTTATTTTTCTGAAGTGTAATCTTTCCAAGATTTTCTGCTAGTTAATTTATTAAACAACTCATGTTTTTAATTATTGTAATGAAAAATAATACACTAATGAAAATATACTTATTTTATCTCCTAGGCTCCTTAGGATAATGAAAATAAAACACTAATGAAAATATACCTATGTTTTTCTCCTAGGCTCCAGAGCAAATGGGCATAAAGGTTGCTAATTAGAATAAAATTGACTTGTATATTATGTAAAAAACTCTTTCTTTGATAATCCTTTTCAATTTAGCGCACAATTTAGTGGCAAGAAAAGTGAATAAAATATATGGTCGAATTCTAAAAGTTATTTCTCCATCCTAGTCTTTGAAACGCTGGAGATATTTATATTGCCTGAAAACCAGTGTAATGCATTCGATTGTTCTAATCCGATTACAGTACAGTAGTTCAAATGAATTAGACTTTTTTTTTTTCATCTAGCTACTACATATTTTTTAGAATAAAAGTGAAAAAAACGAAGTTTCAAAAATAAACTGTATTTCTAAAAGATTTTAACTAGAATATTTCAAAGATTTTTATAACATCCCTGATTGTATGATTCTAAATTACGTATCTAATTCCATTGATACTTGAGTAGATGTATTCAGGTCTTGACAGTC
The DNA here is from genome assembly GCF_048544385.1 of Mastigoproctus giganteus. NCBI lineage: Eukaryota > Metazoa > Arthropoda > Arachnida > Uropygi > Thelyphonidae > Mastigoproctus > Mastigoproctus giganteus. Next base: position 211,010,844 of record NC_143579.1, read on the forward strand.
AAACTAAGGGGTTCCATTTCCTGCTCTAGAATTTAATCTTGAATTATTGCCTAAAGCATTTGCAACAACCAAACAGCTGGCTAGACATTTGGCGTGGTCTTATCAACCGCTTCCTAGAGAGAGATATTTGATGAGAGGTTCGATATCACCTTGGGGCTTATGGTGGCAGTCTTTCAGTTTGTCTTTCAGGTTTTGTTACTATTGCCTATTTTTCTTTAATGATTACCTGCTGTCTTAATTACCCAGAGCACAGTCTCAGTCTGGTTTTACTCAAGACTGTCTAAATTTTATTTGTCTATAATTTAAATAACTCATTGTACACCTGCATTTACTTCTCGCCAGCTTACTTTACTGCCTCTCTCTTTATTTATTTATGAAAAATACATTAGTATCCAAAATTTAAGCTATAAAACTCAATTACATTGAACCGAAAAAGAAATACTCTTCTACTGTATTTCCATTAATCATAATCAGAACTATTCCAAACTGAGGGGACCGTTCTACATAGTTTAGGCTAAATTTTGATTACCTCAAAGAGCTAAATGTACTCCAACATTGTAAGCGGCTCTCGTGAAGTTTACAAAGTAGGTGATAACTGCCTGAGATAGTATGCAAGAGTTGATCGACGAATTCCTTCATTTTGAAGGAATTCATCAACCGACTTATCGTGCATGGAACTGAATTCAGGATCCGTCCATGTCATGTCTGAAAAGAATTACATAGGTTCAAGTTTCTCGCCCATAGAACTATGGGCATTCAAGGTGCCTCACTTTTAGAGATGCGGAGATCAGTGCAGCCTTTGACCAAAATGCTTCCTCAGACCATGAGACCATATCAACGATAGCAGTCCGTTCTTCTGATGTTAGAAGGAAGGTGTGTCCATGTGTTCAACCTTCTTTTTAGATAAGCAAGTTGATAATCAGTGTCAGGTGTGAATCTTAACTTATCTGCAACGAGAACATTGGACCATTCGTCTGGATTCCAGACACGGCGTTATTTGCATTAAATCAAATGGACTTAGGTGTGAGAGAACAATATAAATAATAAGCCGTGTCGCGTGGAGTCTATTTCTTTCGGTATACAGTTTGGTTTAAAACTGTCTCAGTGGCAACTAAGAGATTGAGATAGATAGATAGATCTCATATCTCTCTCTCTCTCTCTATGACGTCTCTCTAGTATGGCTAAATAATGACCATTCCAGGATGTAATAACACTTGATCGACCTTGAGAAAGGCCTAACAAACTGCATTTTTCGCCCCGTTAGATTAGAAATAGGTGATATTGTTGTAGTGCGTACTTTTACTGCCCCATGGTTTTCATAAATTCGTATTCTGACGGAATTTACGGAATTACGTTAAAAAAAAAAAAAAAAAAAAAAGCTGGAAAAACAAAAGATAATTATTGCGGCTGAACTTGCGAACACCAGTGTAGTTTATAACAAATATAATCCTCAAAATCTATTGCCATACATTGTTTATATTTCCCTGCATCGAAAACTTTCAATGCAGTTCGATCGTTATCACGGCCAAACCTTATTTCTCAAATCAAACTTTTGACTTATTTATTTAATGGACTGCACGCCGATTTTATAATATACGTTTAAAATTAATATTTAAAAATAATTTATTATAAAATATTCGCTTGATTTACTGGAGGCATATAATATTTTGTGAGTAAATATTTCTAAGCGCCAATTATTCTTATAAAATATTTTTAAAACTTATTAAAAATTTACGCGTTTTTTAAAATTAGTGTGTAATTATTTAAAAAAAACAATTCAATTATTATTTAATTATTTTATATAAAAAATCAGAGCCACACAGCAATCTTAAAATAATTTTGGGGTTGAGAATGATAATGACATCATTAACGAATGGCGTTGTAACAACACAGTTCGTCTGAAATCAGTTAGCGCAATTTGTTATTATTTTATTTGTGCAAATCCCTAAGACTTTTTGGTCATAACTGAATAACTTCTAAATGCCATTTAATATTTATATGTCAAAGTCTATTCTATTTTATATGATTATGCAATCTTTAAAATGGCAAAAATAGAAAGCGAACTGTAATCCTGGTGCGGTAATGTCAGCTTAACGAATATATCGAAAACAAATGGAATCCAGTGATAATAATTATTAATTTCTACAGTGAATTTAAGGTGAGTTTGCTATTAAGACATAATTTAACACGGATATTATCTGTTGTTTGGCTGATATTTTCTGAATCAATTTTGAAATGTTAATAATGTATATATATTTTTTATTAATTTGCTAATTTTGACAGGCAATGATATATATTATTATCAGTTATTTCCTGTTAAGTATAATACTGTAGTGAACTTTTCTGCCGGTTATTTAATATGTACAAAGTAAATGGAACTTATTTAGCTCATACGTGAAGTGAATATACAGACACGTGTACATGTGTGTACGCGTGTTTTTATGTGTGCGTGTGTCCTCGTGCTTCTTTCTCTGCTTTGAGCAGAGACATTATGGAGATTATGACTTCGATGTTAAGGCACCAGTGGGATATTGGTTAAATCCGGGATGTTACATTCCGCAAGTATTTTTAATTTCTGTATCACATTTGCACTTATCTGCTTTGAACCAATTAAGCAGTTGCAGTTGGGATTGGTGTGGGGTTGGGTGAATGCACTCAAATCTGAAAGGCTGTGTGGATTACTAAGTGCTTGACATAAGAATGTAACTTATTATCCCCTTAATTTTATCCACTTATTGGGCAGAGAAGTGGCTTCCTGAATTACCAACGGTTTTATTTATTCATTTTTATTTTCAAACGCCAAATGCTGTAGGTTGTTTAGAACGCACAACAGAAGGGCCACTGTGTACGTTGAGGAATCGTTCATGCATGCAAGGGTCATTAAAATGACCCCCCCCTCTTGAAATTGTCATTAATGATTCTGTAGCAGTTTAACATTGAATATATAATAAGTCTGATACGTATTCTCTTATCTATAATGGAATCAGACAGCAGTAAAATAAACATCTAAAGAGCATTGCTTGGAACGGTCATGAATAATGAGGAAATAGGTGATGATAGACTTTTCAACAAATATTCCAAATATTACTTACAGATCCTTGTAGGTAAGAAACTAAAGGATGGAAACGAGTGTTTGGGATCTAATTGATACTAGAGTTCGTTCCGCATTCCTATCAGAATAATCTTCAGAGTGTTTCAAGAAGTTCGTATTAAGACAGGAGCGCTGGTAGGGTTCAGTGGGTCGGGTTCTAGAATTAATGTTGGGCTACTTGGTCTTCCTTGTCGCGACTGAGGGTTAGGTTTTTCAACGTTCCTGATGTAATTGAAAAGGTTCCTTAATCAGTGCACCTAAATTAAGATATTCTCTTTGCTTTATGCATAATTAAGATCTTGTAATTCCTTTCTTTTATATAGACATTTGTGGAAAGGATGTCAGTAGACGACCAGAAGTCTGCGCATATTCTGTTCCTCCTCCCCACCTATTCAGCAAGTCTGCTTTGACATTGCTGCCATAAGACATGCTTACTTTGAACTGATTGAATATCGGCTTTTTTGCAGTTACATTAAATTTTAAAATTAAATTTTCTGTTTATACTCCAGACGACCAAACGGTCAGAAGAGTTCACAAGATAGACAGAATACATGAAACAGCACCGTATTCAGCAGTCACGGGCTTGAACCCCGGTCACTGAATGCACCCGCGCGCCTGACCACTAGGCTATGGCGGCCCTCTTTACCTTCCTTCTCCCATCTGCTGGTGACTTTCACATGTTTCCCCAATTGAAGAAAAACCTTGGGGACGTAAATTTTCTTCTGACTAAGATATTATGTCTGCTAAAAAAATATATATATATATAAATGAATCCAAGCGTTGAGATATTTCAGTTTTGGGGCATTATATTTATATGAAAAATATCAGAAAATATTTCAGAGAATAACATTTTAATAAAAGAAATAGAAGTTTAAATTTCAAAATACGAACTTCTTGAACTATCCTTCTAGATAATAAAATAGCATGAAAATATGGAATGCGATTTTATGTATGAATTGCAAAATAGCAATTTATTATGATATTCTTAGCCCCTCTATTTACGATGTTTCTATTTACGTTGTTTCGCTCAACGAGTATGGTATTGTTTTCTGTATGATAACAGTTTTTCACCATAATGACATTATGAAAATGAAGGCTGAAATATGAAGAATTCATTCGATTTTTTTTTATCTGTACAAAGAAACAGAGTATGTCAGTTTTTGTTCCACTATGCGCCACATAGTGAGTAGTCATGCTGCTATTCTTTGAAACTGAACCTTTTCAATTTTCTACACATTGTGATAGCAATAACACACAAAATGTATTCTAATCGCTTCAGGCTCAAGTAGTGTCATGTACACTAGTAAAAAAGTCACAGTAAGGTATAATCGTTTTAGTGATATTAGCAGTGTTAAAAGAATTTAAAGAAAAATATGCAAGAGGACATGGAACAGACGTTGATCAAGTATTTAACTTGCCGTCTCTGTGATGACAATTTGTACGAATTCTTAAAAAAATAAAGAACATGCCAGAATGTAGCACCATCAACCTAATGTCAGAATTGCCAAAGGAAATTGTTGTTAGTTGGGTTTTAGGAGCATCGGCAACTAAGGCCATGTTGCTCTGTGTATATCGTCTATAAATTGCGTGTGTTGTGAGGTCGATTTTCTGTTTGCTGGACGAAAATCCGAGTTTCCGGGAGAAAAAACCACGCTACCCTCGCCTGAGACCGACTGACTCAGCCAAGTTGTGAAGAAGGTCCATAAAAATTCCTCCCGTCATCGACGCGACTCGAACCCAGGTCTTTTAACCCGGTGTGGGGAGGACGGCGATCCTACCAACTGTGCTACCCGTGAGGGCATTGCCAAAGAAAGAGATTTAAGTTATGAACATTAAGGAGGAACTGTTAGGAGTTTGGACTGAAGAATAAAAAGACTGGATGACAACGACTTAAATACAGAAATGCATAATTTAATATTTCTCCAATTTCGTTAATGATTACTGTAAGAACAAAACCAAGCCGTGTACATCCTTGATAACACAAGAACTAGGAGGTGGTAGATGAAATGTTCCAGCTATGTTTTTCGTCCCAACACAATTTTACTATTACAACCGATAGATCACGGTACTGTCATATTCGAGGCTTACTGCCACTAGTGCATCATAAACCAGCTGCCTACTCGCACAGCCAGTGGTGTAGCTACAGTTTTTTTGTGGCAAAACAACTGACTATAAATCGTCAGTGTATTATGTAAATTGCGTCATGGTATGGCCAGTTTCCGTGGATTTTTCATGTTTTTCATCCTTTTGCTGGATGAAAAACCATGCAGTGTCGCTAGAAGCAGAATGGCAGTGGCTAAATCTGACTACCAGGTTTCATCTAGACGACTATAAAGTTAGAGGGAGAAGAGACAGAATGTTTAGAGCTTGCAAAATTTAGTCATGCCTCCCTATTTTTACGCCACGGGGTGTAGATAGCGAAAATAAATCTGTATATATTTAATTCTTAATTTTTTTATAATTCTTTAAAATAATTGTTGTTAACCTCCACCGGACACAAATCGCAACTCTGACAGCAATTTTCAGAAAATTCCAAATTCTAGGGTGTGTAAAGCGTTGAGATAACAGAGCATGAAGACCAATTTTTTGAGACTTATATAAAACAAAATTTACATATACTGTATACATACAAATTCCGAATTTAAATTTACATATATAGGAACTATGATACAAGAAAATTCGCCATCTCACACACATCATCGACTATTCTCAAATATTTCTCATATATGTGCATAATTTACGTTTCTAACACAACTCTTCCTTTCTTTTTTCCTAATTAGTAATCTCTTACACACGATTAATAAATTCCAACTATTGTTTAGGAAATCAATTACTATGTTCATCATTTACTTCAGTAGTACTTACTGAAAATCACTTTTTCTATCTTAGTTACTCCTTTAGTTAGCATCTTAGTTACTCCTCCTTTCTAACACAGGGCAGGATTCCCCTTTTCTCTCAAGGTCTGAACAATTTTTTTTTTCTTCACACATTAACTCATTACCTAGAATCCTATCTGTTATATATTATCATCTGTTAATACATTGTGTAGAATAATAATATAGGTTACCACATACTCATCCTGCTACTCCTGATTTATTCTATTATTAATTCCCTTATATATATTTTTTCTTCTTCCTTACCCCTTTAGTACCTTTACATCATTTCATGGTCATTAACTTTATCTATAATCGTACCCAACCTAATGATTTAATTGTACGTTACAAAAAAAAATTTACATTGAAAGCTTATCCAACAATATCTCAGAGAGTTTAGCTTATGAATCTATGAGTTCGGGGTTCAATAAAAACTGAAACAGACTTACGTTCCGAAATGACCGCTACTTGCACTCTGGTTTTCCTCCGTGGCAGACAGGCTTCTCACATCCGCTTCAAAGCTTTCTGGAGCTCAATCTCTCCTTCTAGGCCTCGTGGGTTGGACAGTCCTCCTAACGTAAATTTCTCGACTCACATATCTGCATACCTGGCTCACTCTCGACGGGACCTGAACTAGATGCACTTGTAGCTTCCTACACGTCTTGAACTTCGGAAATACATCATGCGATTTCGTTGCTAGACACGCTGATTAACCGACGACTGGACACCCCTCCACCTTTATTTTATACTTTAGAACACGTGATCTCCACTCGTTCGCACTTCCAAAACAAAGACCAACACTCCACGTTCTCTCCACCACTCTCTCTAGTTTCTTTTTTTCTCCCTTTTCTCAACCTCACCTCTCTAACCCGAACTCATCATGTCTTCGCTTCCTCCCGCCTCACTACCTCCTTTTTTTTGCTTCTTCTTCATCTCGCTTCCACGATTTCCGAACACCGAATTCCAAAAAAACTCTACTTTAGCTTCAACCGCAAATCACTACTCCCCAACTTTCTTCCGAATCCTTTTTCCTCAGCAGTTTAAACCGCCTCCCACAGAATTCTCCACCAATCTCAATACAATGCTTAAATTTTCACTTCTTCCTATTTGCTAAAAAAACTTACCACAACCGTCTCCCTCGTGAATTAACCAAACTCATCTCTTGTAATAACCTTGTTTACTTCGTTTATTTATCACCCTCTGCATTATATATGTATGTAACACCTTCAAAAATACCTATTTTGTGCTTACATTTTCCTTGCTAAACATCGCCAATGTACCTAAAAATTCGCCACCACGGGCGCAGTCGTTCCAACACAAACGCCAGACTGTCCAGTGAATACCTGTTTACGTCAAAATTGCGGCTTAGATCAAACGTTCTTAATTACCTAATCTGGCGTTCCCATTGTCCCCCCGCTCGTTGCAACCATTTCTCTCCGGTTCGCAATTGGCACTCATTCCCTAGTATGGGCAGCACTGATTTGTTTACTCTCAGTTCACCCTCTTTGTACTACAGTAGTTTTAATTCTTGTTTCCATTTAACTGCTCTGTACTTCACACATTCATAACCTCTCTATTTCTAAATCCAGCAATTTCCAACCTTAATACCTACCATATTCAATTTAATATTCAAACCTTAATATTAACCATATTCAAACCTTAATAATTCCAGAATATCTCTACCCTTCAAGCATTTAATTCAGATAAAAAAAAAAATTCATTATTTTTGCAAGAATATAAATCCCTGACACATCAAACTATGGAATAGCATCTCACAGGAACTCGTTTTCTTTTTATACCAGTTGTTGTGGTTTTAGGAGCATTAGCGACTAAGGCCATATTACTCCATATATATACCATCTGTAAATTCCGTGTGTTCTGTTGTCGATTTTCTGTTTGCTGGACGGAAAACCCGAGTTTCCGGAAAAAAAAAACCCATGCTGTCCTTGGCTGAGACCGACTAACTCAGCCACGTTGCGAAGAAACCCATAAAAATTCTTCTCGTTATCGACAGGACTCGAACCCAGGTCTTTTCAGCCGTTGTGGAGAGGACGGCGATTCTGTCAACTGTACTATCCACAAAGGCTTATACCAGTTACTGAAATAATTGGTATATACAGTATTTCCAATAGATATTAATAATAATTGCTATTGTACATGTATGTTTCGATTTAAGTCGCACTTTCAAGGACTGTACCCCTGTAGTTAATAGACTACCTATATTTGACGTGCTGTTACCATTTAAAGAAAGATAATTGACTCGCTGGTTTGGCGAATTGGGCTGAGATGACCAGCAAGTGTCTAGGTTTACTCTGACAAAACAAAACAAAGTAAAACGATAATTTTATGTCCTTTTAGAAGTTGAAGAAAAGGAATCTGTCATATGAAATTCTAAATCCGTGCGGAACGATGAGATTACAAAACGTGTTACTGTCTCGTGGAAGCCACTTGTATCTCTATGTACAATGTCAGATGTCTCGTCCCTCCCAGGCATCTATGTTTGCTGGACGGAAAACCCGAGTTTCCGGGAAAAAAAACCCATGCTATCCTTGGCTGAGACCGACTAATTCAGCCACGTTGCGAAGAAACCCATAAAAATTCTTCTCGTCATCGACAGGACAATTCCCAAGTAAGATGTTTTAGATCGTATTAGTGAACTTTACTGGATATTCCTTAACAAGCGAATTCACTATAGGTCTGATACTCATTTGGTTTAATGAAGCCATTTTTAGGCGGGTTAACATATATGCATAATGCGCATAGCGTATTGTCTTCATCATGTTGATCTGTTTGCCGTTCCGTCCATCCATCTGCTCTTACGTCCGCATGTAACAACTCGACTCCTTAATCAGGGTACTGGACCCTGAGATTTTCGTGAAATGTTATATATTGGGCTTCTAAAAACGTCTGCAGAGCCATTCCAAATTTCATTAAAATTGAACCAGTGGTGTAAGAATATTTACTTGATGGTATGAAGGAAATGTTAAATGGATCGGAAAACAACCGGACTGAGGTGATATACAGAATAATATATATTAAGAGCAGCCGCAGATGAAAGTGATTCTTGCATTGGCCCTCATATTTCACTCACAATAACTCAACTCGAATGGATTTTCATGAAATGTTATATTTGGTTTTTGTAAGAGAAATTTGTAGTCAACCGAAATTTCATTAAAATTGTATCAGTAGAAATTCAGAAATTATTATTTCTTTGTGCATGTTTCCATCTGCATGTAGTAATTCGACTCCCAGTGGATGGATTTGCATCAAATTTTATATTTTGCTCTTTTAGAATAATTTTTCGAGCAATCCCAAATTTCATTAAAACTGAACCAGTAGAAATCCTACAGTTATTATTATTTTTTTTTTTTTACCTATCACATAGGCTATCCATAAACCGTATATTGTAGCTGAAAGTACTGTACCCTTATTTCCATGCGCTGGTTGGAGGGAGGAATGAATGAGCAATGTGGTCGATACGCAGAAATGAAATGTTCTCAGTTCGCGCATAAAAAGTCGTTGCTTTTTCTTTCTTTCTTTTTTTTTTTTTTTTTGTTATTAATCATTATTTACTATTCGCTAACACAGGAAATGTAACTCACTACGTACATCAACTAACTTATTATTTATTTCTAAAATTATTTTCTTGTTACGTCGACAATTGAATCTTTCCCTCGATTGAAATTGTTGAAAATGGTTTCAAATAAAAACTCTCTCTTTCAAAAAGTTTTCTACGATTAAGAAAGCTCATATACTAAATGTGATTTCTCTTTTATGTCAGAGAATCAGTCTAAACACGATTTGTTTATGACCCTGATTCTCAGGGTACACGGGATATATTTGTTATATCGCTAAGCAGGAAGGCAAAATCTAACTTGCTACCAGTACCATAGTGATGTTCACCATGATCACCGCAGGCTCTTATATCGGTGCCATTTCATGCAAAAGCCTTCAGATCGAAAGATAGAATGATCGATAGAGGCGTATTATTCATGCAGAGGCTATACTTCCTTGATGACCCTCGGTAGAGTTGACTGCTTAAAAGAGGAGCATGTGTGAGTGTGAAGGATCTTTGCATTCTGTGCATTTTCCATTTTCCTTTTTCTTAATTTTTCACTCTGGGCGTTTTTAACATTCCTACCGCGTACCGCCTGGGCGATATCTGGGTCATTCAGAATAACACCTAGGTTAAGAAGGTCAAATACTTCGGTAATTTATAAAAAAAAAATGAAACTTTGACAGATGTATGTACCTAGTATTCGCCTGTACGAGAGACGGTTTCGCAGTATATGTCTGCACGTGTAACCAAGGTGCATTTTTTTCTTCATAGGGACAGTCACCAGGAAAGACGAGTTTGCAGCCTCATTGTTACGACACTGATAGAACAACGCCAGTTAACAAAGGCCATGCAATTTTATTTATTCTTTTTTTGATTAATGTAAATAAGTAATATCCATATACAGGGTGATTCAAAAGTCTCCATACATAGGGAATAATGTTTATTTTTTTCTGCTCTTTTAGGTACCCTTCTAAAATGCCTTTGTCTAAAGACATTTTAGAAGGTCCCGTGGAGTGGCCTCCGAGGTCCCCAGATCTTAGCCCACTCGATTTTTACTTCGGGCACTTGAAGTCTATGGTGTACCAGGAAAAGATACGAAACATAAATTACCTAACGGAACGCATTCAAAATGCAATTACGCGCATAACACCAGATGTATTAACGCGAGTTCAACATGAGTGGGAGAACCGCATCCGTGTGTGTTTTCAAAGGAATGGCAAACATGTAGAGCATGTTTTGTGAACAGTTTTTTATTTTATTTTGTGAACAGTTTGTTAAAAAAGTGACCATTTTCCCTATGTAAGCTAGGATAGCGGACCATCCATTTACTAGGAGAGCGGACACAACTATGAATACATATTGTATAAGAAAATAGAGGTAAAATATGAGATTACGTATCATTTACAGGATACGATATGAAAAATAACAAAGGAACAATGGCTATTTGGCACTCGTTTGAGCAGGTCTCGGTTCGAAGATTGAAGGGATTCTTAAAGATTTATTTGAATCGGAATTATACTTTAAGAGTACTTCCGTAAACACTGCTCAAATTTGAAAATATTAAAAACTAGAACGTTAATCATGAGTTTCCTTTGTAATTATTTTCATTAAGAAAACTGCCAAGTAATACACTATTACACAGCGATTATTATCTTTGTTAGCACCATAACGTTTCGAAAGTTCTGCCAGTACCTTGAGTACATGATTCATTGTTACGACCAATGTATGTGACCAAGGGACTTTCAGAAATTAGGGGATGGGATGCTGTTAACACACATAATAATCACAGTGTAACAGTCTTTTAATTGAATGTTATCCCTTAACGGAACCTGATATTTGGCAACGAAAATAGGATCAAATGAACTGTACATTCTGTTATTTGTCCAACGCAGGGAAACATGCATTAGATTTTATTGATTCGAAAGCCACAATTAATCATGATGTGGCCATTGCTAATACTAATACAGTATAATTACAGGGTGATTATCTTAAATAAGAACCCATGAAAATGCGATTCTAATTTAAAATTATTATTTAATAATTATTCAAATTATTTAAAATTAATTTGTCTTAAAATTATTGAAAATGATCACCATTGTGACCATAGTATAGCTGAGCACGACGAAGAATATTCGAAAACCCTGCCTGCAGCGTGTTTTGTAACCCAATGCAAGACTCAGACTCAGTTTCCTTGAACATTTTCACAGGCTTACGTACAACAGATTTTGATGGTGCCTTAAGACACTAAAATTGTCTACAAAAATCACATTGAATAGTTTTGAACAACTGTTTTCAGTTTAATGCTCCACATGAACACGTGCTGTTCTATGCTGAAAGCTAAGCTCGTTTACTGCTTGCTCTGCGCATGCGCGTTCGTAGTTTTACAGGATTGATATAGATGGCGACATCATACACAGAATAAGGAATGTTATTTATCAATTTCATGTATCTGACACAATTTTACTCGAAGACACCCACACACACATGTGCAGACTAACGGTTTTACACGATAAGTATTTTATTGTTTGGGGATTAAGCGAATAATAATAATAATAATCACCGGTTATTATTATTATTATTAGATTTGGTCTTTGGCACCACAATTATGGTGCCAAAGACCCTACATAACAGCCTAGCAGCAATAGGTCTCCCAGCGAACACCTACAAGGAACTCCAGAAAGTCGCAATCTTGAACACCTGTAGGATAGTCAGAGAGTTCCTCCACCAACAGTAACACCAGACAACAGCCACCCTGTGTACTTGGGCGATACCCCTTCACGCTAGGGAACCCCCAATCATAGAGAATATAAGAGCAACAACAATAATAATAATGGACTAACACCGAATGGAGGATATCATGAGTAAGACTAGGACAATAGTAACCAAGAGCCGCCAACACCACCAGAAGTCGGCCGTGGAGAGACTGACCATAGCGCAGAAATAAGAAGGAAGAGGCTTGACATACCTCATCGAGCAACAGAAGAAAGCGATAGCGAACCTGAAGGATTACTTCCAGAAAAACACAGCGCCACTCTACCAGGCCATAAGAAAGATAGACAACTTACCCCACTCGACCTAAGCGAGGAGACCCCCTCCCTCTCACACGGAATAAACGAAGCTAGAAAGATGGGCAAAGAAGACACTCCATGGTAGACACTATAATCACCATCAGGACCACATAGATAAAATTGCTTCCAATGCATAGCTCACGAACGGGACGCTCTTCCCCGAAGACTGAAGGATTCATGCTCGCCATCCAAGATCGGGTAATCAACACCAGGAACTATAGAGAATACATCGCTAATGAGCCCCGAGTGACACATGCCATAAGTCGACGATGCCAGAAACGTTCTTAGAAACCTCAGAAACGATGCAACACATCACCACAGGATGCAGGGTGATCACCCAGACTCAGTGCACTCATAGACACGACCAGGTAGCCAGGATAATACGTCAGAAGTTAGGGAGGAAATACCAGTTGTTGATCAAAGAAAGTGTACCGTATTACAAGTACAAACCCCAGACTGTATTAGAAATCCGAACCCACAAGCTGTACTGGAACCGCGCCACAATAATGGAAAAAACAATCCTGCACAATAGACCGTTGTTGACAAGAAGGAAAAGGCCACCTGTCCGAGCGACATAATAGTGCCCAACACTGGCAACCTCCAGAAAACTCACGAGGAAAAGATCAGGAAGTACACAGACCTAAGACAGGAGATCAAAGAGATATGGAATATACAAGTAACGCTGTCCGAATCATCGTGGCAACCACCGGCACGGTGCCAAAGACTACATAACAGCTTAGCAGCAATAGGTCTCCCAGAGAACACCTACAAGGAATTCCAGAAAGTCGCAATCCTGAACACCTGTAGGATAGTCAGAGTGTTCCTAGACCAACAGTAACACTTGACATTACTCAACACCCGTCACGGAATAGATCCCCCATCAAGGAGAAATAATATAATAATAATGACACTGTTTATTTGTAAAAAAACGATAGGATCCTAGGTGTGATCTTTTATTAATATATCTGTACATAGGTGCGTTCACGGTCCGATTTGCATTTTGTGTAAGCAAAAAAAACTAAGAATAATTCCAGTGGATAAACTCTATCGGTTAACAGTAGTCCCGATTGAACAGATTTTAAAAAAGTCTCTGGTCTCGACTTTTATTTGAACATCAGCTGCTATGGTGCTATATGACTAAAGTTGTATATCGTCAAAACAACTCCAGAAAGCACAACACAACTCCAGAGATGACCAACAGCCAATACAGAAAAAAAAAAAGAGCATAAAACAAAAAGGTTTCTTAATACATAAAAATAAAAACACAAAACAGATATCTTAGGGCATCCTCTTGTTATTAGCCTTTTTCCGGCCTACTGCAGGCCCATGTTTTGAATGATTTTTATTTACAAAAATATGAATTATTTTCATTTACAGTGTGTATATTTCGGTCTTTTTATGCATAACGTAATTCTAATATTAAAAATAGCAAGAGCTTCTTTTTAAGTAACCCACCTCTACTTAAATGTAACTCACCCCTCTTTAAAAAGTAAAATTACCACACACCTCCCTAGAATGGCCCTTTCCAGCTGTTCCTGAAACTTTGAAAATGAAGCTTTTTTAAATATGAGATTAGTAAGACAGAGTAACTAGCAGCCAACCGTCTGGCTGCAATTAATGTCAGCATACTTCATCATGTTCATCACTGTTCCAACCTAAGTTGAGTCAAGTGAGTCAAAGCCTTCCATCTTTTTCTGTCTTCCCAGATCTTGTCTTCTATCATTCTCTCCCACTTAATTCTCTTGTTTCCACATCTTCTCTAAACTGATTTCTCCACCTCTTCCTGGGTCTTCCTCTCGGCCTCTTCTTGTCCATTTTCATCTCAAACATTCTTCTTGGTAATCTGTCCAAGTTCATTCTCTTCTTGTGGCCAAACCATTGCAAACGTGATGTAATCATCTTCTCCTTACTTTCTTTACCCAAAAGTCTAATAGGGACAAGTGGATAGTCGAGATAATAACTCGACTATCCACTTGTCCGTATTAGACTTAGAAAAGCAAAAAGGTAAAGGAAAAGTAATAGTAGGAGTGAAAGTGGAAAAGAAACGGTGTAGAAGAATGAAAGGGGTAGTAACTTCTTCAACTCACACCACTCAAAAACTCATCAACTCCTCGAATAGGCAACGCTTCCCCAGTGGAGAAGGCTGTTGTTACCTATTCTTGGAAACTCCGGACATCATCAGGCTCCCCCTGGTGCCGGTTCAGGGCTATTTGGCCCTTCTTCGGTGGGTGGGTAGGTACGTAGCCGAGTAGTCAGGAGCGAAAGTGCGTAGCACGCGTTCCTTGAGTGGACCGGGGTTCAAGCCCGTGACTACTAAATACGATAAATATTTGTATTGACGATTTATTGTAAACTCTACTGACTTGGTTGTCTTACCCCAGTATAAAAAAAAAATTTATTTTTCTCTTCTAGTTTTATCTAGCATAGTCCTTAGCACCTTCATTTCCATTTCTTGGACTCTGCTAGAATCCTTTTTATTCATCTTCCACGTCTCAGAAGCATAGATCAATATAGGGACTAAATATGCCCTATTTATCAGCTTTTTACACTCCATTGGAACTTCCTTAGCCCATAACAGGCTATTAATATTACAGAAGAAACTCTGACTAGCTGCTGTTCTCCTAGTTATTTCCATATATAGGCTGCAATGCTTTGTTAATAAACTCCCTAGGTATAGGCTGCAATCCTTTGTTAATAAACTCCCTAGGTACTATGTATAAGTATAGTGCGAAAGCATCAATAATATATAGCCAAATCTGAATGAACAGAATATTAGCAAAGCGGCACCGTTATAAGTTATATCTCATATTGTGAATACCTTCACATCGAGTTGCCATGATATTGCACTACTTCGAATAAGTAACGCTTCACCTGAGGAGAAGACTAATGTTACTTATTCTCAGATGGATACCACCACCCAGACGGCACCATTTCAGGGCTATTTTGTATATGTGTGGGATAATAACTCGACTATCCACTTGTCCCTATTAGACTTAGAAAAGCAAAAAGGTAAAGGAAAAGTAATAGTAGGAGTGGAAGTGGAAAAGAAACGGTGTAGAAGAATGAAAGGGGTACTAACTCCTTCAACTCACACCACTCAAAAACTCATCAACTCCTCGAATAGGCAACGCTTCCCCAGTGGAGAAGGCTGTTGTTACCTATTCTTGGAAACTCCGGACATCATCAGGCTCCCCCTGGTGCCGGTTCAGGGCTATTTGGCCCTTCTTCGGTGGGTGGGTAGGTACCCAAGTGATGCAATGATGGCAAAACGTTATGAAGTATAACTCCACAATATGAGTGATGCCTGATGGTGTGTGATCAGAATATTAGCAAAGCGGCATCATTTTAAGTTATATCTCATATTGGTGAATACCTTCACAACGAGTTGCCATGATATTGCACTACTTCGAATAAGTAACGCTTCACCTGAGGAGAAGACTAATGTTACTTATTCTCAGATGGATATCACCACCCATACGCACCGTTTCAGGGCTATTTTGTATTTGTGAACAGCCTGAATTCGTCTAGGTATGGATTGAACAAGAACTGAAAACGTTGTGCAGGAATGGAGTACCATGCAGAGATGAGTGTATCACGCAGTTCCTTGAGATTCGACGGAGGTGTAGGCCTAGGGCGAACAACCCTTTCCAGTTCATCCCAAAGATGTTCAATAGGATTGAGAACCGAGGACTGAGCGGGCCACTGCAGCAAAGAAAAGTCACTGTCATGTTCCTGGAACCATTCCATAGTGATTCGGGCTTTGTGCACCGGCGCATTATCCTGCTGGAAGTAACCATCTGACTGAGGATAAACTGTCAACATGAACGGATGCACTTGGTCAGCAACGATGTTTAAGTACGATGTGGCATTCAGACGTGAATCTATGGTTATCAATGGACCCAGCGTGTGCCAAGAAAACATTCCCCACACCATAACACTGCCCCCATCACTTTGCACAGTAGTCGTCAGACGTGACGGGTCCATGGATTCATGTTGTTTTCGCCAAATTCTGAGCCTTCCATCAACATGATGCACCAGGAACTTCGACTCGTCAGACCAAGCAACTGTTTTCCAATCCTCGATAGTCCAGTGCTGGTGTTGCTGTGCCCACAGGAGGCGTGCTCTCTTGTTCTTCATTGATAACAAAGATACGTTATGTGGCCGTCGGCTGTTGTAGCCCATTCGCGACAAAGTGCGACTAGGTGTATGTAAGGTGTATTTAGTGTCAGACGGCACCAGGGGTTTCCCCCATCTCCGTGTTGCTTTCATTGTGGGTGTACCAGTTTGCTGGAAATGCCAGAGGTTTAAAAGTGTATGGATATTGTATATATGTAGTGTCATGTACCGTTGTTCATCTGGTCGTTTAGCCGCTGGACCCCTGCTGAGGCCCAACGTTGCCCCACCTTCGTCCCGTGGAGGCAGACCAGGAACCCAGTAGTTTTAGTTTCACTCTGGCAGGTCCTGTCACCTAATTTCCTGAGATTTCAGAGGCTAGGACCTTAAAAAAAAACAAAAAAAAAAAAAACGCGCGCGCTCTTTTATATGCACGTACGTACAGACAGATACATATATCCGTCATCGTCGGTTTGATGATCGTTAGGTGAGGGTGATAATGCTTGCATAATAAAGGCCAAAAGAATGGGCGAACGGGAATTTTGAAATAATTAAGTTTTTGTGTGTAGGACATTCGCTAGCATAAAGATAGAGTGGGTGGGAGACTGAAGGCTGGGGGGGGATTAAAGCAGAAATATGGGGATGATAGAGTAGGCAACCCCAGAAGTCAGTGAGGCAGGCCCATGCCTCACCAGGAGAAAGCAGGGGGCGCCGGGGGGGACCGTCCCACCACCGGCGCAGGGGAGGGAATGGAAAGGCACCAGGCAAGGGAGCCTGGTGCGATCGCCAACAAGCGTCTGCAGGAAAACTAACTCTACTGACTTGGTTGTCGTGCCGGAGTATAAACAGAAAATTTATTTATTTATTTTATACAATGACCCTGTTGGTGGTGTCCAATCTGTTGTCATGTCCGAGTTGTCAACCGTCGGACCTGGGTCCCGTCCATGTTAGTCCTTTACCTTAGTGTGGTTTATTTCCTAAGCTTTCCAGTTCTAAGGAATGTGTCTTGTTCACATAGACCCAGCTGGTGGGGTGTCTATGTTTGGTAGTCTTTCATGGGACATGGGTCCCGTCCATGTTAGTCTACTTTGGTATAGTTTATTTCCTGAGTTTTCTAATTCTTGGGGGTGGGTCATTTCTAGTGTCCCAGTGGAGTGCCGTTGAGAGGATGTTTTGTGTTGGTTGCACCATTCTCGATACACTCTTGAAACTGTGGTGCGTAAAAAGTTCAGGAGAACTGCCGTTTCAGAGATGCTTTGTCCAGCACGTCTTGCACCTACTACCATGTCACGTTCGAAGTCCGTTAGATCACTCCTTTTTCCCATTCTTGCTACGGTTTGTACGCTTAACTGATACTAGAAAGGTTGTTCTTCTGCATTTATATCCACAACTGTGGTCATGTGACTTGCAACATTGTGGGACAAATCATTTGTGTGCACAGCAGGGGTGTACCTAATAAAGTGGCAGCACAGTGTATACTTTGAACAGAAGACAATTTCAAAGTTTTTTTACATCGCAATCAACAAATCTCAATGTCAGACTTTCAACATATTTGGTGTTTTTGCTCATGGACCACTTTACTTTCCAGGTCCAGATAATTTTCGTTCAATAATTATAATTTTTTTAAAGGGCGATATAGTCACACAAGAAAAAAATTATGAAATTGCATTTTCACCCGTGCCCGTCCATTGACACCTTAACTAGCAGCGAAGGGAGCCGTGGGAATTGTATTTATTTTGTAATTACTGTACTTCGATATTAATCTTTACTTCTTCTCTGAAACAGTTTTGGCGAAATATTCGCCACGGGTATTCTAGGCGCTAATAAAAAAAACATCTGTATTTATTTTCCTTGAAACTTTTCCTTGTGCACTTGATCACTTTCATAAGTTCATTGACATCGCTTTGCTAAAATTTCCTTGATTTATAGAATAGTCTGTAAAAGAACAGTATATTTTGATGCTTTTCCAGATTATTCTATTAAACTCTTCTTTCTGAGGAAAGTTCGAAAGTTTCCGCACATAAATACTTCAGATAAAAATGTTTGTCTAATGTAGTTTTAACATTGAAATACGTAGAGATATCATTTTTCAGTCTTTCTCAATCGATAGTACTGCCCTCTTGTTGCAAAATAAAAAAATAAAAAATAATAATAAAATAAAAAGTGATCTAAATGGAATTTGTGTGATTTAAAAGGTCCATAGCGTGACGGATACACAGACAAGGCTCATTATTATGAAATAACACAGGTGGGATGGATGATCCATCCATCCTACCTCATGTAACAACTGCAGATTATCTAAGATGAGTACCGTTTATTAAGTTTTGCTATTCGAACTTGAGTCCAATCATATCGGTACTTTAAGAAATCCTATAACTCATCTAATTAATAAATGAAGTAAACATTTTTAAGTATATATCGTATCGTCATTGACACTAAAATATATTTTAGTATTGATATATTTTATCATATTGAATTTATTAGATTGACGCGCAATAGAAATATAGAGGCATTCATAGGTGTATTTTTTATTATTTTTATTTAATGATGTTAGGGATACTTTGTCTTTTTTTTTTTTTCTTCTTTAAATCGGTTTTACGTTTTATACACACTATATTGCTGAAAGTATCCGGACGCTCCTGGGATGCAAAAACGAACCGGGCCTTAAACCCGGTGTGGGAGGATGGTGACAATACCACTGTGTTACCCGCGCAGTATCTAGCACCACTGAACTTCCTCTTTCGAAAGTGAAAATCGCCCTCAGAGGAAAGCGATTTCAGGGTATTAAGGATATAAAGAAAAGCGTAACCGCCGAACTGAGCATCTTTTTGGACGCCTTAGTTGACTATTTTCACAATTTTTTAGAACGGTGTAATAAGTGCATTCAGTTAACTGATGATTACTTTGAGTAAAAATAAAACTATTTTTGAACTCCTCCACTTTTGTGTTCTTTTTATTGCAGCAGTCAGGGAACTTTATTGCCACACTCCGTATATAGCTTGGGTGTAAATAGCAGTTGCACCGCGCAAGTTGCACACTTATTGCAGTTTAGTAGTAAATAGTTGCTGCTATGGATAAAGGGATAGTTGAGTGGGAGAAGACAGAGAGTGGTAATCAATGGACAATGCTCTCCGTGGACTAATGTTATTAGTGGAGTCCCCCAGGTTCGATGTTGGGCTCATTGTTGTTTTCTATATTTATTAATGATATTGATGAAGGCATATCAGGCTTAATATTCAGAATTGCAGATGATACAAAGGTTGGCAGGGTGGTTAATGACAGGATTTAGAAAAGTTAGGCAGATGGGTTGAGAAATGGCAACTGACGTTTAACATTAACAAATTCAAAGTACAGCATATGGGTAGCAATAACCCCAGAGTAACGTACCAACTATGTGGTGCTACACACAGGGTAGTGAGAGAATGAAAAAGACCTGGGGATAATTGTGCACTCGGATTTGAAGTTCTCTGAGCAGCGCAGGCAAGCTGCCAGGATAGCCCATCGGGTTTTGTCCATGATATACAGGAACTTTGCTAGCAGGGATAAGGAGGTGATTATCCTATTGTATAAGGAAATGGTCAGGCCACATCTTGAGTACTGCATACAGGTTTGGAGGCCTCATTTTAATAAGGATGTAGAGCTGCTGGAACGAGTACAGAGAAGGGCAGCGAGATTAGTGAGGGGCAACGAAGGGATGCTCTTACCGAGAAAGGCTTCATATCTGCAAATTGCAGCATCCAGAGACTAAATACCTGTGAGTTGATCCGATTGAAGTGTTTAAGGCTTTAAATGGCTCGAACAAACTCAGAATTGATGGGATTCTTCCTCTTACTTAGACTACACACAATGAGGGGGGGGTCCAAATTCAGATTTATGAAGGATAGTTGCAGAATAGATGTGGGGAAGTGTGCCTTTAGTCAGCGGGTGGTTGATTGCTAGAACAAACTTCCATCTGTTGTGGAAGTTGATAGCTTGAATAAATTCAAGGAGAGCTATACAAACTATTGGAGGGGATGAATAGGTGAAATTGGAGTTGTCTTTTGTTTTTCGTTGGTGCTGTATAAGCTTGCTTTCTTGCATCACATGCCACTAATGCCAATGCCAATGCTAAATTCGCATATGGCAAAAAAGTTTTAATTTAATTAGGTAATCGATTTGACCGCGTGTAGTTTAATACTTTTAATTTGTCTTAATGGAACAGTACACAGTCAGTTTATTGTTTTTATTCTCTCTTGTTTTCTTCTCCCCTTTCAATAATCGCGTCTTCGATAAGGTGTGCCTCTCTTCATTTAGTTTCGTTAATTTAAGTTATTCTAATTTTATGTGATTAAATGCATTCGTTTGGTGTAAAAAAAATCAGCTGTGATAAATTTTCATATAATTTTTTCTTGCTTTTAGTATGAGTCGTTTAGAGTTTGGTTGCATATTTGCATTATGTTTTAGACTTGGTTGGTTTTGGTCATCAGTGAAATTTGCATTTGTATTTTTTATTTGAGTTATTTCAGGTTTTGGAGAGTGGTGCTTATCATATTTAAATACCTTATTTAAGTTTCATTGGTCTTTCACGGTCGTATAGAGGCATCCCTAGTTAGCTCTCTTTCTACAAGCAATCCATGACAGAAATACGACATTTTTGGAATTCACAGTAGCGCTGATAACTTGACAAAGGTTACTATTGGTCCCCTCAACTTTCTTTGTGTTTTTATTCATCGTGGATTGGGTGTCAGGATTTGCGCATGGGTGTTAATTCTTTGTGTCATTCCGGGCTGCATTTGCGCCTATTCTTGCAGGATTCTATACTATTGTACTTCTCTGAGTTAGTCAATGTATATATAGGTTTTTTTGTGGACCCCGTGGTCTCCATCCTTTTGCTGATGTGTTAATGACCAGCAACTCGCATCTTGGCAGCCAGGGGCGACGAACACCAGGTCAGTTTCCCCCTGACTCCCATCCCTAGCTATGTGGAGGGGCGCCAGATTCTAATGTCTGCTCAGGCTAGACTGCTTCAAAACTAGAGGTCTGGGGAAGACTGCTAAAGTAAGGAATGAAGTGGTGGGAGTGGAAGAAGTCTAGGGTTGCGGGTGGCAGGGGAAGTCTCTTAGTAGTAAAGTGTGTTAGTTGTCAGATTTCTGCGTTCTGGTCTTTTAGCCGTTGGACTCCTGTTGGGGCCTACTGTTGCCCACACTAAACCCCGTGGAGGGAGACCAGGTACAATAGTACAACTTTTATTTTACTCTGGCTGGCCCTGCCACTTAGTTTCCTGAGATTTCAGTGGCTAGGACCTAAAAAAAAAAGGGCGGGGGGGCACTTAAGTTTAGAAAAAGCCAGGAGAGGTTGATGTGGTTGAGGTTTCAATTTAGAAATTGTTAATTTTGATTAGTTGTGTGGGTTTTACGCTTGCCTATTAGTCAGAGTAGGGGGGAAAGACTGAAGTATGGGGTCGATAGGGAAGGCAACCCCAAGTGGTCAATAAGGCATGCCCATGCCTCACCAGGCAAGTAGTACACTGGTGTTCAAAGAAAGTGCATCTCCTAGGAATTTCACATTTTTAACCCTCTTTCGCGATGGTATGTTACTTTAATAACTAGCATCACAAATAGAAATATAAACAAAAGATATTTATAAATAGTTAAGGCAAAGCCAAGTAATATTTGACAGGTGCTCTCAAAATATTCCAAAATGAGCACTTGCAACTTTTATACAACAATTTTGGTAAACACGACAATTATGGCTGAAATGTTATCAGAAGCCCTCAGTTTGCTTCAGTTTATCATTTTAAATGGAAAACAAAATGAAAAGTTCACCAGGTGCAAACTAATATTTAGTTGACCCGCCTCTGATCCTGATGACAACAGCACACCGTCGAGACATTGACAAGATCAATTTCTGAAGATAATCAACTGATAGTTCGTTATTCCAAACACGATTTATGGCTTCCTAAAGTTCGCGAAGGGTCTTTGGTTTCTTTCTGGCAACTGCAGATTCCACACAATGCCAACAGTTCTCTATAGGATTGA
Source organism: Mastigoproctus giganteus (assembly GCF_048544385.1). NCBI lineage: Eukaryota > Metazoa > Arthropoda > Arachnida > Uropygi > Thelyphonidae > Mastigoproctus > Mastigoproctus giganteus. The sequence continues at coordinate 211,033,565 of NC_143579.1, forward strand.
GGTCCGATCTGTTTCCTGGCCAGCTAAGAGTTGTAATGGACCGTTCTTCCAACCATTTTTTCACCTATAACAAATGTAAACACGTTACTGTCAAACCACTAATGCATAAATGAAGCTAAAGAAACTACAGAAGTGCCTACTTACACTTTTCGCCCGATGACAAGGAGCAGAGTCGTCCTGAAAGATGCATGCAGTTATTTGGCAGGTTGAAATGGACTCTAATGGTTGGCCGCAGTTTGCCTTCCAATATAGCCAGGTATCCATTGGCATTTGCGGAACCTTTTATAAACTGCAGGTGACCTACTTCGCGATACGAAATGCACCCTCATATCATTTGGCTGGTAGGGAATTTCACTGTAGTTACCACTCAATCTGGATGGTATTCGTTACCACGTCTACGGCGAATCGTTTGTCTCCCATCAGAGCCATGCAGGTTGAATTTCTTCTCATCCGAGAAAATAACTGACTTCCACTGCTCGGCGGTCCATTTGACATGCTCCTTACACCAAATTAATCGGGATTTTTTCACTTTTTGTGTGAGGAGGGGCTTCTTCTTAGGACGACGGGCTACAAGTCCATTTTTGAAGAGGCGTCTTCTGACTATTATTGCACTTGCTACCACTCCTGTATGTTCTTCCCATTCTTTGTTTCGCCCAGACGAAGAAGCTTTACGGTTTTTAAGTCATAAGCGCTTCAAAACGCGGTCCTGTTTTGGCGTAGAGTCTCGTTTGCGTCCGGTTCCTTTTTTTTCTATCAGCAAAACCAGTATTCTTGAATTTAGAAGGAAATGTACTTACTGTCGATTGATTACAAGACACTCTATAAGAAATATGACGGGAAGAACATCATTCATCACGTAAAGCAACAATAGCACTCTTTCTTCGTGGCGTTAACTGCACGTACTCGCCATCCTGACACAAGTAAGGAATGACTGCAATTGTTGCAGAGAGTGCTTATATAGCTGAAAGTAACAGGTGATGCAATATTACGTCATAACCTACGCGCGTAAATCTTATCTGATGCAATCTGTAAGAAATATTGCCATATACTTACGTTATTCTGACGACAATTATAATTTTAAGGGGTGATGCACTTTCTCTGAACATTAGTGTATATGGGGTGGCAGGAGAGGGAGGAGACAGGTATCGACTCTCGCTAGTTAATATAATTTCCTTTAGCATTATTTAGTTTCTTTATTTAATTATGGCTTGAGTGTAGACAGCGGTAGCCCCGCATAAGCTTAACTTTTTGCAGTTAGCAGATTTGTAAATAGTAAAAAAAAGTGTTAGCTTAATTTGGTAAATCATTAGTTAATTAGACCATATATAGTTTCATATTTTTAATGGACCGTTTAAAAAAGTAAGTGTTTCTCTTTCCTTGATGTTACTTTATTTCTAAATAGCTCCTGATTGTACAAATCACAAATCTGACGAACTGCGAAATATTGTTCCCATATCTCGGTTGGTGCTCCCAAAACGTCTCTTAACCTACTAGACCCTGTCCAAAGAGGGTATGTGAATTAATTAATGATCTCTCACTGACAAACTCATTCATTCCCTCTCACACAGACGTTCGATTTTTGCTGCGTGTCCTTTTTACAGATATTTCCATGAGCACTGCTCTTCTGAATAAGCATTTGTAATTCCACCTTATTCTTTCAAGCCAGTATGAACACGTGCATCAGAGAGTCAACGTCCATTCACAGTTCTGCTTCTATTCTTTCAAACAGCCTTCTTTCTTATGCATTTCCTTTAAATTACAATCTACAGAAATTCAAGTTCGTCAAATAGTATTGTCTTCTCAACGGTAGTGATCGAAGAAGACGATAAACATAACTTTCCCGCTGACTGGAATTGAATTTTTCATGCGATGTTGGATCTCTTTCCTGCAGTATGAATTAGAACCACATATATTTTGTCTCAATGCCGTGACGCAACTTATACAAGAAATCATATTCAATTTTTTTTTTTTTTTTTTTTGTATCGCATTAAAATGCTGCACGGAAAGTTACTTTCGCACCCAGACGCACTCGCTGGACCCTGGGCGTCTAGTAAAGCGTGGGACTCGCTGAAAACCCATGATTGGAATGATGGAATGTGTCGGTCCGTTTGAAGCGTTTTCGAAACTAATATTCCACAGTCTTCTCTAGCTGACAGCTCTCTGTATCCATAAACGGTGTTAAAGCACGTTGGTCTCATTTTCGTGGTAGTGGAATCTGATTTGCAGTAATTTATGACCTCCCACAGGTCACGCTGCTGATTACCTGCTTTCAAGCACGTCATACGACTAGCTGACATTGTGGTCAATACCTCTGATGGATATATAGCATGGGATGACGTATTATTCTTGAAGCCGCGCTCCAAACGGGTTTCCTACTGAAATTAACTTCCACGTTTTAGTTTTTGTTTTTGTTTTGTACCAGTTTAAATGAAAACAAAAGCAAATGTGCTCATTCTGGTTTACAAATAGCACCGAAGCGGAGTTGTGAAATTTAGAATGTAGTCTAACGAAGTATTTATGTATTATAAAACATACAGTCAACAGAATGTTTAAGAAAAACTACAATATTATGAAGTCATCAACGTGTTTAGGAATTTATATTAAAGTCACAATAAGCATAATAATAATACCAAATATACAGGGTAATCATTTTAAATAAGAAAATGCGAATAACTTCGAGTACCATTATTTATTCTATGCATGTTGCATCTCTCTCGACAACCTGTTAAAGTTTGTGCATGAGCAATGCAAGCATCAAATGAACATGACTTTCAGCATAGAGGAGCTGAGTAAAATTTCCTCAAAAACAGAATTCTTTAAAACTACCCAACGTGATTTTTTGTAGACAATTTTGATATCTTGTCACCTTAATAACAACGTGGCAGAGTTAGTCGGTCTGAGCTGAGGACAGCATGGTTTTCTCGCGAAAACTCGGTTTTTTGTCGTCCAGCAAACAGCAAATCGACCACAGAACACACAATTTATAGGCATATAATGGCACAATATGGCCTAAGGTGCTGATACGCTTAAAACCCTTCAACGACAAGCAACATTCTTAGTGGCATCAAGTTTTGCAGTACCTATGAAGCCTACGTTGCAATACCTGTGGATATCAAGTTCAGAGCCTTATTTCTGTTATGGTAATTGTAGGTTAATATTACAGGGATGGTTTCGTTGTAGTCATAAGCTTATGCCTTTTGCTATACTGTACTTCGAATGTGGAGAGAGCCCACAAACCACGACGACTGCTACTTCTATATGGTGGATATATCAAAGATTTAAAAAATCTGCGGATAGAAAACCTGTAGTGTATACCAACATACCATTCGCTGTTGTTCGGGTGCCACACAATGAAGATATACCAATTTCCGATCCATCTTTCATATTCTTCAGAATTCGATAATGAATCTGGTGAACAGGATAATTGGGATTATACATCAGATGCCTACTCAAGTAAATTGCCATATTTCCCTAAGCAACAAGAAATGGGTGAATCAGTGAGGGGGCTTACTGACTAACTAAATCCAGTGTAGAACTCATGACATTTCGTTTAAAAGAGTGGAGAATCTACCGGATCCCAGCTGCATGATTTTCTCATACAGAAAAAGATATGTCACTTATGCACGTTTTTAACTGTTATAGAATCAGTGAGAGGGCTTACTGACTAACCAAATCCAGTGTAGAACTCATGACATTTCGTTTAAAAGAGTGGAGAATCTATCGGATCCCAGCTGCATGATTTTCTCATACAGAAAAAGATATGTCACTTATGCACGTTTTTAACTGTTATAGAATCAGTGTGTTATTGTTTTGATTTGATCGGTCTTTGTGAAGAAATTGGTATTAGTCACACACAATCCAGAAGAGTGGCGTCTTTTCATAGACAGTTCAAGTAAAAGTTTGAAAGCTGTGTGGTTCACAGTGGGCATATATACAACATCGATTTCTGTTTCGCTCACTCCTTGAGCTATAGGCGCAGTTGATTGCCCACACTGGTGATTGCCCAGTAGACACTGGGCAATCACCAGTGTCGCCTTATCCTTAACACTATGCCACTCCTTGAGCTACAATAGTGACTATATTCAAAAAGCAGCTTGAGGAGCTACTCATATTTGGAATCAGCATACCCTATTTTCATAAAGAAACACCAAGTAATGCAGATAAACAGAACTTTTATGAAAATTTGTTTCATAATGTAATCAATAATTGTAATAATCAAAACTGTTGATGTTTAGAATTCGTAGACATATGATGCTTTACTATCGATTACTGTATACTCCGTTAAAATAATATTCTGTAAAGACATTGCTTCGAAATTATTTCCACATTTCTCTAATACTGCACTGTGAATTCAGGAAAAAAATAGCTGACAGCATGGCATGGCCAGAACTTACGCGATTCGTGTCTTTCAACTAACACATATATAGTCGCCATGTCAGAACCAAGGCTAGTTGACCCAAATTCTCCAATAACCACATTATAACTAGTGTCAGGCTATCCCTTACTAAATTCAAGCATTGTATAAGCGTTTTCATGACTTCAACAACAGCTAGTGTTACACTAGTTTCAATGTAGTTATTAAAAATTTAGACACAAAAATTATCTCGGAAGGCATAATCATCACCTGTTATTTTTGTAACAATATGATAAAAAAAATCATCTTTGGTGTATAATATACACTGTTCCCACTACAGCGAAGGTAACACCAGCGAATTGCAGTTATAAATAGAAGTAGATACAGAGAAATTAGATTAATAACAGTCATCTAGGAATACCAGAGATTGCAACATGCTGAGGTTTACCACTGAGATCGGGCGGACAGGGAGCTCAACAACTTACGTCGCCTCTTCTTGTCCTTGATTAGGTCTCGAGAATCCTCCACTGGGGTCATCCATCGGAGGCGAGGTCTTGAGTGTAGGTTCGGAGAAGGAACCCTCCAGACACATACGTATATTTCAAATATTTGGATCTGAGATCCGTCCCATCGCCATCTGCAGCACAAACGAAAATACGCCCGTTCTGAATGAGGAGTTTCGGCCTTGGAATAATGAGCGCAGCTGTCATATCGGTGGTTCCATTTGCAGGGAGGAGCTAAAGTTTGTGGGTTGCCCATTTCAGGTACCAGAATTTTGCAGTGTAAAGAAGTTTTATGTTTGTTGGGGCTGTTGATGCCCAGACGTATACTCCATAAAGGTTGGTGGGATAGATGTACGATGTCACATATCTTGTGAAGAGGGCTCTATCCCTCAGTTCGAGGTGTTGTTTGATAGCCCATTTGATTTTAAAAATTTTAAATTATTTTATCACCTGATTTGAAAAGAGCATCTTGTCAAAGATAACCTCCAGGTTAGAATGACGATTCGCGAGGAGAGTTCTGACTCCGAGGAAGAAGGTTACGATAGATGTTGAGTGCAGTTTCAATAAGAAGAAAGATGATTTGTACAGGTTTTGCTGGATTTATATGAAGATCAAATGTGGAGAGATACGTTGACTGGGCCTCAAATTCTGATTCAGTTTCGCTGGAGACTGTCATTGCTGTATCTGATGAGGAAATCTTAGTTAATATCTTAGCGTCATCGGCATAAGCTACGCAGTTGCTTATATTAATCATAAACGGAGCTATAGCAACTGTAAACAGCACTGGGGCGAGCACTCCCTCCCCTTGGGGTACATCGGCGAAATATCACATGATAGAGAATGTTTATCATCGGTAAGGATCAAGGTATGCTCGGATTGAAGGGTAGGAAGAGACCACAGATAGGCCACGACAAGCACCTCCCTACTTTCCGGAGCACCTAAGGATATGATGAGATACAGAGACGAGTTTAATGATGGCTATTTTCCCAATGCAGTAAAATGTATTTGAGAAAGATAGTCTAGCAGAATTTGATGAATGTAAATTTTATGGTTATCAGAATTGCCTTAAAGTAAAGAAATTAAAGGAATTTTCCACTGTATAAAACTTCACCAGAAGTTTTATACAGTGGAAGTAGGTAGTGCTGTATAAAACTTCACCAGAAGTTTTATACAACATTACCTACCTGCTTGTTATCTTGCTTCACGGCTTGGTGCCATGAAAGTTTTGTAAAGTCATGGTCCTTGCCTTTGTACTTTATAATAAAGATCACTTATTATAATTATTTTGTATCTTACAACGAAGCTCATTTATATAATTCTATAATTATATCCATTACTAGCCATTAAGGCTATACATTATAATCAAATCAGTGCGAATTTTATAAAGCAAAAAGTCAAAATAAACAAAAGTTCTGTATGAAAATTGTCAATATGTTTTAATTATTGACACCGACACAGAATATATCAGAAATAAAATAAACTCCTCCCAGTTCTCCAAAAATGGCAAGGTTTGTTACATACTAGAAGTTGAAGGTAGGACACGACGGAACTAATGATCTTTTTTCTTCTTCTTCTTTTCTTCTTAATCCACAGATTAGCTGATTAAATGAACACAGAATAGCATTCACTGATCTTATATTAGATATTAATGTATTGCACTGCTGAGAATTTCAAATGGATAAATTTGATTCTGGACAGTTTCTTGATTCCGAGTGTTTTGCGTGTATGTGACAGGAAGGAGAAACTGGGAAAATATAAAGTACAGTATTCTGGTAGGTGTTAGCCTGAGGTAGTTAATACGCTCGACCGCTGCACGATCGTACAAATCATTGCACTAGAAATGTGTCATTTAGGGTTTTAATAACGTCTAATAAAGTAGGTAAGGTGTGGTGCCTGTTATCACCTCTCCTTATCAGCACGGCGTGGTAAACAAGTGGAGTGGGGTGAGAAGGTAGGCAGGTAAAAAATGGGTGGACTGGGAAACATTTTACAAGTAGCCATATTGCAATCATAGGAAACAAAGGATTACTTGGCATCGTTCAACAAAATATGTAAGTTTCTTTTCTTAGGAAAAAGAGAGAAAAGAAAGAACCTAGAATAGTTGAGTTTGAAATTTCTGTATCATGGTAATTTTATTTCCCTTTAAAGATAGAAAGCACAGATATTACGGATATGATCATGAGCGACCCTCGGTGACAGTATGGGAGGTTGCCAGTTGGCAGTCATTTGGAGAATTCTGGGCTAAATCAGAGACTGGAAGAATTCTTAGAGTCTGCACAACATGGTTATTTTGTTGGTTTGTTGATTTAATGGTGCATGAGTACAATAGCAGGATCCTCCTACTGCACCATGGTCCTCGCGGGTATCACAGTGGTTAAAATCCCCACACCGGTGAAAAAGGCCTCCTCAATGGCGAAGAATTTTTATGGGCTTTTTATCACAACGCGGCTAAGTTAGTCAGTCTCAGCGAGGTTTGCATGGTTTTTACTTCCGAAACCTCAGGTTTTTCGACCAACATATTGATCGAAGAATACACGCAGTTACAGAAACATTATACTAACGCCTCATAGCCTTAGATGCTTAACACGCACCTAACCGGACGCAACTGTACTATTAGCGGTCATAGTAACATTAACACCGCTTCGCAGTTCACGCTGTGTAAGTGAGCATTGTTTGCTGTTGCTGTTTAGGAGCATCAGCGACTTAGACAGTATTTCTCCATTGTTTATTATGTCTGTACAAGTTTATGCTCATAGACAGATTTTCACGTTGTCCGGGCTGTAAAACTTAGACTAACTCACGAATAAAACCTTACTTCTGCCTCCCGAGATCGGCTAACTATATTGCCTATCGAAGAGATCTTTAGAAATTTCTCTCATCATAGGCAGCATCGAATTCAGACATCTCCAAAAGAGTGACAGGTGTTGAAGTCACTATACTGTCACGGAGGACTAAGCAGGCCCTTGTGAGACTTTCTCTACCGTTTGTATGCTTTCTATGCCATAAAGAAAATGCCATGATCATCTTGGCATGTTCAGAAAAGAATAGAAATTATTTATATCTAAAATAACGATATTATTATATTATTTTTATCTTTTTCATTCAGAATAAAAAGGTAAATGGACCACAGAATACGCACAATTTACACAATACACTAATGCCTCACAGCCTTAGTTGTTTTGACACAAAAGCAAAACAACAATATATTTAATCTATTAAATTAGATTAATATAAACCTTTTTCTAAATAGAATTACCGGTAGTTCCCTTTTTTATAGAGCAGAAAAATTGAAAGCAAAGTCAAAAACCCTTTCAAAAGTATTCATCTCCCAAATTGTGAGACTGCCGCCATAACTTCTCTTTTGGCATCTCTCATCTTGTAAGTTAACATCACTGGGTTGTCGGGTGTTGCACTGATGTTATGCTCGCCTTCCACGTGATGTGTTAAATAACACTGAAACGGCCCTGTGTGGGTGGGGGAGCACATCAGATTACAAAAATGTAGCATTATACAGAGACTGTGCCAAATTTCAAAGATCAGTGCCTTTGAAAGGAATTTTGTCTTTTATTTTGCCGTTTAAAAAAATGGACACAAGTCCTATTATAAAATGTATTAATATAAACATACATATAGATATTTATTTTATGTAATGTATTTTGTATAGGTTAGAAGAACTACAGTAAAGTACTGAAACGTAATGAGAAGCGATTTTAGCAGAGGTGGGGAAAGGATAGTGTAATAATTGTGATGATCAACAATGTGCTATCCTCTTCAGGTTGCTGAATTCAGTTAATAACATCTTGACCAGAAAAAATTGTATAATTTTTACAAAATTATTAAATATATTCTGGCTACGGCGTTATTAACAGCGTGAATATTATCAGCGTAAACGTATCCTGCTCAAAGGTACTTCTGTACTGATAATATAAAATTTCATCAATGTTAACAAACAATAGAACTGAAACTTGATTCTGAAACTTGTCAGTCTAATTTTGTACACATTTAATTTACAAAATTTGACCAATTTATTTCGTTCCTTTTGAGTTTCCACGCAGAATCCACCAAATTCTACATGCCACATTATAAAGTGGAATGCATTAAGCCACAAAATAGTTTCCCCCATTTTAGCGTTCCACTTTCTTATATCTTTACGATTTAAAGATAAAAGAAAATTTTCATAGACGTTTATTCTGACTTACTACTGAGAGGAAAGTTTTTTTGCTCTATAATTTTTTTTTCTGCTCTATAAAAAAGGGAACTAATTCTATTTATAAAAAGGTGTTAGAAAGTGTTCTTCATCAAGTTATACTGTTAAAAAAAAAAAAAGACGAAGAATAACAAGAAATAGAGCAGATATTTATATACTGTATATATATATATATATATATTATTATTATTTTTTTTTGACAGTAGAATTTACAACTCCATCTGTTGACTGTAAGTAGAAATTCACTTGGAACGTTACTGCAGAGATGAAGGCAATAATCATTCATTTGTTTCAGTCACATTAAGTCAACCTTAAAAGCACTAGATAGGAAATAAAAATCCGGAAATATTTTCAGGCGGAGGTTTTACTTAATCGCAGACCCTATAGGAGGTCTGTGAATTGCGCCACAGGAGCAGATAATGGACCTTTCGCCGGTAGGGCAACTTGTCAAAGATTTTGTTAACTTATCCTTAAAGAATATTTTCTCTCATGTCGAGATTTACATTACGATTAATTCGCTCCACGAAGGAAAAAGTTTAAGACAAGAAAAATACGACATTTTTGACGGAAGTGTTCATCCACTTTTCTAAGCGACCTTAAAAACTGACTGCCAGAAGTAAATTCTGAGGGGGGGGGGGAAACGATATCCAGGTGTGTTTACCACCGAGCCGATCACTTTCATATATGCTGGAGGCTGGATTCTGCCCAGATGACAGTCTCTGGCCCCCTTTTTTTATTTTAGATACATCTTTGCTCTGTTGATTTCTCAAGGCAGTCAGAAGGACGTCGATGAGTAGCACGTGCTTCACGAATTCCCTTCTATGAGGCGTGGCATTGCTAGGCGAAAGCATGGAGCTAAAGCCTACTTGTCGTATCCCGGTATTGGCCTCGGGCATGTTTAGGTAGCTGGTTTCCTTTCCTTTTCTTGCCCCATCGACTGGAGCTGCTCTGCTGCATCACACCATGGCGGGTATTTCGGTGCGTGTGTGTGTGTGTATATGTACAGTGGCGACTCGAAGTTCGTATTCGTAATCCTCTAAAAAAGAAGGAAGGAAACATCTTCGGCGAGAATTTGAAGCATCCTTTAAAGTTTGAATGTTTCATGGTGATCACAGATACTTTGTTTTTTTTTTCATTTAGCTTTTTTTTGTTGTTGTTGTTGTTTATGTACCTGTTGTCCTCACTGAGGTTTTTTTTTTTACCGGTTGTTTGAGTTTCTTCTGTCAGCGATAAACACGCCGGCCGTAAGGAAGCAGACGTGATTACGTTATAATCGAAGGCATTCATTGCTTTTTCTTTGTCGAATCTTTAATGGATCGTAGCATTAGGAGTACGTCGAATATAAGTAGGATGTGAAAGTAAATTTTAGAAATAATTTTGTTTTTCACTTGGACCAACTGATTAATGATAAAACGCCGTTCAGGTATGATTTTTGATAATATCATTCGCAAATTTTAATCAGTTAAACCATAAATTAACGAAGTTTATAATAAAATAATAATTAATATAATTGCATATTTACTGTTATTGTGAGAAACTATGTAATTTCTGTAGGTATTTGTATTTTACTTGAGTCTGGTGATATCATGCACCTCCTGGATCGAATGACTGGAAAGGATCAAAAAGAATATTATTTATTTTTTAAACTATAATCCAATCCTTTCTAGTCTTCATGCTGTATGTCACATCACCAGAGTCAGTATCATTTTACTTACAGAGGTGCAGTTAACTATACAGATGCTTCGGTACCAGTTCAGAATCGTGGCTTATCTCTGTTTTCTAAAATGTTTCTGGATTGAATCGTTCCCTTAAGCTATCTCAGCTGAAGCTCTCCGGTCACACCTGCTAACCGACGTTGCATTGCACAGTTGATAAGAGCAACATAATTCTGACAGTTTGCAGCCAATGTCGGAATCCTGCTGCCACTTGAGAAATGCAGGACAGTACTCGTAAACTTTTGCTCCATATTTTTTTTATCAAAAGTTTATTAAGTAAAATTATAAAAAATTTTAAAAATCAGATGGAAGTCAAAACGTACAAGTTCTGAACTGTACTCGTATGTTATGGTGGATGGCAATCCCCATCATGCGAGAGAAGGATATCTTTTTTGGACGAACTCACTGCAAATAATACTTGAGTCTGTTTAACAAGTTGTTCTTCCAGCATTGTCAGAATCTGTAGCGAAGATAACATTATGTTACTGTGGAGACGCCATGAAATACTGGTTTCAGAATTTTCCGAAATTTTTTTTACCACAAATTTTTAGAAAACTCTGAAATCTTCAAATACAAATTCTCCGATAATAGGAGTAATGATTTTTGTAATAAACACTTCAATTTTACTAACTTAGTGCCTACTGCTATCTTTCTTTCATAAAGTTCTTCGCATATGACGTCTTGGAACCGCATACCTTAATTGTGAGGTAATTCCATTTTTATCTCTAGGAAGGTGGCGGCAGACATCGAACGAAACCTGTTTTTTATTTCTTTTTTAAATACCCTCTCACCGTAATTTGGGCTTGTTCAAGTAGTGGCTGTGTTTTTAGTAGATATTTCTCATATCATATTTTGAAAAATGTCCCTCCTTAACTTAGTTATTTAGTCCACTTCCTGTTCTCTCTTATTTTAAAAATTTTCTCCAATCCGTAATATACGTACCGCTAAATGATAACCATTTCTTTGGAGTTGAAGTGCGTAGGACATTCTTTCTCGCCACAATTATACCAATTCTGTGTATTATTATGCTACCTGTACAATGATAAATAAACAGGTTTGCAGTTCGTACTTCTCTAATGAGAGGGAAAAATCCCGGGTAGTGCTGTCTCCAAATAAAATCCTTCTAAATAAGTCATTAAAATAAAATACTCTGTTTTATATATTTATCATAAAAAATATAAGACCTACAGTAATTGCTTATTTACTTTTTTTTTGCCAATTGCACTTTAGAATGCGGAGCTAATAATCCTGACATTGAGACATTTCTCTTTACATTATATTTTAAAGTGATTCAGCTTATTCGAAAAAATGAGAAAAAACAAAACAACCCAAGGCTGACTGTGGTCTTAATTAGTTTACACGGCCTATAAGGTGAAGACGGTTAACTAAATACATTATATTAGGCTCCATAAAAATTCAGTTTTAACTTGCCCCTTGCCTGATGGTTGATCCGAAATAATATAGCTCACGATGTCATTCGTGACAACACAATGGTTTCGTCACTTGTCACTCGTTTGGAGAGGTGGCGGTTCGAAACCTGTCGGAGACTACAGTTCTTAAGCGTCTCCTCAATCGTGTTCGTAGTTAGTGATCTCCACCGGAGGGAGTAGGATTTTCTCTCTGAGCTGTTCCAGGTGTTTCAGCCTGCGCAACATTCAACTCAGCTGTGAACACCCACTTTATAGACATTTGTACAACTCAAAACAGCCTTAGATGTTAATAAACTGTATAAATAATATTACCTACGCTGCAAGTAGGTATTTGTTTTAATGTATCTATTGTATTGTAGACATAACTCACTGAATATAAACGAGCTCCAGAAAAGTATTTCCATTGAGATTCTCACAGTATTTGTTTATTTACGAACTTCTCACTCATAGGGCATGCAGACCCTAGATAATGGTGAGAAAGCTGAGCATTGCAGAGAATCAGCTCTAAAACAGAGTATTAAATCTACTTGTACCACTTGGTAAGTGCAAAGGCCAGTGTGCATGAACGAAGGAGATAAAACTGTGTGCTTCCATCTGAGGACGGTATTGTTGTTGGTATTATAACGGTCCTCAAGCGTACGCTCATAACCATATGTACCGGTATATTATGTCTGCAGAACCACGTATTCGAGGGCTGATTTGCATGTACAGTAGTGCTTGCTAAAAAACCCGGAATAACTCACAGGCGAATCCTGCATGCCTGAGAGGGTTTAACTATAACTTCGATTAAAGAGGACTTTAGAAATTAAAATTTTCCAGTCATCGATAAGAATCGAACCCAGACCTCACCAAGCGAGTGGCAGACAACGATATTTGATGGTTCAACTATTGTCGATAACTGAAGGAATTTTTAAAGTTCTCTTCAGTCGTCCATTTGAGAACGATAAACTGCAACCTGGAATGAAAACATATTGCAGAGAGTTAAGGACCATGTTAAAACGTAAGCCTAGAACCGACCATAGGCCATCGCCAGATCTCAGAGAATGGACAAATTAATTAATCAGTGAGAATTTTTGTGTAGTGGGGACAGCGGTAAAATGAATACGGTATTACTGGGATCTTTGCGTGTTGCTAGCAAACGGCCGAATTTTATTTTTTCCCCGCATCGGTCGCTTAAAAGCCCTGACACAGACCTGTAAAGAGTTCCTCCGAATATCTGTGACAATATAGTGATTGCACCAATTATCACTCGTGTGGAAAGGTGTGGGTTTAATTCCCGTCTATGACTGGAAGAATTTCTGAAGTCCTCTTCAATTGAAACTATACTTAGTCAACCTCAGGAGAAGGAGGCAGGGATTTTCCCCGTGAGTTATTGTAGGTTTTTCAGCCCCTACAACATGCAGATTGGCCCGTGAACTTGTATAGACATTATATACAACGCAGTATGGTCGGACCCGCTGATGTACTTAAAACCCAACAACAACAAAATCTCTGGTTTGCGAAGGGAATCGAATCTCTGACCATTGTCAAACGGTAGCAGGTTGGCACATCTATTGCAATGCCATATTCTTATAAGGAATTTGCTGCAAAGCGATAAAAGTCTAAATAACGATACAATGCAGAAATGTAATAACTAATACAGATATAAATAAATTTTCTTTTTATATTTCGGAATAACCACATTTGATCAAAGTGTGTACGAGACAGAATCCTTCGTATTAACGCTCTTTATAGAGCTGTTATGCATTTTCTTACAAGAGCACTTCTTGTTGACTTTTATTACTTTGCACTGCTTAATTGCTTAATTTTATTAATTAAATATATTAATTAAATTACGATTATTTAATTATAACAGGATTCAGTTGACTTTATCTAAGAGATGTGCTCAAAACGTTTGGGGACTGAATTAATCTCCCACCATCTCAGGGATATTTCTGTTCAAGATGCAACCAAATGAGTTCGCATGTGCCACTGGACTAAACAGAATCAGATATAAATAAGTACGGCTACCTTTGTTCTGACTAAGGTTCAGACACAATGCAACATCATCGTCAGAAAGCTGGCTCTCTCAAAAAGAATTCTTTCTCATACCACCAATGTTTGCTCCACCCAAATGCGCTTATCAACTGGATGCGGAAAACTTTCCAGGCCCTTGACAAGGAACAACTTTCTATTCCATGCTCCTCCTCTACCAATCATAATCCCCCTACCCTGCACTTTCCTTTCTAGTTTCTTCTGTTATCATAAAATTATTCAGCTATAATTTAGTATCAGCTCAATTGCTAGTATCCTCAACTTTAAAAACTTCCTCACATGTGAACGAGAATGAAAAATATTCAACTTATGAGCAACCAGTTCAGGATCACCGATGCTGTCACTACAACCTCCTCAGAGATTGTTAGCTACCGCTTGATTCAGACGCGATTATGTTTACACCACATTCCCAATCTTGTTTGAAGATGAATGCAGATCATTTGCTAAGAAATTGAAATAATAAGCAGCTGTCAGACATTCCTCAACCTGACAACCATTCCTCAATCAGATGTTCCTCATAGCTGAGTTTCCGTATACAAATAGACAAGGGTAAAGGAAAGAAGTTATCAAAACATTAGAACAAAAGATCTTTAATTAGGAAAAATACCCCACATCAGTAAGGAGTACGACCACCTCTAGCACCAATGCAAACCGTTATGCCGTCCAGTCGTTGAGTGAAAAAGGTTCCTTATATACTATTCAGGAAATCGCTCTATGCATGGGCTAACAGTTCTCTTAAAAGCAGCGTGGTTTCGGCTGGTTGAGATGTGGCTTTAAGAAGTTACCGTCCTGTCATGTCAAGGACATAACAGGACGGTAACTGTGTGGTACTACACTTAGGGTGCTAGAAAATGAAAAAGACCTTGGGGTAATTGTGCAGTCAGATATGAAGTTTTCTGAGCAGTGCAGACAGGCTGCCAGAGCAAGTTATGGGGTATTGTCAATGATATATAGGAATTTTGCTAGTAGGGAAAAATAGGTGATTGTCCCTTTCTACTGTATAAGGCAATGGTCAGGCCACGCCTTGAGTACTGCGTACAGGTCTGGAGGCCTCATTTTAGGAAAGATGTAGAGTTGCTTGAGCGAGTACAGAGAAGGGCAACAAGTTTGGTAAAGGGAACGAAGTGGTCCTTTTACCAGGAAAGGCTTAAGTTCTCCAAATTGCCGCGCCTGGAGACTGGGTACCTGCGAGGTGATCTGACTGAGGTGTATAAGGGCTTGAATGGGTTGAGCAGGCTCAATTCGGATGGGATTCTTCCTCTTGCTCAGATTTCA
The DNA here is from genome assembly GCF_048544385.1 of Mastigoproctus giganteus. Classification (NCBI taxonomy): domain Eukaryota; kingdom Metazoa; phylum Arthropoda; class Arachnida; order Uropygi; family Thelyphonidae; genus Mastigoproctus; species Mastigoproctus giganteus. The sequence continues at coordinate 211,049,083 of NC_143579.1, forward strand.
AACCTAAGGGGGCATAAATTCAAATTGAGGAAAAACAGTTGTAGAATAGATGTGCGAAAATTTGCCTTTAGCCGACAGATGGAAGTTGATAGCTTAAATAAATTCAAGGAGGAACTGGACAAACTTTTAGAGGGAATGGATGTGTAAAATTTTTTTTTTTTTTTTTGCTGCTGCTGCTACATAAGCTCATGCGCTTGCTTTCCTGCATCACATGCCAGTAGGTAAAAAAAAGCATTGCAATAAAACTCTCTGAAATTAGCTTGTGTCAGATTACTGTCCTCTTCGAATAAAAGGTTACACTAATGAACGGCTATCATTAATGATGATACATCATAACTGATTCTTGGTGTTCGAGCTGCATGCCTTTGTTAAATACAGGTAGGAAAACCTCTTTCGCCAGGGAGTCGCTACACACTAATCCTTCTTCATCGCGCCCAAAAAACAATCTTGACTCCTCACTAAAGATAGTTTGTCACCATTCTTCATTCCAGTTGGCTCCACCTCTGTATGGCTGAAGTTGCTGTACACAAAGAGATGTAGTGAAACGGTGCAGTGTACATCGTGAATGCAACTTGCCTTTGCTTCTTGATACCAGATGTGCCAAAGATCAATTAACATCATTTATAATCCTTCTCAGATGCAGATCTGTCTCTAATCCACCGCAGCCTTCCAGCAGGTTCGCGGTAGTCCACACGCTCTGATGTTTGAGTGCTTCAGACCACAGCAATAGGTCAGTTACTGAACTGCTACTGCGTGCTACTGTACGCTGGTGCCAAAATCGACCAGTTATCATAAGATCTCAATCCAATAGGAACTGCAGTTTTCAGGATGGAATATCCATCCTTACGGATCTCAGTGCCATCCGTGTACAGTGCTCGTCCACGTGGTCTTGAGCAACTTAAAAGTCTTTCTGATACACTGACTCACCGTATTCGGTCTTCTTTTACAACTAATAATTGCATGTGTGACACCGACTACCCTAGGGCTCTGTATCCTGCTCATTTTGTCTTCTAACATACGACCTGTTTGATCATTTGCATATGTGAGTATCATGACGATGTACTGACAGACAAATTTTCAGACAGTTGTGGGGGTGGCGTTTTAATGATGAAACAATCTATCTCTATTTATCCCTGGCTGGGTCGCCAATTGTGGGGGTGGCGTTTTTTTTTTTTTTTTTTTTATATTACTTTTTATTTTGTTATTATTTGTTATTTATATTCCTAAAAATCCCCACTTTGCATCTGACTTGTTATCTCACAGAAGAATTCCGGTTCTGAGGGAGTTTCTATATTAGGGCACTCCTCCTTTGGGTTTTGCTGTGTGTTCAGAAATGACCAAACTCCATTTTCATTAAGTGAAATACAATCAGTTTATTATACATACTTACAAATAAAAGATAAGACAAATCATTGCACATTATTCACTTCATATATAGGTACAGGGCCTGGATCACGTTACTGGTCATTAGGCTCTCCCATCCATCATCTTCTTCTTACTATAGGCCCACTAACATCTCGTACAATCAGTTTAATTTAACTCTTTCTTAATTACAATTGACATTTATTATTTATCTATTTATATCTTTCTTTTTCACACCTATCTAGCACAATCCTACATTCTTCTTCATGGTTGAAACAATTCTTCTTCTGGAATTATGTCCACTCTACAAACTATTCTATTCTATCCTATTCTATTCTATTCTCTCCCCAGCACTTTAAAGTTATATGTTAATGAAATATACATGGGATTATTTATTTCTTCATTCCCTCAGGTAAACTTCAGCATATAGCGACTAATTTCTCTACTTCAGTAACATTATATAAATAACATACAACTGTACCTGCTCTATAGGCTAACCCGTCCAAAATTATTACTTTTACTCCATTGATTAATCAGTAAATAAATCATAACTGTAAACCATCCTTCATTAACTATTTCTATGATATTTCCTTACTTATCTATACCTTAACTTAACTCTTTACTGTATGCTTCCCTAAATCTCACTTAATATTTATCTATCTTCCCTGCAGTCCTTTGCAATTACATAGAGGTAAATTCGTTGTTTAACCACTTACTTCTGGGGATTTGGATCTTACCGCTAATACAACGTGTGGCCAGTGACTTTCTGCTCTGCATCGGGTCCTCCATTGGTTTGGGAACGTTCATCTGGAATGCTAAACTCTGCCAGGGACACTTTTCGCTTTGCCGATCATCCTGGTCTCGTATCCTTCTTTGCTGTGCCGGATCATTCAGTAGGGGTCGCTTCCCATCGCTTTATTTCCACAGGACGGTACGGTGTTCTTCTCGCTGTCCTCCTTTCAAATATATCTCTCAGTGGACGCATTCGGACTTCTGTGCTTCATCTCGAGAAAGTTCCCCTTTCTGTAACTCATCTATACTTCATTAAAACTATCAGAATTTAGTGAACTCACCATAACTGGTTCTACTGGTGGATCGCTTCCGGGGACTGTTTCCTGGGCCTATCTTTCCAAAAAATCACTCTCGAAGAAAACTTTATCATCTTCGGAAAAACTTTATTATCTCCAAAAAAACTTTATCACATCTCGAAAAATCATCTCCGAAAAACTTCATCACATATCTAAAACATCTTATCACACATTTTCACTTTTTCCACACACCGTTTTGCACGCGCTCTTCCCCTTTTATTTCCCAAAATTTAGTAACGCCCCTCCTTTCCTCAACCAATCACTTCTATCTGACCATCATCGTCCCCTTCCGGTGTAGAGAGAACTTCCGTTTCTATAGAATTCTCGAATATTCTGGAAAAGACCAGAATTTCGGAGCTCAGACTCCATCCGGAAAACATCTGCGTCCATTTTCTTGATTCGTCTCGCCTTATTATAAAATGACCACACCTGCTCTGTTTGCAGTAAACAAGAGCGCCCCCGCTGGTACCCCTATTGTCATCTCTGGACCAAACCGTCCCTTGCCATACTATCAGTTGACCCCCCACTGTTCCGTCTTGCTATCTTCGCTTGCTATTTCCGGTGTGGGCACTGATCGTATATCTGTTTCTAATGTTTTTCTTCAAGGTATATTTGCTTGTACATTAAATTTAACCTTCTCTTAAATTAATTCCATTAGCGCGAGACCCATTATCTTAAACAATATTAGTGACTTTAAGTGTTTTCTTTTGTGGTTTACAATATCACTATCTAGCGTTCTTTCTTAAATTATATTTAAATTTAACTTGTAAGACTTTGTGTCTTACAAGTGCCATTAAAAATGTTTTAGAGTAGGGCAGTTATTCTGTCACTGAATGTTTATATACTTATATACTAACGTCATCTTGCACTACGCATTTTCAGCACTACTTTGAGGTTGGTCTGTTCGCTGTCAGACCAGAAAAATCGGATAATCAGTTGTTGCCAACTTCGTAATAAAAAAATGTAATCTTAATTTTGCTTTAATCAAAATCTTTACAAAATCATTTTTTTATTCAAAAGCATAAAAAAGATTTGGTTTTGCAAAAAAACTGTGTGGTATAGTCAAATGGATGTCATTTTTGAACTCAGCGTACGTGAGTTACAAAATCATTATTTTCCAGACCTTCAAAAACCATTTGAGGCCTATGTAATCAGAAGAAATTCCCTCCCAAATCGGTACATATTTTTTTATTTTTCTCCTTTATTTTCATTCTGCTTGGGATAACATCTTTTGCTGCTTTTACTTAATAATTTATGATTACAGATGTTATTGAACAAAAATACTAGAGAATGCGCTTCTATCCCAACAAAGAGGCGAAAGCTTCTCAGAAACCGTGTGCTAAATCACATGAGTTGAAAAAAGGTGTGGACCAGTTGAAGGTCATTACACCATTGCCCACTAAGTCTGCAATTACCAGACACGTATCGGGAAGTTCAGCAACCAGATATCAGGTAATTAGCTGTGTTGAATATTTCGCTTTTTATGAGATAAACACGATGATGAAGAGCTATCGGGTTTAATTTTTTTTCAAAAACCTTTGATTTGTAGTTTCGTTAATAATTTTTTCTGTTTTTCTGTAATTTTTAATTGTAACAAAAATGCAACCTTAGGCGATTCCAGACAAATCCTTCAAATGACCAATTACTGCTTTTATTTAGTTAAATAAACAAAATGCTGGAAAATTTTGTAAAATCCAGCACATTTTACAACAACAAAAAACATTACTGCACAATCCGGAAATATTGAGAAAGCAGTTCTTCACTCCTATCAACGATCGCATTTGTCTTTAAGAATCCGTGCTAAAAAGGGTGACAGTTCTCTCTTTTAGTGTTATCGATCATTCAGTAAATAAATAAATAAATTTTCTGTTTATACTCTGGGACGACCAGACGGTCAGAGGAGTTCACAAGATAGCCAGAATACAAGAAACAGCACCGTATTTAGCAGTCACCGGCTTGAACCCCGGTCACTCAAGGCACGTGTACTTATGCACCCGTGTGTCTGACCACTCGTGACTAACGCATACTGCGCATGTGTGAGCCAGTGACCAGTTTGACGTCACTTTAGAACACTTGAGAGTAAAGAGAAAAAGAAAATTCTTAGCGTGGATAAAAATGGCTATAAAGAGAGAAGAGAGAGAGGTTGAGAGAGAATCTTTATTGCAACATTTGATTGTAACTGGTTACAAGGTTCAGTATTGCTACTTTCCCTTCACGGCCAAGAGACCAGGGGTTTACAAATAAGAGGTGTTACAAAAACATTAAAGAAACAAAAACAATATGTCATTAAATTATATAGGGATAAAACAAAACGAAAAATACATATACAATTTACAGTAGTGACTATTGTCCTCACAGTTCATGGGAGAGAGCAGCAAGAGCACTGTCAGACTCGTTTCCCGTTATGCTCCCTAATTAATTCACAGGGGTTTCCAACCGGGGCAGTTTCACTTCCGTCGATGATTTGCAATGCTTTCTCAAGAGATGGTGGCGCTACGTCCCCTGTGGTCGCCATTTCCTGTATTAGTTAAGGGGATTGGCAGATGCAGCTGACAGTTCGCTGTCTATGGAATGTATTGGGCCGAGTATCCCACGTCTATATCGTCGGTTGACGGCAATTTTATTATTATTATTATTATAATTAGCCTTATGGTGCAAGGAAGCCTGAGGCTTTTGCTGCACCAGCCAAAAAAAAATTTCTGAGTAACCCCTGAGAGAGAGAGAGAGAGAGAGAGAGAGAGAGAGAGAGAGAGAGAGAGAGAGAGAGAGGGGGGAATCACCAAGAAAGAGAAGAATGATGATATCCAGCTCAGGACCCTGGGTGTGCCAATCATATACTCACCAGATTTGCCGAAATATACCCCTGGGGGTATATTTCGGAAAATGTCCTGGATTCGTCCGAGCATCTGGTATGGTAGGAAACGATCTGATAGGTGGAGGTGTGCATGAAGAGGGCAAATAGTTGGAGTGTCTCTGAGCTGGGCAGGTGGAATCCTCCAGCTACAGAGATCCCAGAATTAAGAAGATGTGATCAGACCGGTCAACATCTTTACTGTGATTATCAGTCTTTTTTTGTCAATGAGAGAGGGCATCCTGAGGATTCCCAAGGCCTGGGACATTTTAGTTGTATGAACATGGGGTGGTAACCTGCTTGTAGGTTATCCATTTCAGGAGTCAATATTCTGCTGCCCAGATGGGTTTTATGATCGTGGATGCTGCTGACGCTCAGATTTCAGCTGCATCAAGTAGTGGGGAGGTATAATGGTCCTGGCATATTTTGTTGCTGTAACCCTGTCTGAGATGTAATGCAGGTGTTGTTTCGCTCTCCATTTCAGGTGCGCCGCACGACTGATGAGTTTGTCAATGTGCTTGTTGAATCTGAGTTTTGTGTCAAAGACAACCCCCAAATCTAAATGATAAGGAACAGTCGGGATGAAAACTCCACTGATGTTGGGCGAGATGATTGTTGTTTCTTTCTTCAGGGAGTAGAACATGCACTTAGACTTCGCTGGGTTAATGTTAAGTCCAAATTATTTAAGGTAGCCCGCTAGTGCGAAGAGGACACTGTTAATTTCCTCTGTGATTCTAGAGGGGTCTGTGTTTGCTTGGATGGTGGTCAATATTTTTGAATCATCCGCGTAAGACAATACATCTAGTCTCTGGCTTATGAAAGGGGATATAATGGCAGTAAAGAGGAGACCAGAAAGGACTCCCCCTGTGGTACTCCTGTAGATATTTGCTTGATATAAGTGTTTTTTAAATGATGGAGTATGATAGTACGGTTGAGAAGGAGTGATGAGAGGAAGTGCAATGCATCCCCGCCTATAGAGTAGTGGTCTTCAAGCAGTTGTAGGAGAGCAGGTACCTGAACAGCATCAAAAGCTGCTTCGATGTCGAGGTATGTTATGAGGAGTTCTTCTTTTCTCTCAAATGCTGTAAGGATGCTGTGGGGGGTGGCAAGGAGATTGGTAATGGTGGACCTATTTGGTAATGAAGAATAAATTTGTGGTGGGGCATCTGTAAGTATGTGAGTTATTAGAGTTGAAAGGAGGGCTCTTTCTAGTAGCTTCAGGAGACACGAGGAATTGGAGATGGGTCTGAAGTGCTTTTCCAATGACGGCGTTCTTACTTTTGGGTGTGGCCTTACCAGATATATATTCCATTGATGAGGGAAGATGCGGCTGGTCAGCATTGCATTAAAGATGCTAACAAGGGGCTCGATGGTATAGGGTCCCAGACATCTCAACATGAACTGCGGTATTCCATCAGCATCCACAGCTGTAGAGGACGGGGTTGAATTCAAAGCTGTCAAGATTTGGTTCTTTGATATGGTGATAGTTGTCAGAGAGTTCTGTTTGTCATGGTTGAATATGTGGTCGCGGTTACTGCTGGATCCCGCCACGTCTTCAGATCTGGTTATGAAGTCAATCCACCTCTGGGGGTCGAGTTGCTCTGGGAAACTGGTGGTTTGTTCTGTGTATGGTATCTTACCTATTGCTAGCAAACGATCAAAATAGCTCTTGATGGCATGGGATTTTTGGCAGTTGAAAATGGCTGTTGCTCTTGAAAAGGCTATCCTGTCATTAATTTCATCAGACTGCTCCCATTGCTTATGGAGTTGGCACTTTAGTTGAAAGCTGGAGTTTATATTTGGGACCATCATGCTATAGTGGGGAGTGATAGTGACTGTCTTTGAGGCAGTGTACCATAGTAATCCATTGAGTTAACAGGTCGACTGCTAATAGGGTAGTGCAGGATTCAAGGACATACCATGGGATGAGAGATGCTGCTGTAATGCATCTAGAAACATCCAGATATTTTGGACTATAGATTGTCCTTCGTATCACCTGTCCTTTTGGGTTGTAACTTGGGATTGGTGGTTCTAGTTGTAATAGGTTTGAGTCATGGTCAGAGTTAAAGTAACCATCTTCAGGAGTCTCGAGCGTACAGGCAATTGAATTGAAAATCAGATCCAGTTCGTTTATACCCCTTATGGGGCCTTCGTTTTTTACAGTAAGGCCAACCACTCCAAGCTGTGAGAGGAGCAATATTTTCATATGTTCCAGACATGGCGGGAGGTGGTTTAAATCCCCACAAACAATTTTCGTTGATGAGGTGTGGAGTGGTGAAGGATCCAGTTGGTCACCTCTTGCATTGTTTCTGGTTTATGATTGGGAGGTATGTAAATGACACAGGCTTCAATGGAAATGGACCTCATTTTCAGCAATGCGTAGAGCGCCTCGTAATCTCTGAGTTACTGTAGTTGCTGTTCTCAAGGGTGAGGATGGCTTGATTGTAGAACAGTGACGTTCCTCCTCCCCTCCTTTTATTTCTGGATGTGAGTACAGAGCCATAGCCACTTGGAGTCGTAGCTGCAATGTAATGCTCACTGGGTTCTAGCCCGGTCTCGGTGAGGCAAAGAATATCAAACTCTTTCGATCACAATATTTTGTCCATGGTTTCAATTTTATTCCTTAAACTGCGGATGTTCTGATACAACAGTGTGACCATAGGGGTCAAAGGGATTCTTTTAATTGTCCGGACTCTCGTCGGTTGGTTCTGTCGAGGACGGGCCGTTTCTCTTAATGTGATCCTGATAGTAATAGGCATCTCAGTTTGATGGATTATGTTTTGGGGTTGTCTTTCCAGAGGCCATACCGGGAGGAAACTCGGGTTGGGAGGTAGCAGCTGAGCGTGCACTGAAGCATCTAACATTTGGATGAATTGACCGCTACTGTGGCTATAGTTGAGTCAGCTGTCTTTGTTTCTGGGGGTCTTGGCGTTTCCCAGCGTGTCATTATGGCGTGTTGCTCTCCTGTAAAAGGGACGCATGATGGTTCCTACTGGCCATATAGATGAACTTTTCGTTGTGATACCGTTCGGAGTCGTATTCGAGCTTGAAGGAGGCATAGCTCTGGTGCTTGGCTGGGAGTTTTTCCTCTGCGGCATAAAGTTGCCACTCATCTCTCAAGGCTGTTGCAATTTGATCAGCCGTGGTTTGCGGGGAGTCGCGAGACGTATATGCTGATTTTCGCCTTTCCCGTAGTGCTTACTGCTTGGAGCTATGAGGTGGTGGATGTTCCTATAGCATAAGATCGTCTGCGCGCCTCCCCACACCGGGTGGAAAAGGCCCAGGTTCGAATCCCGTCGATGACGCGAGGAACTTTAATGGGTTTTTTTCACTCCGTGGCTGAGTTAGTCGGTCTCAGGCGTAGATAGCAAGGTTTTTTTTCCCCCAAAAACTGGGGTTTTTCGTCCAGCAAAACAGGCAAATCGACCAGAGAACATACGCAATTTACAGACAAAATACATATACGGGTATATATTAGAAATAATGGGTGGCCCTAATATAACAATTTGATAACATAAGATCGGCTTACTGTTCGTCTCGGCAGGGAGCTCTGTTTTAGCTGATTCTTTTCTGCCGAATGCATTGCAGTTTCCGACTATGTCGCCGCTATCTGGGCCCCAGTCATAGGCTGGTATTGCAAGGGTGATCTGTTGATTGGCATATTGAGGGTGTTGTCGCATTTCTTAGACTGAGGCCCTGAGGGTTGGGCAGGCGCTATATTCCTTTTGGGCTGATATTGGATTTGTGGGGAGGCTGCAATTGTGTGGCATCTTTCTGAGCTGCATGAATATACTGCTTGGTGTTTTGGTTCGATTGACTTAGATTCGATTGACTAGACGTAGGCTGAGTTTCAGTGGGGATTTATTTTCCTTCTAACTGGCGATCTCTATGACCGGAAAGGTTTGAAGAGGAACCTTGAATGCTAGTCGAGGGCACAGGTTTATATTGTGACCATTTACTAGGTATGTCCGTTGAGGAACGAAGTGTAAGCCATTCAGGACAGCTGTTGCTGTTCTGAGAGGATTGGGAGACGATTATCAGACAGCACAATTCATTCATTTTCTTTTCAATAGTTCGGATTATAGATGCTTTAAAGATGTCGAGTATCGCCTGTAATTGGGCTGGCTGCTTGGCGTCTTGTACTTCCGATAGCTATGGATGTTCGGCGTTTGTGGTAGGATGCGGGTTCATAGCCATATCGGTTTGCGACTCGACACATTTTCGACTGGGAGCCGTGTGTGCAGACGTTTGTTATTGAATCCTTGATATCTTGTAATTTTGTTGTCGACGCTATTTTTCTGTTAGTGCCATCCGTTTGAGCTGGCTGATGCACATCTTCCTTTGTACTATTTTTATCGGATGTATCTTGAGGGATAATACATGTGGTTTCGCGGCGAGTTATCGGGGTACATGTGAGGGGGGGGTGGAATCTCGGTCAGGTGATGCGTTAACTAGTGCAGGCACTGCATTCCCACACTGACCGCAAGCGTATGCGGCCCGGGAGGCACTAGTCAGCTTTGAGACTTTAACTTTGCTACATTTTTCGCAAAGAACCTGTGCGCAGGGACCATTATGTGTATGATTTTCCGAACACAGCTCTGGCAGGTTTGTTTAGCGTGAGTGGGTGGCATTCTGGAATTTTCTTAAAAAGATCTTTTCACAATCAGGCATTACAGTTGCAGAAAGATTATTTCAGTCTGAGTTACTCAGTATAGGTTTACACAAAATAAATGTAGGTAAAAAAACTTGAATGAAGAGCAACTTATTGATTCGCGCAAACGGTAGATTTAATTCAACATATGACGAACTGGATGTCGTGCCAGTACGCATCGTTATCGTCACGTACTTGTTTGATTATTAAAAATATATTTTATTAATACCGTTCCGGTTTGTAAAATTCTGGACCCCTATGTCAAAAACAAAACACAATTCTCTGTTATTATGAGCGAAAAATGGATTGAATTTCTTTACAGTACGTAATTAAAATAAAAATATCATGTAAATTGATATAAGACTGCACATTCTTGGTTATAATTATTACTTAAGAAGAATAATTAATTATTTTATTCTTCAATGCCAAAATATTTTTTCTCTAATGCTGTGCTAGGCATGTATTTAAAATTGATATTACCGTATTTGCAAAATTTTCTGTGAAATCTGGCACCTCTCAATCCTCAAGGGGGGGGGGGGGGGGGCAGATTTTAAAGAGTTTACTCTATACGTTGGATAATTGTAACTATTGTCTGGAACAGCTTCACAGAACCAGTATGTTACCACAATGATCGCCTTGACCTCTTTGTTGAATGGTTACAACCAGGAATGCAGATCGTTATTAATAGCTTAATTTCACAGTGTACACTACGCAAGAGAAACAATGTGTTGAATACTGATGTTTTCAAGAGGTTACACATAGTTTTGTGAGGAATGCTGTTTTTCTTACATTGTGTAAATTGTGTAATACTTGGTTGTGTGATGTCATTTATAAATGGCATCAGGAAAATCTGTGGAACTTTTTCCATTGGTAGTAAATGCACAAAGAAATGATTATCTAGATCTTGGAAACGAACTAGTACTGAATCAACAGCTTCGATATTACTGAACCATGAAACACTGGGTCCGTTAGATCGAATTCGTTCCAGAAGTTGACAAGTAAATGAATATCGTTTTTTAATAATAATAAAAAAAAAAAACTTAAAATTGCAGTATAAAATTGCAGTATTAAAATTGCAGTATAAAATTGCAGTATTAAAATTGCAGTATAAAATTGCAGTATTAAAATTGCAGTATTTTAGGTATACAATCTGACTATACAAAATGTTGCTTTTCGTGCAAGTGGGACAGTCGAGCCAGCCCATTCATTACGAAACTAACATTTAGTTCCCTTGTACCTGGAAAAAAAGTGAATGTCATCTATAAGCCATTAGTTTGTCAATCAAACATATATTTATCACTGCTGGAACATAAAGTTAGGTCTAATGAAGATTTTCACAAACGCTGTGAAAGGACACAATATTTAAAGCTAACATTTCTATGCTTTAGTGATGCCAAAATCGAAGAATGTGTATTCGTCGGTCCGCAAATCAGGATGTTACTGAGATGAACATTTTGAAAGAGTGTTAGATCCTTTTGAAATCCTTCTTCTTGAATCTTTCTTGAAATCCTTCTTGAATCTTTCTTGAAATCCTTCAAGAAAGTTTGAACTTTTTTGAGCAACAACAGAATAGACAACTACAGAATTTTGATTGAAATTTTATTACAAACGTATCAAAATTTCGGTTACAATATGTCTCAAAAATACACTTCCTCCATTTCTATTGAGACTTTCCCAGATAATCCGGGACACATTAGTGATGAACACGGTGAATGTTTTCATTAGGGTGAAACATTACCAAGGGGGTACAGTCGAGAATCCAGCCTGACGGCTGGATATTGATGATAGGGCCCCCTATTATTATAAAAGAAAACGGAAACTAAAAAAAATTACTATGTTTTTACATTTCTCAAATTTTCAAAATCGTCACCTGCATCCTTACAGGGATGCAGGTGACGATTATTGGAATTTTTAATTTTGCTGCTAGGCAATTTCCAATTAGACTTCAATTAGGCTTCAGATTTTAATTCAGTCCATCAGAATCCATGAGTTGTACCATATTTCGGAAGTAAAAAAGTCAAAAGTTTAAAACTTGTTGTCCGGTGTAACCTTCGCTAGTATTAGTATCTATTAAGCGCCAGAACAACTAAGCCTATGATGTGTCACTATATTATGTATATAAAATGTGTATATTCGTGGTATATTTGCCTGCTTTCTGAACGGAAAATTTCCGGGAGTAAACTCTTGCAACCTTCTCGTGAGACCAACTAACTCAGCCATATTATGAAAAAAAGCCCATAAAAGTTCCTCGCGTCATTGACGGAATTCGAACCGAGGCCTTTTCTCCTCGGTGTGGTACTAACTGTGCTACCGCAAGGGCACGTCTCTCTTAATAAAATGCTAAACTCGGATTTTTTTTTTTCTATAAGTACATATACGTGAGAGCGTTGATATATGTAATTAAACTACAAACAGAGGAGTATTTAAATATATAATAATCATTTGGTCAATTCATTTTTAATATATTTTTCTACAGCGTAAAGCTGAAAGTTACTGAGTGTTCATATTTTTGCGCACTAGTGTATGTGTGTCCTTTATGAATTATACTGTACATTAGCGAATCTTCTTCTTCTTAGGATTTATTCCGTTATTACAACGGTTCTCCTCAACCTAACATCGAAAGGTCATTCCTTTATTTTTTTTTTCCATTTTCTTATATCTTCCCAATCTCCGTCCACCAGTCCTCTTCTATTTATAGCTGTTCACACACCCTCTATCCACGTCCTTCTTGGTCTTCCTCTCTTTTTCCTTCTTCATGGCATCCATTCCATGGCTCCTCTGGGCAATCTGTCGTCCTCCATTCTCTTCACATGGCCAAACCACTCCAATCTTTTCTCCTCTATTTTATTAATAATGTTTTTTTGGGCATTCATTGTATTCCTTATCACCTCATTTCTAACTCTTTCAGTCCTAGACTTTCTTTCCGATCTTTGCCAAAGCGAATTTAGCATTAGAGAATTATTGTCTTTATTGATGGCGACGAAAGGGATGTGTGGCATTTTATACTAGATAATCTGCTGCCAAAAACAATAATAACTTAAACAATAATAATAGAACGTTCCGAATTGCTCTTGTTTATACTCCGGCACGACCACCAAGTCAGTGGAGTTTACAGTAAATCATCAATACAAACGTTAATCGTATTTAGCAGTCATGGGCTTGAACCCCGGTCCACTCACGCTCCTGGCCATTCGTCTACGTCAGGCCTATTAAAACGCACCATTCATGATTTTGGCCACATAAACAAGTATTCCCCTATGGGAGGTCTTGCTCTTTCGAAAACAATAATCGAAACAGTTCTTTACAAATTGTTTTCGATTATCGAAAAGAAAGTAAATTAACAAAAAAGGCTTCAATCGGCAATGAAATTTCAGCATAGTAATACTGTGCTGTATGGCATTCACTTTGTTACTTCGTGCATGAATTAATACAATATCATTGTGCGAGTTGTTTAACCCTCCCCTTCATGTATGATACAAAATCATTATTATTCTGCTGCTATGAAACACATCAAGAGAAATGGAAATGTTTGATTTTATATTTGACCTTCTGGAACTAGATTTACTAAACTGGTTCTAAGGGACTTCATTTTTTCCCTATGCCTTGTTACACTATTTAAAATATCAGTGCAAGTAAACAAGGTCAACTGGTACAATAGCTTCATGCCGTTGTAAAATCTAGTACAGTGTACATGCCTAGATTTTACAACGGATCTTCAACCTAAAATCGTTGTACCAATGAACTTTTAGAGGACGGCTGGCAGAGAACATAACTATTCTATAGTAATTACGTGGGTCCCAAGCCGAGAAATTATACATATACTGTATACAGTATATAAATTTTTTTTCTTGAGTACAGTACAGAAGTATTTAACTCTTGAAGTACTCATTTTGGCAGCATTATGGCCTAAGCTGCCGATGCGCTATATAAAAAAAAACCAAAAAAAAAAAAAAAAAAAAACCGCGTGTGTTCCTTGTACGCACGAAAGATGTTTTATTTTATGTGAAAACATCCTTAGCTTGGAAGAGGCTAGTGAAATACAAGCCAATAGCCTAATTATTACCCATTTGATTGTAGCCATTTGTGAATTTGTATAGCCATTTGATTGTAGCCATTTGTGAATAGTATGATTGCAACAATATAAGTATTTGTCTGCAACAATATAAGTATTTGTCAACAGTTTCTTTTTTCGTCTCGCATTTTCGTTACATTCCATTGTTAGGTGCCGCTATATATGTTTTCACATAAAGAAAACCGCGTGTTTACTCTGTACACACGAAAGATGTTTTATTTAGTGTGAAAATATCTTTGAAAAAATCAAAACCGTTTAAATTTTTAAAATCAGACAGCTAGAACTGAAGTTATGAACGATGTAACGTTTTATGCTCACTGCCGCTACTAACTCTATCGAATCAACGTTAATGACTGAGTTAGCGTAATTTAGGAAGTGACGTAATTTGTGTCATTTACGCCTTGCATTTTCGTTACCAATCGGTTTTGCTTCAGTCCGAAAAATTTAGTAAGTGCCTCCAAAGATGTTTTCATATCAAAATCGAACAACCAACAAACCAAACTGAGACACTTTATTTGTTATAGGGAATAGAAATTCCATAGATGGTGGAAGGTCAATTGATAGATGCACACTTCTGTGTCATTCTGTATACCTTTAACCCACATAATTCGTAGTACCGACTGTTTTTGCGAATAGTGTATTTTTAGACCAACAGTTTGTTGCTGAGACAGAGTGGAATTGTAGCGAGAATGCGTCACGTAATAGCTAGTGAATGACTTTCACTGCCCATAGAAATTCCTTCTACTATATTGGAACGAATTTTAAAATATTTGTTAATGCCCATTACATTGTCAATAATTTATATTTGCTGTGGGATCGATTTTCTGTAGTCATAGGTTAGGTTGCTTATGCTAGTAGTAGAATGGTTTTTAGGAGCATTGGCGAATAAGGCCATATTGCTCCGTGTATATTATCTATGCTATTATGAACAAAGAATGGTGTGTTTTTCACCGAATGTTCTCTAGTAAATTCCCAAATTCATATATGCCTTTTATAAAAACATTTTATTTGCTTAGTAAATATTATTATGTACACCCTTTGGCATAAAATTGTGGAGTTGTACTTCATAACTGGGTTGGCATGATTGCAATAACCAGGGTACCTGCCCCACACACGGACAATAGGCCAACAAGCCTCGAAACGGTGCCGTCTGGATGGTGGTATCCGCTGAGAATAAGTAATAATAGTTTTCTCCATTGGAGAAGCGTTACTTAATCGAAGTAGTGCAATACATTGTAACTCGTTGTGAAAGTAGTCACAATATGAGATACAATTAAATCGATGCCATTCATTCCAAATTTGCTATTATGAACAAAGAATGGTGTGTATTTTACCGAACGTTCTATAGTATTGTCTGTAAATTGCATATGTTCTGGCGTCGGTTTTCTGTTTGCTAGACGAAAAACCCGTTTCCGGGAGAAAAAACTATTCTACGCTCGCCTGAGACCGACTAACTCAGCCACGTTGTGAAAAATACCCATAAAAATTCCTTCCGTCATCGATGGGACTCGAACTGAGGTCTTTTCTCCGGTGTGGAGAGGACGGCGATCCTACCAGCTGTGCTACTTATGAGGGCGTTGCTTATGCTGCTTACTAATTACCACTGCTTATTGTGATAGTTTGTTTTTTCCCCAATATTGTTTCTTGTTCTTCGGTTTACTCATTAAAATGTTTGCCAACAACACAGCATTTTTAATAGGCAGAAGTCATTTAAAAATTTTATGTTAATTAATCAATAAATGTTTATTTCCGTAAAGCATACAAATCCTTTCACAGAGTATGCAGGCTTTGGTTAAATGTTAGAAACATTCATTCAATAACTAGTAGGGCTACCTTTTTCACAAATTACAGTGCATATACGTTGTGGCATGGATTCCACTGGGTGTCTGAGGGAGTGTAGCTCCAGATTTGACCATTCTTCCATCAGGATATTTGTCAGCTGCTGTATTGTGGTCTAAGAGAACAGAAGCAGAAGTTCCCTTTTTGCAACATATCCTTGACATTCTTACTTGGATTCAGATATGGAGAACTAGGCAGCTAGGGTAGATGTTGGAAATCTTGGGAATGTTCCTTGAACTATTCAGATACGGTTTTTTCACGGTGAATAGTTCCGTTGTCGTCTTGAAAGAATCCATCGCAATCCGGTAGAAATCCGATTCGACAGAAAGGTAACACGACCTTCTAAACAGTATGAGTGGGCTCAGTCCGTACCAACAGAACATACCCTTATATCATGAAACCACCTCCAGCCGCTTGAATGGTGGCGACGAGACAGTCCGTATGCATGGCTTCATGAATTTCGTGTCACACTTTTGCTCTGCTGTTAATGCAAAAAAGTGTAACCTGAGACTCGTCAGACCACGTAATCTTCCACTGTTCTACTGCCCAGTCTTGGAGTTGGCGGCACCGCTGTAGTTGATTCTTTCGATTTTTTTACAGCAAGAAGTGGCTTTCATATAGGTGCACGATTACCAAATCCTAGATTCTTCAACCCCATATAGTTAAGTTGCAAGTGGGTTTGGTCTTTCTTTGCCTAAATTGAATTTTCTCTCATTTTCTGCACACTGAACCTCTATTCTGATGCACAATTCGCTTGAAATTCCTGCTGTCTCGTTCCTAGAATACCGATTTTGCCACATTTCTTTCTTGTAGAGCTGCATTTTCCTTTCCCCCATTGTATACTTTTGAAATGGTTGGTTTCGACACACCAGTGAATTCCATTGTTTTCTGAATTGTGACTGCCGCTGTAAACCTTTTGCAATTGGCATCAACAGATAACTGAACGTGCGATATGCAAATGGTCGTTGTCGTATGGTGTGATCACAAGTTCTTTGGTATCAGATAAATATTGTGCGCTTGCCTGAGGCTTCTTAGTCGATCTGGTCTCAGGGAAGACAGGTGATCTTTCCGATATTCAGAAAAGTGGTATTGGAGCATATTTGTTGTTATTACAGTTTTGTTACTGTAATTTGGAATTTGTTGTTATTAGAGTGAAAGGAAAGTGCACAGTATTTATCTGATACCAAGGAACTAGTGATCTTATCATGTTACAGTGGCTATTTGCATGCCGTACATTCAATTATCTGTTGACACCAATTGCAAAAGATTTCTAATTTTTCATCCAATAATGTCGTCGCAGTCGATGTGCGAAAGAAAATTCAGCTCCCCTGCGACAACCCTGATTGAATACCACTATATGTATAAATGATTATGTGCAGTTGTAAAAACTGATTGAACATGTTGTGCTGATAGCAAGTTATAGGTAGTTTGGCCCACCAAACTACCTATGACTTGCGACAGTTCGGTGCGCCAAAAAGTATAAGATCTATGAATGTTGCAAAATTAAAGTAGGATACGGAAAATCAGCGAAGAAATTAATAGCTTTGTCAATTTCCATCTTTTAACTATTAATTTAAATTTTATTAGTATTGCTCAATACGTAGCCAGAAGATGGCAGCACTGTACTCCAACTTCCATTCTCAAGATAAAGGATAGGGGAAATGGCTGTTTACTTTTAACTCAATTTATTCCCAATTCCGTGACAACCGGTTGTTTATAACAGACTAACAGACATTAACCAATCAGAATCGGATGGCTTGTAAAGAACTGTGCTGTTGGTACTCTAAGTACGTTTTCAACAAGAAGAATACAAGTCTTTTTGTCAATTGGTGGAGCGAATAAGTTTCTTAAACATGTAATTTCTTACGACAGCTAAAATATCAGCTTGTACGTTCAATAGAAAAACCTAAGTGGTTGTGACTACCAGAATAGTTAGATGATTGCTGCAATGGACACTAACCGGAATCATAACGTCATCAAAACAAATTGGAAATCATTAAATGTAATTAGACCTTTTTTTTAAAAAAGGAAAAGACAGAAAAAGAAAGTATATAAAAAAAACGATCTGCATTGCTCGTGTGAAAGAACCATCATTATAGTTCCTTTTAGATAATAAAAAAGCAGAGAAATTTAATCATTTCTAATTTATTTGAGAAACATCGTCAGTAGAGTAGTCGTTGTATGACTCTCCCGACAGGTTTAGTACTGTTATTAGATATCAACATCTATGAGTCCGAAGAATATTTTCTTTATATTTTTAATTATATTAATTTCTACATATAAGTTTATATTATTAATTTTTAAAAAAGTGCAAATATTGATTACTTACCTTAGTAAACTTATTTTTTAAAGGTTTATCAAAAGTAATTTAAGTTAGTAATTTATTTTTCTTTAAATATATATACATTTGTTATTTGTTACAGGAAGTTGTAGTAATTTCTGATAAATTAAATATGCTTTGTTTGAATATGAATTCTGCGGTACAGCCGATATTTTGAAGTCACATCACTATGTGAGATATCAGTTTCAACATTCCTTAGAAGATGTTTTAATACACACACAAAAAAAACTGTAGGATCCGAAAGTAGATCAAAGTTAAATTTATTCAAAAAATTGAGAACTTAAGTAAAGAACTATTAGCATTAGCAGAAATATATGATGCAAGAAAGCAAACTTATACAGCATCAGTCAAAAAAAAAAAAAAAAAAAAATATGATAAATAAAAAAATCAAAAAAAAATCCCATTTGCTCTAAAGGTTTGTCCAGTTCTTCATTGAATTATTTAAGCTATCAACTTCCACAACGACAGATGGAAGTTTGTTCCAGCAATCAACTACCCGCTGGCTAAAGGCAAATCTCTACGTATCTTTCCTCAGTTTGAATTTATGCTCCCTCAGGTGCGAAATCTGAGCAAGAAGAAGACTGCTATCATTATTGAGCCTGCTCAAACCATTCAGTGCCTTATACACCTCGTGCCTAGTATCTAGACGCTGGAATTTGCTGAACTTAAGCCTTTCTTGGTTAGAGGATCCCTTCGTTCCCCTAATCAATCTCGTTGCCCTTCTTTGTATACGCTCAAGCAACTCTACATCCTTCCTAAGATTATGCCTCCAGACCAGTATGCAGTACTCAAGGCGCGGCCGGACCATTGCCTTATGTAAAGGGATAATCGCTTCCTTTTCCCTACTAGCAAAATTCCTGAATATCATTGACATCCCATGACCGACTCTAGTAGCCTGTCTACACTGCTCAGAAAACTTCATATCTGACTGCACAATTACCCCCAGGTCTTTTTCATTCTCTACCATCCTGGGTAATAATACCGCACATTTGGTACGTTTCTCTGGGGATTACTTCTACCCATATGCAGTACACTGCTCAGAAAACTTCATATCTGACTACACAATTACCCCCAGGTCTTTTTCATTCTCTACCATCCTGGGTATAATAACTCACATTTGGTACGTTTCTCTGGGGATTACTTCTACCCATATGCAGTACTTTACATTTATCAATGTTAAACTTCAGTTGTCACTTCTCTGTCTATCTGCCCAGCTTTTCTAAATTCTGTTGCAGTAACATACTGTCATTAACAATCCTGCCAACCTTTGCATCATCTGCAAACTTGGACATTAAGCTTGATATACCTTCATCAATATCATTGATAAATATACAAAACAACAATGAGCCCGACACCGAACCCTGGGGAACTCCACTAATAACATTAGTCCATGAAGAGTAGTGTCTATTGGTTACCACTCTCTGTCGTCTCCCATTCAACCACCCTTTCATCCATTGTAGCAACTTACCCTTAATGCTATACTGTTCCAATTTGTGCCTTTCTTATTTCTGCCCTTTATGTATAATATTTGACTAAGAATAAATTCTGAACAAAACTTCTTCACAGCTACCAAATAATTAATCAGAATAACATAAATTTAATTGGTTGGTGCATATGTCTGAAAGGATGACGAACGGTTACCGGCTAAGCAGTTTATCAGATTTCGTAATATGAAGGAGTTCTGATTATTACCAGAAATTATACATGGCTGGTGACATTAAACACGTCTTACTCTAAAACTAATTTCCAATCAGTGTTGCATCCCAAGAAAAAATAACAATATTTGTTAAATTTATTTTATTTAAAATATCAAATTAATTGTTTAATGAAACGAAGTTTCGGCAGCCTACCAAATATTGAAATTATCAAACGTCAGATTATTATTTCAAGATGTTTCCTATGCTTGCAGCATCTGCATGCATTTTAGCCATCCTTGTAATTTAATGATTAATTTATTGTTTTATGGACTTGTTATGTTCGATATATTGTTAACCATATCATGAATTTTAATTGATTTTAATTTTTAGCAAATTAATTAGAATATAATTTTATCTTTTAATTATTAGAATATTTTAAAATTCATTTAATTTTTTATAAGGCGGCATCGTTTTAAGTTATATCTCATAGTGTGAATTATTAGAATATTATTAGAATATTTTAAAATTCATTTCATTTTTTGTTATTTTAAAATTTATTTAAACGCGTTAAAATATTTTAAAATGCATTAAGTGTATTTATCAGTTAGATACTGAATTTGTTGTTTGATTTTATTTTGTATTAGGTTTAAATATGAGTTATTTCTGAAATTCATTTTCTTGTTTCTTTTCTTTTCTTTTCAGACTACTTAAAAGTTATTAAAAGTCAAATTTCAAACTGATTTTTATTCTCACCTGGAATGTGTTCGTACTATTCGATTTTGTGATCCTTGCCACTGTGTATCATCAGTTATGGAGGATTCAGAAGAACTCCAAACATCACCATCTGGACACAAAGCTAGGGCACTTGTTGACGCCCTACAACGTGAAATCGCTGAAAAAATCGATGCTGATTCAGATCTTGACCAACACACGGCAGCTGGTGACAGTCTTACGAGTACTGATGAGGATGAGAGTGATGATGCAACTATGACAAACGATTCTCCCCATTTCTCTTTTAGAAATGAGAGGAAATCTTGTGGAGATGTGAAAAGGACATCCGACTTAAATCCATCTCCGGTGCAGGTGCCAAAAAAAAGTTCCGATTCAAGTGAACAACCGGGTAAATTGTTTGAGGACACAAAAGATGACATTCCTCATGTATCCCTTAAGGACCTTGAAGAGAAAAGTCTACGAGAGATTGCCCGGGAACGAAGGAGGATTATAGAAAACCAAGTGGTACGAAGGAAAAAGATTCATCAGTGGCTGTTCAGTGAGCATCATCATGTAGAGACTAAACGAAATGAGACGGAGACTCATAAACGTAGTGAAAGTCCGAGTTCGGCCTCCTCCGAATTATCAGTCAAAAGAAAAGGAAAGTTGCACGCTATACAAAAACATTGGCACAACATGACAGCTAAACTCTCTCTCAAATCTGGCTCCTCCAAATCTGTGATGGTTGGTAAGTTCTCGTCTCTTAATTTCTTTCTCCTTAGACAAAAGCAATTATTGTAATATATGTGAAAAAGCTGTGGGCTCTATCGTAGTTAGTATTTGAAGAAAAGGGATGGGCGAAGAAAGAAAAGGATTTTTTATAGAAACTTTCTGTTGATGTTATATAATATAATTTTTTTTCTTTTATCTCAGGTTTCTGTTGAAATACGTCGCTCTACATGTTATTGTCGCTGTTTTCTCTTTCCATGCAATTATATTTCTTCTAAGCTACTCCTTGTCAGGTAGTTCTGACATTGCAATGTTGTTCTACATATTTAATAATCATCAGATATCATTTTTTTCACCTGCTGAGGTCGAACTTTCAAAGATAGCCTTTGCAACCAGGCCATCGTGTTATTAACAATTAAGTTTTTACTAAGAAATTTCACTTATATGCTTATGCAGTTTTACTTTTATAACGATGCCCTTTTTTTTTTACTAAGCTATTTCACAATCAGAGAATTTGAGTAAGTTCGCAGTCTGTAAACTCTAATAACTATTTATTAACTTGGCGAGCTGCAAGCAAAAATCTACTATTGCAGTACACCCATTCTGTATCTGTCTAATATTTTGATAGAACCGACACTGGTAATTGTCGTCCCTTTTAAGAGTTCTTGCTTTCTTTAGTTGTCGATCTCAGCTAATTATGCTGCGTTCACTTATTAACGTCTTAACAAGTACTAATGATGCTAATGTTTCCTACTAACAGGCTCCAAAGATCGAGATAACTGGACATTAAAGCGTAAAATTGAAGACTCTACCGACATCACGCCCAAAGGTAGGCAAACATTTGAAATTATTATAGAGAGAGAGTACTGTTGATTTGTAACTGTACAATTGAAATGTAAAATGTAACTGTACAATTTGTAAACTTGAACAAGTTAGCCAATTTATGCAGTGCATTACATTTCAGGAGCGTTAACAAATAGTGGCATAGTGTTTGGGGATAAAGCGCCATCGGTGGTCTCCCACATCTGCGCCATCAGTACTCTTGTGAAGTATACAAGACTCTGTAAATGCCAGAAGTGTGTGTGGCATGTTGTATGTGAGTAGCATTGTGTTGGACTCTGTTGTTTCTGGCTACTTCGCCGCAAGGACCCAAGTGGGACCCTACATTGGCCACCACAGCCACTAGAAAGTGAGCCAGGCTGCTCACCATTCTCTGTCTGGTCTCCGCCAGGGTTGCCTGACCTTCCTGGACGGAGCCCAAAAAAAAAAAAGTGTGAACAAGGGTGTGATAGTCGAAGAGTGGGAGTCAAAGCAGGGAAGAAGATGGAAGGACGAGGAAAAGCAGGCGTCCTCCAGATGAGGGAGGCAGGGAAGGAACGAAGGGTTGGACATCTCTGGGCTGGGAAGCCCACCCAAGTCCAGGGAAAGTAAAAGTTTGCAAGGCAGAGAACCCTGCAAAGAGGAGCGCCATTTGACGTCCTACACCCGGTGTCAGCGGCATATGAACCACTTTACGGTATACAAGTGCATGATCATCCTACACCTGAGGGTGTCAGTATCACCTGACCCACCAGGTGCATAGTTATCCCACACTTGAAGGTGTCGGCAAAAAAAAATTCTACCTTTATGAGGATTTGCAAGGTAGGCTGTTCCTACTCAGGCATGAGAAGGAACAGTGAGAATTTATAATTTATAACAAAAAACGAACCGAGAAACTTTAGTTTTCGCGCATCCGCCATATTGTCTATTCATTCCTCCTATCAGCGCACGGCAACAAATATAATATCCACTGATTCAGCTACAAATATCTGGATAGCCTATGTGATATGAAAAAAAAGAAATAATAATTGCCGGATTTCTCCTGTCCGATGTTAATGAAATTTGGAATGGCTCAATAAATCTTTTTAAAATTCCGAGGTATAAAATTTCATGAAAATCCTTCTATTGGGAATTGAGTTGTTACGTTTGGACGTAACAACTCAATTGAAATAAAAAGAAATAATTGCCGGATTTCTCCTGTCCGATGTTAATGAAATTTGGAATGGCTCAATAAATCTTTTTAAAATTCCGAGGTATAAAATTTCATGAAAATCCTTCTATTGAGAATTGAGTTGTTACGTTTGGACGGACATGGTGAAGACAATAAGCGCGTTATGTGTATGCCAAGGCGCTTAAAAATTAACCACGCATTGTTAATTTGAATTGCAGTCCGCCAAAGAGTAGTGGAGGCCATATTTTCAACAAAATACTATGCGCCTTTAACTTTGAATAAAAATCTGCTTAGTAAGCAGATTTTTTTTTTTAGTTGAAAATCGTAGCCTTATATTTCGTAGCCCATGGTGCGACATCACGAGAAGTTTCTAACGTGGCCCACGTGGGTCGAGTTCAGAGTTGTGTAAGAGAGGACAGGCTGGTCAGCCTTCCCGCTTGCTCGGTGAGGCTGTTTTCCTAGGACCCATGCTGGCTCTTTAGTACTCTGGCCGAGTTAAATAAATGCGCTGTACTATTACTGTCAGTATAATGATTCCATGCGTTTATATGATTTCGTCTTTAATGAAACTTCATTATTCAGTTATTGTCATTATTGTAACAGTGAAATTTTGTATTTATTATTTTTATATTTTTATCACTTATATTTTTACGTAAATGAAAAAAATGTTATTTTCGTAGCATTTGAATAACTGAACCCCTGGCATGGTGCCTTGAAGGGTATTGTACAGTCGTGGTACCTGTGTGTACCGGTAAACCTTACAATAAAGACCTTATTTATAAGATATCAGTATGCATTTTATCTACATTCTGTATATTATTATATACAATAGGATCTTGATGGACATAATGTAAAATTACGTGTAGTAACATATTTTGACTTCCTGTTTATGAAACACTGTATTTCTTTAAATTTTTTTCTATGAGTTTGTTGTCCCACTAACGTGCTCTTAGAATACAAAGGCTCATAGTAACTTCACTAAAAATACGGTTAAATTATCAATCAGGCTTGGTTATCACGTCGTAATGGGATTATCAGGTTCATCGCGAGACTCTACTAAAAGATAATCGCTGTTTATTGTTTATTGCGATTACTTTGATTAGCTTATTTTTGGCCGTTTGAAAAATCGTATATTATATCATCGAAATTTAGGCTAGTTGATGAATTTGTGATTTAGAAATACTGTAACTGTAAACTCTGCTGAGAAGATAGTCTCTTCTGTGAATTTATTTTTGAACACATTCAAAATTCCGCTGCTATGGTTTCGAAACATCGGATTACCGTATAGTAAGTACTTGTGTGTAGTTAATGTGGTTAATTATTCATATTGTAATATATTATGAACCAATACCGGATTTAAGTAGGTTGGTGCCCCGGTACACGAAATATTGTATTGTTGCAAAACAAAGTGGAATTAGGAGGGTGCTTTACGCGGTACGGTATCTAGCTGTACTATATTTACGAATAGATTTGGATGCAGTAAACAAAAAGGGCAATAATTACAGGTAAAAGAAATGCAGCTAAAAAAAAATAATAATTTACTCCTTACAGTAAATGCGTTTGTCCAGGGAGAAGGGGAGCAGCGATCTTTTGGGGAGTTCTAAAACGAATGTGCTATTGCCTCCCGGGTAATGCAGCCTTGATGTGAACCATTTATGCCAAGTAGGGGAGCAAGAAAAATATTTCGTAGTTTATTATGCATTAGTTACGAGTGGTTACTGGATATTTTAATGAAATAAATTTTTTTTTGTTGGCATATTAGGCCAGCATTTCATGTACTGATTGCTGTTATAAATGTGGTAGGGTATGAGAATTTTAAGTTGGAACTTTCGATATATGAAGTTTTATGAACTTTTCTCTGGTGGAATTGCCTAAAAATTAAAAATAAGTGGGTTTCTAATGACCTCACACAGATTGTTCATTTAAGAGAATAACAGACAATCTTAACTACACAGCCAGTGCTCTTTATTTTTATTTCATAAACAACCCTACGAGTACACGATCGAGGCGCGTGGTTCTGTAAGCACCTCAGATCACAACTCGGTGATGGTCTCGAATGCAATGGAGCTTTCTATTGTGGCCATTCTCAATCTCGTGTTGTATGGCATTACAAGAATGCAAAATAGGATGACCTGGGAGATTTTTATTCTTCTTTTCCTTGGGATTAGTTTTAAATTTTCTTTGGCAATGTTTGCTCAAATAGTGAAATTAATCCATACGCCACAGTGCTTTATTACACACAACCTTAAAATTGCTTATATCAGAGGTCGCAACAATTGTAAAGCAATTATTAATCAGTCCAAACTATAATTTAAACAGGCCAAGATTAGAAAACTACTTCTTGTCCAAACGGTAATTGACCATTCTAGTCTTTTGATAAAGTTTTTGGCAACAACTTTTGTCCATCTGTACTCCCACCCCTGTTAAAACCTAATGGTTCTATCGCATCCTCAGCTAAAGATAAAGCTGACCTGTTTGCATTCTACTTTTCTTCTAACTGGTGTATTTACTATCTTGGTAAACCACCTCCTATGATTCATAGGACTCTCCATTCAGTGCTTCCTGCGGTCTTTCGTCAAAGGATGCCAGAAGAATTTTGAACAATCATGATGCAAAGAAAGTTCCAGGTACTGATGGTACTTCTCCACTTGTTCTCAAAACCTATGCTCCTGAGCTTACTCCTGTTCTGTGTCGTCTTTTTACACTTTCGTATTCCACTGGTGCTTTTCCTTCGGTTTAGAAATTTACTCATTTCCAGCCAGTTTCTAAAAATGATGACAAATCCCGTCCATCCAATTATCGTCCTATTGCACTTACTTCTACTCTTTCTAAAGTAATGGAAAAATCCATTAGCTACGAACTCTGAACTATCTTGAAACATTCCATCTGATCAATGATCGCCAGTATGGATTCCTTAAGTGTCGATCACTGGTGTTATTTTGGCTTATGTTACCCATCTGTGGACAAATTCAATGGAAAAGTTTGGTGAAGCAGTTGCTCTTGACATTTCAAAGGCTTTTGATCGTGTTTGGCATAAAGGTCTTCTAAATGAGCTTCTATCTTTTGCCATTGACTGGAAATCGTATCCATAGTTTTGCTGATGATAGCACATTGCATTCCACCTACCAGTCTGAGAAACCGTGACCTGCACGAATAGCTCCAACCTTTCGAATATCCACACCCAGTTATCCACTTCTTAAAAAGTCCTGTCTTATATTTCGCAAAAAAGAATTCTTCTACTCCTATGCTTATTCTCGATGATACCAATATTTTTAGTCAAGATCACATATCTATATTAGGGATTACCCTGACCTCTAATCTCTCTTGGTATAAGCACAACACAAACATTGCTTCCTCTAAATCTGAAAAACTGGGTTTTCTCTTTCGCTGTCGGCTTTACTTTTCTTCTAAACAACTACTCACTTTGTAGAAATCTCAAATCCTCTCTTATGAAATATTGTTCCCATATCTGTGGCAGTTTCTCCATATGCTCGCTCAGTTTTCTAGACTCCATTCAAAAGATGGCAGTTAGGTTAGTTAATGACTCTTCTCTTATGAAGTCTCTCCACTCCCTGTTTCATAGACGTTTTGTTTCTGCTCCATGCCTTTTCTATAGATACTTCCGTGGAGCACTCTTCTTCTGAGTTGGCGTCTGTAATTCCCCCTCCCCCGTTTCTTCCAAACCAATCTCAAACACTTGCTGAAACCAGTCAACATCCATCTACTGTCCAACTTCAAACTTACAGAACTAACTTCTCTTCTTCCTCATATATCCCTTTAACTTCCGTTTTCTGGAACGACCTCCTGTCACATGTATTTCCTGAAAATTAAAATCTACAGAAATCATATATAATGTCAACAAGTATCTTCTTTCACGTTCTTAACCTTCAACTGACGCGCTGTACTAAGTACTGTAGGTTCTAATATCTTTCGTGTTTTGGAGATTTTCATAAAAAAATTAAAAAAAAAAAAAAAAAAAAAAAACATCGTACAGTTAACGTTGTGAGGTGTCGCCATCTACCAGTATCTTTAGGAACTATAACTATAAGTCTGGGGAATATGTTTGTCAAACAATTAAGACCACGAAATGTCATCAAGGCCAGCCCTAGAGTTCAGTGGACCTGGGCGGTGAATTAAAGCTTAATCCATCAGGTCTTCTCTATGAGACTGGGGGGGGGGGGTCCTTTTCAATCTCGGGGCAGATGCTTTACATCAGCTGCACACCTTTTCCCCCAGTGTACTGACTTATGGCTTTAGTGTGTTTTCCAGTTTATTTACCTTTTTTGCTGAACTGAAAACCCGATTCTTCTATGAGTGGAGGTGCAGAGGCCGTTTGAGAAACACCACAGAAATTTCTCCCTCCATGATAAGATTCCAAACTGAAGCTTTTGTAAGATGTGGATAGATAGCGATCATAACCGCCATATTAACCCGCGATTTGCGTGGGAATCGTTTTTATCTTATATGCTAGCAGTAGTGGCAAATTCAAATGATGCAAGAAAGCAAAATAATGCTTGCTTTCTTGCGTCATTTGCATCATCAGCCAAAAAAAACTGCACACTTTACCCATCTCCAATACTCTCTAAGAATTTCATAGTTTTTTTCTTGAATTTATCCTGATTCGACATTTACATTGTATGGAATTCGGGTTTAAAAGTATAAAGAAATATGTAAATAAAAGTAAATTTTAGGAAACGGGAATAAAAAGTTTCCCACCTGTAATTGAGAAATAAAAGTAAAAATAAAAAATATAATTTTTATATAACGATATAAATCGTCATTAAACAAAAATAATACATTATCACCTTATACAACAACCCAATAGCAAACATATTTCTTTAGACGAGGAGCCTATAAATGGGCAATCGCGATAGATTGGTCGATCGCAAAGCATATTTTAGTACAACACCATGCATAAAAATAAAAATGTAATATCATTTTTGGGAGAACAACAATGCCAGAA
Source organism: Mastigoproctus giganteus (assembly GCF_048544385.1). Taxonomy (NCBI): domain Eukaryota; kingdom Metazoa; phylum Arthropoda; class Arachnida; order Uropygi; family Thelyphonidae; genus Mastigoproctus; species Mastigoproctus giganteus. The sequence goes on from NC_143579.1 coordinate 211,077,317, forward strand.
ATCTTATTCTTGCCTGATTTAATTTTTAATTTTACTTCAAATTTTATGCACAAATTTAATATAATTTTAATAATAAAAAATAATAATTCTACAACTGTAATATTTTATTTAAGACAGAAGTACAGTAATACACTAATATCGTTCTCTCGAAACGTTTATTTTTAAAATATCTCGTGGTTGGAAAATGCTGCCGGCTACTGCCTTGAAATACGTTATCTGTAAGGTTTCGAATTGACCTTTCTTCTAATTGTTCTGCAGGAGAGATAAACCCTCCTGCAGAACAATCTGACTATGCACATATTATAAGAAAATTTATACGACATTTAAACGTTCTTTTTAGAAGAACAATTTAAAGGAAAAAGAGTAGAAAGTAGAACAGATTTCATTATCTTGAGGTTACTAAAGGCACGTTTTTTTATTTGCTTATTTATTATTTTTAATTTCTAATATAACAAGGCCAAAAGCAATGAAGTAACTACCAGGTATTCATTGGTACTAATAAACAGAAACAAAGGATCGACCTCCATTATAAGCAAAAGGACGCAACTTCTAACTAATGGTGTCAGCATGCACTGAACTTTGCTCCTTCGAAACATGGCGGGCGAGATCGTTTATCGTTTTGCGTAAAAAATAAATGACCTGAAATAGTGTTCAAACGTGATAATCCGTAGTGTCATTATTTTTGTAAAACTTAAAATGCTCTCATTTAAAACTTGTTAAAATTAACAGATTTTATCATTGACCTGGATTCGGAGTACCCAGCTCCATCTGGTGCGGCCAATGTGAACAACATTGAAATCGGTGGAATTTTTTGTTTGTCATTTTTCGAATACGTCTCAAAGGACAATTTTATTTACGAATTGTTGCGCCACCTGGCGTATATATATGAATTATTCAAAAAGCAGTTAAGGACTTTGAACAACTTAAATACTTAAATACCATCTTTGCATTTTGGGTTTTTTTTTCGCATGTAAGATGAATTTGTTTTTATTTTAGCTTTTAAAGTTTTGTATTCTATAAATCATTTTCAGTGCAGATTTTTAAAGTAAACAAAGATAAACATAGCTATTCCCAAGGGAAACTTAGCATACATGAGAAAGGCCCTACATTATAATGGAAACCATTTTCTGTACCCTCGGGCATTAGAAGGGTGATTTTCCTCATTTTTATCATTCTCGGGACTTGTGATGCGGAAAAAGCCAATAAAAATAATAGTTGATGGCTCGCATGCAACAAAATTAAGCAGCTAAAATTCCTCGTGACCAATTTTCTTAGTCAAGTGGTACTTTTACACGAAGTCTTAGTCAGTGAAGTGAGAAACCGAGCGAAGAAAAAGTAGGCAAGGTGGAATGTTTTAGGAAGTCTCGTTTAGGAAGGCGTTAAATTGAAGTGACTTTCCAGTTCCCTGCTCCACTGTAGGGACGGTCTATGCACCAAAAACGAGTCATTTGTGGCAAGTGGATGACAGTGCCTGTCTAGCTCGCAACACTGTGGTTATATGTTTGTGTATTCATTGTCACTTCCTAAGCTTCATGGGTAAGTCTGAAGAAATCGCCGGAGACTGTTTAGATAGAATGGTTTGGGTTAATATCTGTGCTTTTAATTGCACGTGAGTGTCTGATTATTCATAATGGAGCTCCTTTGGAAAAGGATGAAACCTTCTCCTTGTTTTTAATACTTTATTACTTAATTTTAGCCTTTCTTTTAAACATTGTTAGAGTTTCTTCCTTTGCCTTTGCTCTTTCTCTGTCTCTTTATTTCTCTGCAAATTCCTTCACGCCGTGATCTATGCTTTTGTTCCTTCACGTTTCTTCCGGCTGTGGTTCTCTAATTGTATTCGAACGCTTTCTATTGTTTGTATAAGAAGGCGTAACTGGTGAGAGATAGAGGGGCAGGGGGGAGGTGAATATCGAAGTTATCGACTGTGCTACGAACACCTCTAACCTTATCCTGTACCGTGCGCAGTGATGTTATTGTACATGTGCCATATCAGTAGTGATGGGAGGTGCCCATTCAGAGTGTTGCTTCCTTCCGGGATATTAATCACTCGGGGTGCCGTGTGACTGTAGGAGTATCTCACCATTGTGTGCTGTGCGCCAAATTGCTGCTCAAATACACGAGGGCGTTGGAGGAGAGCAAACAAAACGTGCGACCGAACAAGTTTCTTTAGGAAGAATGTTTTCATGGATGGAATCTCCTTCTGACCTTAGCGCTCTCTGTATTTTTTTTCTTTCTTAGAGTATACATAGATATATCACTATCAGATGTTAGGGTGTCATCGAAGAAGCAGATCATTACCTAGCCTTTGCTTAAATTTTTTTTTTTTTTTTTTTTATCGTCAGCCAAGTTGGCTTTAGCTGTTGGAAATTCGAAATTAATTCACATGCGAGAAAGTGAACAGAATTTGAGTTAATCAGAGATTACTTCTCTCATTTGCATCAAGGAGGCAAATTAAATTCATGCTCTACTTAGTCGATTTTTACCTTATATGTCTTCCTCTCAATCTCTAATAATGAAAAATATTTTCACTTGTAATGAACAATGATTATTACCCCCCCCCCCATATACTCTACGACTTGGCACATATTCATCAAAGTATGAATAGGTTGTTTTAGTGTCAAAGCAACTAACGCCATGCAGCTTTCATATATACTAGTGTGCAAAACTTAAGGACCAGTCAGGTTTTCACCTGTAGCTTCTTATAGGAGTGGTCTGGATATGGGAAAAGCATACCAAAGGAACCTCATGAGGTACAGAAATGATGAAGGAAACAACACCGACACAACAACGGAAACGAAACGGTACAGAGGGATTTTATTGAAAAATGGCAACATAGCACTGGCTTCCATGATAGAGATGCATCACTGCCAAAGATGGAACAAAGGGAAGAGGTGGTCCTCAGTAGGAGATATGGCCACCCTTAATGTCGATGCAGGCTTTGCACCGCCTGTCCATACTTAGAACAATGTAGTTGATAAGTTCTTGCGGTAACATCGTCCATTCCTCTGTCAGCGCCATCTTCAGCTGGTGAACATTTTCTGGTGGGTGGGATGTGCCGCTAGGCGTCTCCCCAGAGCGTCCCATATGTGTTCGATGGGATTTAGATCGGTGGAATGGGCAGGCCAATTCATGCGAACAATGTCCTCACTTTCTAAAAGCATATCAACAGCTGCAGTGCGATGGGGTGTGGCGTTATCAGCCATAAACACGAGCTCGGGGCCAATGGCACCTCGGAACAGACGCACATGAGGGAAGGATTACTTCAGTACAGTAGCGTGCACCGGTTACAGTACCGCCTTCCAGTATCTGGAGTTGTGTACGTCCATCGAAGATAACGCCTCCCCAGACGAGAACACCTCTATCGCCATATCGATCCCTTTCAGTGATGTTTGCGTGGTGATACCGTGTACCAACCTCTCGCCAGATTTACTGACATCCAGAAACGCTGCTGAGACTGAATCTACTCTCATCAGTAAAGAGTACCTTAAGTAAGGATTTTTGTATATATTTATGTATTGTATATATATATATATATATATATATATATATATGTAACCTTTAAAAATAGTGTTGGTCCTTAAGTTTTGCACACCAGTGTATGTATTTTGTGTCTTGTTTACCTGTTTTTTGGATGAAAAACCCTAGTTTCGGTTTGAAAGTGGGGGGTGCGATTCTCGCCTCAGACCGACCGATGAAGTATTTTTTTTTTTTTTTTTGTAATGAAAGAGGAGGCAAAGAAGGAAAGCAGGCTATATTTCAATATTCTGTTTTGTTTTATGGAAGAGTATTTCTTCACTAATTATTTTGATAATGACTTACAGTGATTGATCACTGAATTATCACCACCTACCTAATACCGTTGGGTCACCGTTCGCACGGATAACAGCCACTGTTCCCCCAAGCATTGACTCCACTAGATGTCTGAAGAGGTCCATGGGGATTTGCCTCCATGCTGCCTGCAAGGATTTCCAGTGTCGGAATAGATTACGGTTGCGCGTCAATACACCTCACTTCCCGTTCCAAAACATCTCACAGGTGTTCAATTGGATTTAGGTCAGGCGAATTTGGAAGCCAATGAAGATGGGTGATATCTTCATAGGGTTCCTCGAACCACTTGTGCACATTGCGTGCCCGATGACACGGCGCATTATCGTCTTGAAAGATCCAGTTTCTGTCACGGAAAAATGTAACTTGGCAGGGTACACATGGTCTCCTAAGATCGGCCGGTAGACCTCACCAGTGAAACGTTCCATACGCACCAGGGGTCCCAGTTCTTGCCAGCAAAACGCGCTGCATATTATGCAAACACTACAGCCGGCCTAGATAGTGAACACAAAGTGCAAAGTGTGTTAATTGTCTGACGGCACCAGGGGTTCCCCCATCTACGCGTTGTATTCTTTGTGAGTGACACAGAACTCTGTGGAGGCCAGAGATTTAAAAAAGTGTGTGCGGAGTGGTCTGTTGTGTAGCGTTATGTTCTGTTGTTTCTCTGACCATTTAGCCGTTGGACCCCTATTGGGACCCACCGTTGCCCACACTTTGTCGCAAGGAGGCAGGTCAGGCATCCAGTAGATTATTTAAGTACTCTGGTGGGCTCCACCACCTAATTTCCAAGGATTTCAGTGGCAAGGCCTAAAAAAAAAAGGGGGGGGGGGTGTACACTAGAATTTGGCCGAAAAAGATTCACAAGAAAGCGGTAGAATTTAGACGTTGATTAGAATTTGGTGGCATTGTTAAGGGGTATACTCGGTCGGTTTAGTGAGAGGGGAGAGACTGAGAGGGAAACAGACAGAAGGATAGGGACGATAGAGTAGGCATCCCCAAAGAGGTCAGTGGAGACGAGCCCCACCAGGAGAAGTATGGGGGGAAGCAGGGAGGTATGTATGTATTTAACTGTCGAAGAGTGGCACCCTGACATACATCCATCTCCACCAATTTAGCATATAATACCATATTCTCATAAATGGTCTGTTAGTGCAAGTGTGTGTGTGTAATGTGTTGTAAAGTGAAACAGGGAAATTACCACCTGGTGCCCATCCCAGGCATGAGGAGTTGAGCCTGGGTCTACTAACTCTAGGTCACTCCTTCTTTCACTAAAACTGCCATTTATTATTCCCTTTTACCATAATTCCTAATTATGGTAAAAGGGAATAATAAGTTCACTCAGTGCCCAACCTATTCATTCTGTCTTTCATTCTCATTCATTCATTCATTCTTCTTTCATTTTACATTGCATCCCCTTGCTACTAGCTTACTGATATTTTTCAGCTAATTTGCTTCCCTGGCTGCCTGTACAACTCCCTCCCCTACATGGTTACTTATTTGGCGTGGCCCCCCAGGTTCCAAGTTCCATGGCAGGGTAGTCCTGGGGAGGTTTGTCATGTCAAGTTTCTGTCAGGGCGCAGAATACTACTATCCTGACAGTTTTTAAGTCATCATCTGGGCGTGGTGGGAAACTTTGCCAATTTTAAATATTGATTATTGTTTAACTGCTGGGGCTGAATTGCCATTCTTTGGATAGTTCTGCCCATTTCGAATACTTTCTGTGTGAAAGATGTAAAGGCTTTATAATTTTCCTCTTTTATGATGAACAGATGTTCTTCTCCCCTGGGAAGGGAGCCAATCCGTGCTATTAGCTCTGTTCTGGGGATGTCATAAATTATACATTCATATAGAATGTGCACCCAGTCTTCACTCTCGCCACATGTGCAGTTTGGGTCATCAGTCAGCCCTAAGGAGGTTAGTTTTGCCTTTAGGGAGCCGTGACCTGTCAATATAAATGTTGCAAAAAGTCCAGGGACATACCACTTAGGTGGCTTTGGGCTAACAATTGCCACCCGTGGCAGAAACCTTTTGGTAACCAGACCTCTGGTTTCCTGCTCCCACTTTGTTTGCCATAGCTCATGGAGCTTTGTGGCTATTCTTTTTCTTTCAGCATTGAAGGTGTTGGTTGTATCAAGGGCTATCCCCAGAAATTCTGTGGGTATGGCCTTTTTAAATCTATAATATAAGCCTCCTTTGGCTACTTCAGGTAAAGTGGGAGAGTCTGGTCAACAACTGTAGCGCAGGTGTGCTTACTGTGCAACATGCTCTGCTAATAGTGAGTAGTATTGTCCTTTGTATCGATTGTAATTTATCCCTATTTTTTACTATTGCCGAGCGGGTGAACCACGCATCATGGGTGATAACAGGTAGGAATATTGCACGGTATATGATTGCCAGGGTCTTTCTTATGAGCCCCCAGTCTGCTCGACTGATCCGGGCAATCATACCTGCAAAATTTCTCACTTTCTTCGCCGAGTAGATCAAACTGGGGTAAAAGTTAATTTTGAATCAAAGACTGCTTCAAGATATTTTAGTTCTGTTACCATTTTTATAGTGGTTGTGTTAATTTCGATTTGTGGACGTCTTCTTATGTCCAAATTACCTTTTAGAAGTATTTGTTTGGTTTTTTCAGGCGATATTTTGAGCATGTGCATTTGTGCTCACTCATGCAGCTGCAAGAGGGCGGCATTTGATTTTTGCTCTACAACCACTCGCGTGTTACCTTTTACAAGGAAAATCATGTCATCTGCAAAGGCCAGGCTTTCTACGGATCCCAGATTCAAGGCCAGAAATTTTTCCAGAACAATGTTCTAGAAGAAATGGCCAATGATTGAACCCTGCGGGCAGCCTTTATTCACAGGGCGTGTCAATTGCACAATGCACAATGAGGCCATGGACTCGCGTTGCTTGCGCTACACACGAAGGCGTCCGTCGCCATGTTGCATCAAGTATTTGGACTCATCTGACCAGCACACTAGTTTCCAGTCCTCCAATGCCCAACCAAAGTTTTATTGACACCACAGCATTCGCCGTCGACGATGATCAGCGGTGAGAAGTGGATGTCTCTTTGGTTGTCTGCTGTGGAATGTCTGAGTGTACGGCGCATCGTCGTTTGGGACATAATGTGCATAGTGGTGGGTGAAAGACGCCTCCAGTGGTTTCCCACATCTGTGCCATAAAAACTGTGTGCAGACAAACAGTCTGTGCGGTTACACAGTGGTATCGTCACCGTCCTCCCCACACCGTGTGGAAAAGGCCCAGGTTGAATCCCGTCGATAACGCGAGGAATTTTAACGTCGATAACGCGAGGAATTGCGTAGATAGCAAGGTTTTTTTCCTCCAAGAAACTGGGGTTTTTTCGTCCAGCAAAAGAGGCAAATCGACCAGAGAACACGCAATTTACAGACACAATAAATATATGGGTAGATGTAATCATTTACGGGTGACCCTAATATCATAATTTGTTGGGTTTTTTTTTTTTGTGCAGACAAATAGTATCACTGTGAAAGCCAAAAAGTGTTGTGTTGTAAATGAAGTATTGTGCTGGGTTCTGTTGGGTGTCTTGGCTTTTGGCCGCAGGGCCCCTGCTGGGATCCCACGTTGCCCGCACACACTACTAGGAGGTAGCCAGCTGCCCATAATTCTCTGGCTAGTCTCCTCCAGATCGCCTGAGCTTCCTGAAAAGAGACCAAGTAAAAAAAAAAAAAAGATAGAGTACAATATGTACCGGAGATTGTAAAGGAAATGAGGTATAGACAGAGCGACGGAGGATGTAAGGGTAGGCATCCTCCGCAGGTTGGGTGGGATTTCTCCCGCCTAAGCGGAAAGTGGAAGCAGAGGATGGGAAGACAGTCACGTATCAAGAGAGACACGGATCAAACAATTCAAGCGACCTGAGTGTCAAGTCCAGTAGGTAGAAGTGGTCACAATCTAAGTGAAATTGTTCACAGTCTGGTTAAAACAGTCGAATTTGGACGAATTTTCTCTACCAGTACCAGTGATCGCCCTGTACCAGTGATCTTCTTCTGGTGAAGAGATCATGGCGAAGGCAGAGAAAATGTGGTATTGGTCTTCCTCATTGATCAGAAAATATTCATTTTCTTGAGGCAAGGCATATATTTTTGTTATGAGCAACGTTTGCAGGTCCTTGTAGAGCGGGAAAACATAGAATAGGTGATTCCAATCTTCGTTTTCACCACAAAGACAGCGAGGGTCATCCACGATGTTCATAGAGGCAAGTTTGTGATTTATGGCCTCTAATTAGGTTAGGTTGGTTATTGGAAGTTTAATGGCGCATCAGCAACTAAGGCTATCGTGCGCCCTCTAATTAGGAAAGTGGTGTATAAACCTGGGATGTATCATGTTGGAACTTTAGGGTTGATCTGGGCTATTTGAGGTAAGAATTTTTTAGCGATGAAGCCTTTGGGGGTAATATTCCATCTGTTTTGCCAGGCATTAAGAAGGTGGACTGCAAGGCGCTTTTTTCCTTCTTTGATGGTGTTTACTGGGTTTACAGGGAAATCCAGGACAGTGGTAGGGAGTCCCTTTGCGAATTACCTGCAGGTTCAGAGGAAGAACTCCTGCCAAGACTTGGAGCGCTGGGTTGCTTACCGTGCAGCAGGCACGGGTGATAGTGAGAAGGATATTTACGCTGAATGGAGATGAGCTTCCTTTGGTTACGAACAATGTTTGCACGATGATACCAGACACCTGCACAGTAGGTTACAGTGGGAAAAATACAGCTTTGTATAGTATTTACAGTGAGCAGCGATTTAGGCCTCAGTCAGACCTGTTGATCTTCGCTACCATTGCGGTGTAGTTCCTGACTTTGCGATGAAGGTAGTCTAGATGCGGGTAAAACGTGAGATTGGGGTCGAGAATTACTCCAAGGTACTTCATCTCAGTTGCCAGGGGATATATGAATTTATGGAAGCTGGCCCATTATTGTAGCTTTGTAAGGGCTTCATTGGCTGTTGTTACCAGGGAAGCTCTGGAGTTTCCAGTGACTGTCAGAATCAGGTCGTCTGCGAAGGCTTGGGTGGAAACAACCCCCAGGTTTAGGTTCAGGAACTCATCCATGACCACATTCCATAGGAACGAGCCAAGGAGAGAGCCCTGGGGGCAACCTCTGTAGGCCTTTCTGGAGACTTGTCGTTAGGCATTTCTGACTGTAACACTTCTGTTGTGCATATAGTCCTGTATGCAGCTGTAAAGATTTGCTGGAACGCTAGCTTCTCTGTGTCTTCGTAGTATACTTGGCCACCAGAGCAAGTCAAAGGCCCCGCGAAATCCACTGATATTACTAAGAAGTATTTGGTGGCTGAAATTTTTATAGAATCCATGAGCTGTCGAAGGGCATCTTCTGCTGAACGGCCTGCCCGAAAGCCGAACTGGTTTTGGGACTGGAGATTTGCATTTTTATAGTGTTTTTCCAGTCTGGATAAGAGAAGACGTTCAAATATTTTGCTTAAAACGGGAAGGAGTGCTATGGGTCTGTAATTGGAATCTGTAATTCAAGTAATTGGAGAATTGGCCTCTTTCCAGTCATCCGGCAAAAGTCCAACTTCCAGGTAATGGTTGTACAGGCTGAGAAGGAGATTTGATTGCGTCTCTGCGAGCTTCTTAATTACTTCTGCTTCAATGAAGTCTAACTCTGGACTTTTTTTGTTTTTTGTTTTGCGGATGGCATTTTAATTCATCTAAGTTGAAAGGCTGTTCTATAGAAGTGGTGCTGTAGGATGCATATTCAACACAGATTTCAAGTTGCAGGCTGGATTGAGGATCTGAGTTTAGCGGGAACAGGGTGTCCAAGATGTAGTTTACTGACTCTTCCCATGTGAGGGTTGTGGTACCCTGCGGGGTGACTGTAGAAGGGATGACCTCACCCCTGGAGAGCTTGTTCGTAACAATGTGATACGCAACTCCCCAGGGGGTGCTGTTTCCAGTCGTGGAGACCAGGTGCTCCCATGACTGTTTCTTCTTGGCTCTAATTAAACTACTGTGGTCATTTCTTATCCTACGGTAGTTAATGCGCAGGGTATCAACTTCATGAGGGGGCCAGGTACGGCGAGCACGTTGGAATGCTTTCCGTGCTGCATGAACCTGATGGCGGAGATGTTCCGGTTGGTTGCACCACCATGGGACAGCACTCGGGAAAGGGTGTTTCTTCTTGATTGTTTTGTCACAGACATTGGTTATGATTGATGTTATTTTCCTCTGATGCTGGTTGTGGTTGAGGTTGGTGAGATTGGTGTTTCCAGGAATTTGAAGGGAAGCTTGAACCGTAGAATTAAAGAGGTTCCAGTCTGCTTTATTAATTGCATAACGGATGATATTGTTTCTAGGCGGAGGTACTGGTTCTGTTGAGCGTTGAAGATTAAAAGTAATCACCCTATGGTCGGAAGTTGTCCAAGCCTTGCGGAGTTTCCAGTTAGTGATCTTAGTGGCAATGGATCTTGTGGCTGCTGAGATGTCTATTTTGGACTCCCATAGGGTGTTATTGAAGGTGGGCATGTTGTTAGGCTTGTTAAGGATTACAAGAGAGGATGTAGCGAGAAAGTCCTCGAGTTACCGGCCGTTGTGGTTGCCCGGGCGGTCTTCCGAATTTCTGTGCCACATTGCAGAACGACAGTTGACGTCGGCACAGAGAATAATCTTCCCATCTAGGAGGAAGGCAGGTACTGCTTGCAGGTACCTGATGGCAGGGGCTATGTCCTCGCCTGGGCGACTGTACAATGAAATGACGTGGAGCGATCCCATAGGCCCTATAAGCTGTGCACAAACCGCCCATGAGGTACAGAGGGTGTGAATTTTGGTGGCAGTTATGTGCGGTTTCCTAACAAGCATAACCGCCCAGGGACTGTCTTCTGATTGTATAATTTTGTACGTAAGGATATTCCATGACTTTTCTTGCATTTGTATAGGGCTCTTGGATTAACAGGATGTCTGTATTGTCATCGTCAGCCTTTATTCTTATTTGGTCCATGACAGCACGCGCTCGCTGAGCATTTAGCTGCATAAATTTCATGATTGTACAGTTATGTCTTACATGGAGCCATAGTTGATCTTCGTTGTTGTGTTCTTCTTGCTTTCAGATAAGCACTTGTTATCCCTTATCGAATGCTTGTAATCCATTTTAATAGTTTACAGTTGGTGCAAACCGGTTTCTCGGTTTTGTTAGGGCAGGTGTTAAAGTTATGCCCTTTCTGGGCACAGTGCCCGCACGTGGAATCGACCTGTGTACATGTCTGTAGTATGGCCGAACCTGCAACAGCGAAAGCACTTTGGGACAGCTATGTGTTCTTTGAACCTATGGCTGGTCCACTCGAGGTACACCCTGTTCTACTGCTTAATTACTTGCCAAGCTTGTGCCAAGAGGTCAATGACCCAGTTTACATTCTGGGAGGATTTTCCTTTGGTCTGGTACTTTGGTGGTACCGCATCTTCGATGCTGGCAAATTCGCTTTCACCTTGGAGGTTTCTACAACAGATTTCTTCAGCCACTTGTTCCGGTGTGAGGTTTTTATTGGTACCGAAAACAATAATTGCTGGACCTTTCTTTTTGAGGATCTCAGCTGTGAATCCCATGGTAGAAATCGCTTGCTAATTTTTGTACAACGGCCGTCTTGACGGCTTTACTCGATTCCGTGGGGCTGTCTTCTGTTGGTTTTAATAAAACCAGATGTTTGGGACATTGTATTTCGATGTGAACTGTGACAAAGTGACCTGCTGTTGAGCCCGTACAATGCGCTGTACCCTTCGCTTGCCACAAACATCCGCCTTGTGTAATCCTTTACATTTCGGTCAGCTGGAGGTGGTTTGACTCGTTCGACATCATTCTATGTACACCTCAACGACATTGGGCCGTGAGCAACCAATAAGACATGCCGGTTCCGATATGAAAGCACCCCACGCACGAGCTTCCACAATAATGCCCTTTTGAAACTCCGTAGTATCTACTACGTCTCATAACCGCTACCTTATCGCTTTGACTTGCACGACCAGATGTAAATTACCACTGCTGTAGTGCAGGAATCTGTTCATAATGGTCATAATTCAGTGATCAGTGAATGTATTCAGGCTGCCATAGCCGAGTGGTCAAGCACTCTGGTGCATAAGTACACGTGCCTTGAGTGACCCGGGTTTAAGCCCATGACTGCTGAATACGGTGCTGTTTCTTGTATTATCTCTACCTTTTGAACTCGTCTGGTCATTCCGGAGTATAAACAGAAAATTTATTTATAAATAAATAACTCTTTGTAATTGTATTCCAGTTTTCAAATAAAGTTATTGCAAGTTAAAAAAAATTTGAAATATTTATTTAATTGTATTATTTTATTATTAATGTTTTTAGCATTCGTAGTTTCAGCTGTAGATTACGTTAGACATTGGAGATGAGCCAGATGACCTTAGAAATCATACTCGTATGTTTTGGGGATGTGTGCCATTCCAAAATGCTGTCTACAGATGCCTTCCCTTCTAGTGTACTCATAACGAGTCCTATGGATCCTGTAATTATCAGATTGCGTTGAATTTTAGACCCCTTTCTTGATCTTTTCTGTTCTTGATTCGAAACCAAGAACAGAAAAGATTAATTTATTAATCTTTTTTTTTTTTTTTTTTTTTTTTTTTGTGTGTGTTCTAATCAATGCTGATATTTTATGATAAGCATGCGAAAATGTTAGTGCCTCCCTCCCCAGGAACGGGAGAAGGATCATTGAAGTTGCAGAAGAGCGCAAACTACCTTCTGTATTATCTTTCGCGAATTTTCGTAGCTTTTGGATTCTAAAAAAAAAAAGTTAAAGAAAGTAAATTTTAAGTGTAGATTTATGAGATTTCATGTATGTGCCGATTTAATCGATCCAAGGACATCTGTAGCAGTTACTCAAGAAGAGAAACAAATGGACGTAGGTGCAACTGGGTTATTGCTATGCATTATCATCTTAGGCTATGCGCTGAACTGGATTTTAAAATCGCCGTTGAAATCTGGGATTTTTAGAGGTTATTTATATATAATTAATTATTAATTTTTTAATTATTTTAAATTTATTATTACTTTATTTTTTTGTTGAGATGAAAGTGTTGATATAAATTGAAGGAGAGACTGGACAGACACTCCTCTGCCCCCCTCGGTTAGTACTGTAAAGATATTAAGAATAATAGCAATATCGTACCACCGTTAGGCGCATTAGCATATATGCAGAAGTGCCTTTGTGTTCACCGTGTCCGGCCGTCTGTCTGTCTGTCCGCATGTAACATCTCGGCTCCCAGGTACGGATTTTCATGAAATTTTACATTTGGTTCATATAGAAAGATATGTATAGCCCTCCAAATTGCATTAAAATCAGATAAATAGAAATCCGGAAATTATTATTATTTTTTTCCATACAAATTGTATGCAAAAAAGAAAATCATGAATTAAATGTAGCTTTTATGCAATATTTTTAGCTTTAGACAGTCCGTGAACGCTTCGCGTATTGTTATGTAAGACTCGTGAATGTAGTGTCGCTTGTGAAGAGAGAGAAAAGAGATAAGGTGTGATATAGGTAGAGAGAGAAAAGAGATTAAAAAAAAAAAAAAAAAAGTATAGGAGAGGAAAAAGCAGTAAATATTATACAGTTGTAATTAAACTGAATGGCTAAGTTTCGAGAACGTAAAAACTATACAGTTTTATTAAATCTTGTATAAAGTTTTAATTTTAGTAATTATTTGATAGGAAGATAAATATAATTACTTTGCACTTCAGTTAATTACAGAAAAAGAAAAAATCATTTAATTTTAAGAAAGAAATAGAATGCGCAATGCGTACGTTACTTAACTTGTATGTTATTTGATATTTAGCTATTACTTAATATAAAAAGTGCAATCGATATATTTTTCGCGTACGTTTCGTTGATATATTCTGTTGGCTCCTGGGATGGGTTTAAGTTTGATTCCGATTTCATAGCAATCCCTCCCCAGTTCCCCCTACAGAAATATTACTATAAATTTGGAACAGGAGCTCCGATGCATTTCAAAATTTCAGTACTTACTTAGAATATTTTAGGAATCTTTTTAACAAATTTTTATATCGATGGGTTGATTTATTTTGTCATAAATCATGAATTATTACTATTTGCTAACCCGTCTGAATGCAATTATTAAATAATATTTGCAATTATTAAATAATATTAAGTAGTATTAATGCATTTAAGTTAGCAGCTTCTGGTTTGCATTTAAATTGATATGTGGTGTCAACAGTGTGCACGAACGTCTTATATTGTCTAAGCATAGTGCCTCACTCCAGTTTATTTTATTTTAAGTTACGTTGGTTCTCTGCTAGGTAGCAGCAGGTTTATGGAGCCCCTCAGGTTATAACTGGGAATTGGAAAATGATGGTCCACAGCGCGAGGACAGAGGAGAAGTATAACTCATGTCTCCTGCTCTCATTATTGCTACACACTCTTTGGACAACTTTTGATGATGCGGTACACATTTCATCTTGAGGAAGATATAATGATCGACACGAACAAAGAAACGTAGGCTGAATGTGGCAACTAAGCAAAATAATAATGAAGTAAATTATCGTATACGAGCCTGAAGATGACGGATTTGGGTCGAGTTGTGTAGATTAGCATTAATGAAACTCAGGCCATGAGGCAAAGAGAGGACAGAATTAAAGGAAATTGAAAGGTACGGGAGTCAGCGGAACTTTCAAGCTGGACATCTGGTGGCTGTTGTGAGTGAATTTAGAGCATATTTGAATGGTGAGGTTGTTGAACTTCCTACCTAAAACTAACTTCTTCAAAAAAAATGAAAATTAGTAGACAGCATCAACAAAATATAAAAGCGCTAATTGTACTTCTTGACAGTGATATCTTGATGGTATTGTGCTGTAATAAAAACTTAATATTGATTAAATTTTTTGCATTTAAATTATCGAGAAGAGACGAGAGCATCCTCCTGCTCGTTTTCCAAAAAAAAAAAAAAAAGAAGTTCGGATGAGTCTCTATTTCCGGATTGCAAACCTGACAGATAATTATTTACAGCAGTTGACAAACATAAGATTGAATTCCTTGGAATTGTCATGTTCGATTGTTGTTCATTGAAAAACATTTTGTTTTAGGGATTTTAGGAGCATCAGCAACTAAGGCCATATTGCTTCGTGTATGCTGTCTGTAGATTGCATGTGTTCTGTAGTCAATTTTCTTTTTGCTGGACGAAAAGCCCGAGCTTCCGGGAGGAAAAAAAGCCATGCTACCTTCGCCTGAGACCAACTAACTCAGCCACGTTGTGAAAAAGGCCCATAAAAATACCTCGGCTCATCGACGGGACTCGAACGCAAGTTTTTGCACCTGCTGTGGGGAGGACGGCAATTCTACCAACTGTACTACTCACGAGAGCTAAAATATTGTAAATATACTATTAGTCTGTCAACATATTATTATTATTATTTTTTAAAATTCTAAGTGATGTTTATAAAACCAACTACGATGATTTCAGAGAAAGTATCCATTTTGGCTAGTACTTATGGTGTTTAAAGATGGACAGTTTCCTTACGATGTACATTTAAGGTTTTTAGGATTAATATCAAAGGATATATATAAAAATTAAGAATATTTCCGCAGTAACTACTATCTCTTAACAAGTTCTTTTGATTTGTAGGTTTGCATCATAGTTATCTCTCTTTTACCGTCCAGCAGCAATCAATCAGTCTCCTTCGATAACACTTTGGGTGTTTTGATTAATTCTTATCATAGGATTTCTATGACTGCTATTATTTCATATATATCTCTGCAGACGCAGAGATAAATATGAAATAAGAGAAATAATAAGAGAATTTTATATCCCTACAGAGATAGATATAAAATTAAGTCAGATATAAAATTACATGTGGTGTAGAACAATGGTGACCAGTCTTTCTTTGTTCACACACCCCCAACACATTTTCGAAGACCTCGTACCCATTAAAAATTATGCGAAGTCCCTCATTCCTCGTATATTTTAAAATTAAACGAAAGTACTCTATTCATATTTATATTTACTTATTATGAATAAATATAAGAAGCATATGACTATAGTAGCTGTATAAATTTAGCTCTAATAAGCTTCAATATACAGAAGTTATGGCAATTCTGTATCTTGAAGCTTTAAGCTCTAAATATATATGGAGTTTGATTAGCTATATCCTATTACTTATACGTAATTACAAGCGTTCCCCATGAAATGCAGACAAACTTTTTGAAAGTCTAAAGATAATAATTTGAGTGTTCTAGACTAACAAATTCCATTTTTTGCGATCTAGACTTCGAAAGTTTTTGCTAACTTTAATGTAACTAAAAGTCTCAAATAATCTGTTCAGCGATTTATATCTGCATTGATAGGGACCCTCGCGGTAGCACAGTGGTTATAATCATCGTCCTTCCACAAATTAATTAAAGGGTGCAACATGCTTGAATTCAAATCCCGTCAATGACATGAGAAATTTTTATGAATTTTTTTCAGCAACATGGCTGAGTTATTCGGTCTGAGGAGAAGGTTGCATGTTTTTTATTTCTTCTCTGAAACTCTTGTTTTTCGGACAGCAAACAACAAACCGACCGAAAAATGCACGCATTTGTACATCAGACACAGACACAACAGACAGACAGACACACAACAAACACAGTTGGTAGGATCGCCGTCCTCCCCCACACCGGTTGGAAAAGACTTGAGTTTGAGTCCTGTCGATGACAAGAGGAACTTTTCTTTGAGAATTCCTCGAATCTTTTCTTTGAGAATTTATGGGCCTTTTTCACAACGTGGCTGAGTTAGTCGGTTTCAGGCGAGGGTAGCATGGTTTTTTCGCTCGGAAACTGGTATTTTTCGTCCAGCAAGCAGAAAATCGACCTCAGAACACACACAATTTACAGACAATATACATGGAGCAATATGGCCTTAGTCGCTGATGCTCCTAAATCCTACAACAACAATGTCTCATAACCTTAGTTGCTTTGGCACTAAACACACACATGCGATTATACTAACTAAACTTTTGAATCTGTTGAATATATCCACTTTAAAGAAATCGGCATGGAAAATTGTTCACTTAAAGTGTTAAGGGCGCTACACACCAACCACGATCCTCTGATTATTGGTCTTGTGTTTGCTTTGGATGTTATCTGTCTGCGCGGGTAGCACAGTGATATCGTCACCGTCGTCCCCACACCGGGTGGAAAAGGTCCAGGTTCGAATTCCGTCGATGACGCGAGGAGCTTTTATAGGCTTCTTTCACTCCGTGACTAAGTTAGTCAGTCTCGGGCGTAGATAGCAAGCTCCCCCCGCGGAATCTGGGGTTTTTCATCCAGCAAAGCAGGCAAATCGACCAGCGAACACACACCTTATTTCATCTACCCATGTGTATTGTGCCTGAATTTACAGACACAATACACATGCGTAAATGAAATAATTTTCCGGGTTACCCTAATAAATAGTTTGGCATATCGGTAGTTTAAATTTATTGCCTTTAATAGAAAAAGAAGCCTCAAAACTAATGAGCCCAGACGTGGTGGTATCTGCAACCAACAAGATCAGCTGATGACGACATATATTAAACTAGCCACACTCAATATTATGACATTGTTAGGAAAAATTGAGGAGTGTGTGGGCATCTTAAAGGACAGAAAAATAAGCATACAGTACTTGGATTGAGTGAATCAAAATGGAAAGGAAATGGGTGTGTAGAGAGTTACGAGGAGTCTATTACCTATATTGGTCTGGGGTGATGTAGCGAGGAAGGGTGTAGTCATCATTATAGATCACAGGATTAAAGAAAGGCTAATAGGGGAATAACAGGAGGGGAATAATATCAGCGACAGACTCATGTCAATTAAACTTACTACCCTAATGTCTCCTTGGGTAGTAACCACAGGTTAGTTGTTGGAGTTTTAAGATTCCCTAAATTGAAGAGGATCAAAATAACGAGAAAGAAAACTACGGGTGTGGAAGTTGAAAGAAGAGGAAAAAGGGGCGATGTTCAGAGAAGAGTTCAGGAAGGTTGTGCCTAAGACAGTGGTGAACATCGTGAAATCAGAATGGAAAGCATTCAAAGACTATAGTAGGACTGACAGAGCAGATTTTTGGAAGGACAAGCAATAGAAGGAGATGGAAAGAAACCTGACCCCATGGTGGAATGATAGAACGAGAGAGGCTATGAAAATAAAGAATAATGCATTCAGAACCTACTTTCAGAACAGAAATGACGAGAATAAAGAGAGATATGTAACCGTGAAGAGAGAGACCAGGAGGATAGTTAACGAGGAAAGAAGACTGTGGCTGGAAGAATGGAGTGAAACTCTACGACAAGATATCGACGGTAATAAAAAGGAGAAGAAATGGTGAACAGAGCAAATACTTGATGGATGAGAATGAGAACCTAATAACCAATGACGAAGAGATAAGAGAAACATGAAAGAAGTACAGTATTTTGAAAAACTGTTGAATGTGGACAGCCAGCAAAAGGGACAAAGGCAGGTTGATCATAAAAGAGGGGATGAAAGCGAAGATACGGAGAGAAAGCAGACAGACTTAGCGTGGAATGATGTAGTGCAGTCATGGAAATACATCAAGACAGGTAAATCTGCTGGTATGGATGAGATAAATGGAGAAATGCTGAAGGCTACATGCGAGGCAAGGATATACAGACTGTTCTGTAAGATCTGGGATGAGAAACAGGTGTCGAAGGGCTGGAAAGAAGGTTTGATCATCCTGTTGTTCAAGAAGGGAAACAGGAAAAAGTGTTCCAATTATAGAAGCATCACACTGACATCACATGTGAGTAAGCTGTGAGAGAGTTTTAGAGCGGAAGATAAGAGGAATGATTGAAATATGATAGGATTGAATGATAGGATGGCCGAGGAACAGTGCGGCTTTAGGTCTGGCAGATCGATGGTAGGTTTAATTTTCTGCATCAGGCAACTGATGGAAAAGTGTTATGAACACAATAAAGAATTATGGATGGCATTTTTGGATATAAAGAAAGTGTTTGATGCCGTAAAGAGAGAGAAAGTGTTGTGGGAGGTTTTTTTGAGAAACTTGGGGATAGAGGAACATCTTGTGGAGAAAACTGAAAATATGTGCACCAATACAGTAAGCAAAGTAAGAACAGTAGTGGGGTTGACGGAGAGCTTCGAAATAACATCAGGTTTGAGGCAAGGAGGCGTCCTGTCACCACTGCTGTTCATGGCTGTCATGAATGATATGCAATGTCATGAATGATATGCAAATCTTCGCAGATGACCTCTGCATATGGGGAGAGATAGCAGGGATTCATTGGCCATACTAGCCCAAATTCATGGACTACTATGGCCAGTGAATTTGGACTGGTTTTCAGTCAGGAGAAGAGTGAAGTAATGGTTCTAAAGAAGAGTGGCGAGCTTGACGGATACATTACAATGGAAGGGAAACAGCACAGATAAAAATGGTTAACAACTTCAAGTATCTAGGAAGCACCATTACAAAGACGAGTCACAAAGCACACAGAGACTTTCAATGGAGAAGGTCCTGACCTGAACTAGAAGTCACCAGACTAAAAAATATCTATAAAGGCCAGCGGAAAGAATACGTAAATACAATTGCAAAACAAAAACTTGCCTCCTAGCAATACTTAGTTCACTCCACAGGAAATTCTGATCCCTGGGGTCTATTATATGAAATTAGCAAAACAAGGTCAAGTCAAGTTTCACTTTCATGAAGTGTACAACACTGTAGTGAACAACACTACGGAAACCACTAACTCGAATGACTCAGTTAACTCACTCAGTTCTGTGGTGAGATCGTCCAGGGGAAGCAAGCGATCCAGGATGGATCGCTTGCTTCCCCTGGACGATCTCACCACAGAAACTCCAGAACAAATATCTATTATGAATAGCAACTCAACCTACCACTCCTCATACGAAACGGATCTCTTCACTCTTCCCAAGCTAAAGCTGGCCCTAAGCAAAATAAATATCCATAAATGTCCAGGTTTAGATCTTGTGGAAAATGCTGTAATTATCAAATTTGCCGAAATCTTTCCAGAAATATTTCTATGTACAACAAATGTCTTACTGAAGGGATATTTCCTAATCTCTGGAAGGTAGCTTTGATCAAATTAATTCACAAGCCTGACAAAAATAAATCTGATCCCAAATCATACAGACCCATCTCTCTTTTGGAAAACCTTGGAAAACTATTTGAAAGATTGTCAGCGCCCAGAGTAGCAGATTTAATTGAAGGTCAAAACTTAATATCTCCATCCCAATTTGGCTTCAAGAAGGGAAAATCCTGTGAAGACGCCTTGGTCTCTTTAGTTAACCACATATCATCTTCGAGGGCTAAATATGAATTGGCCATATTCATTGACTTCCAGGGAACTTTCGATTTCTTCTGGAAGAGCGCTCTCAATTGTCTTACCAGAGCCAAGTGCTCTCAGAAACTATTTCAAGTTATTAGAAGCTACTTCCAAAATAGACTCATCCAAGTAATCTCGAAACAGCAGTCTCTCTCAATGACCATCTCAAGAGGATGCCCCCAGGGATCAGTACTGGGACCCTCTTCGGGAACATAGTTTTGGACAGCTGGCTCATGCAAAAACCTGACAATATATCTGCTTTCACCTACGCCGATGATTTGGTTCTTCTAATTCCAGATCGATCGCGTCGTAGTTAGATTACAGAAGACCTCCTAATATAAAAATAGACGGTAAGTAAATCCCTTTTGTACCTGAATTAAAACATCTTGTCGTAATTTTAGATGACAAGTTAACCTTCTCCTCTCATATTAATCACCTCGCCTCGAAGATTAAGAAGTTCACTGCAGCAATTATCCGCATTTCCAAATCGAACTGGGGACTAAATAAGAAGACTCTCTTACTCTATTATACAGCAGTATTCGTACCAATAACAACGTATGCTTCGGGAGTCTGGTTTCACAGAGCCGTTAATGTTAAACTCCGTTCCAAGCTCATCTCCATTCAACGGATTATGCTGCTTGCCATGCTCCGGCCCTGCAGGACAGTGCTCTGCAGGTCCTTGCTGGAGTCTTACCACTAGACCTGCATGTCATCTTCAAAGGACTATGCTATCGTCTAAAGCACAGAGTTCCTGGCGAGATTCTCGGCTTCTCATGCAACCTAATTGCTAACATTAAAAACGAGAAACAGAGAATCTGGAATGAACTTATCAGTGTGTAGCAATCACGATGGGATTCCAGTACTACTGGTCAATCACCCGCTTTTTTGTTCCTGCAGTTACCTTCCCTCTCAACCAGAACGGCCGCCAATTGTTTTCTCCCAGCTTAAGAACATCATATATACTTACTGGGCACAGCTCCATCAACTCCAAACTATTTCAATTTGGCTTGTCTGACACCAGTCTCTTCTTGTGTGGTGCTGAGGAAACCTGGACGTACATTCTGTATCGCTGCAGCCTGTACCACGACGAATGATCTACACTACAAGCTGCTGTCAGCAACTTCTCTGAAGGAAATGAAGTGGCACTGACTGAAAATTCTCAATCGTTCTCAGCTCTACAACAATTCTCCTCTGCTGTTTTAACCAAAAGAAAGCAACTCTTCTCAAGTCTATCAACATATAAACAACAAGGAACCAACCCAACACCTGCAATGTCTATCGCTATTTCTTAAAACTGATATCACCTGCCATCTACTTTCTTTTTTTTTTTTTTTTTTTTTTTGTGGTACCTCAGTTTGGGCAGCTGTGGATACAGGATTAGCTAGCACCCACTGGTATAGCACTACCTCCAGTGGGTGCGGTTTTCGTTCTTCCTAGGACAGAAAAAGACTGCTGTCTTGTGGTTCTTGTGCCACAATTTATACTTCTGATTAGCTGCGTGATGTGGTTTGCTGTGTAAACATGCTACATGTTCATTACACTTATGACATTGTAATTAACACGATTCTATGTATATCATTGTATATAATATGTATGTATGTACATAGCGGATTTGCCAGTTTCTGGCTAGGGGCCGCTTGTTGTTTTGTTAATAAAGAAGAAGAAGATAAGAAGTTAATAAAGAAAAGACTGGAGTAATAGACGAAGAAATAAGTAGAAGGATACAAGCGGGTGGGAATTTCTATAGGCAGACAAGAGATCTGATCTGGAACAGGAACATAACACTGAAGTGTAAGAAGGCTATATATCAGGCCTATTACGTACCAATTCTGACATATGCATCTGAAACTTGGACTATGAGGAAAAAAGGATGAAACAGAATTCAGAGGGCAGAAATGAGATTTATGAGGAGCATAGCCGGAAAGACAAGACGCGACAAAATCAGGAATGATGTAATTAGGGAGAGAATTCATGTTTAAAAACTCCAGAATAGGATTGAAAGGTCCCGTTTGAAATGGTTTGGACATGTCAATAGGATGAACGTTTGCCAAGAAGAATGTCTTATTTATAATTAAGGGACAAAAGACCAATGGGGAGACCAAGAATAAGATGGTAGGACATGATAAAGATCGATGTCATTAAGAGAGGAGGAAGTTGGAGTGAAATCAACGACGAAGAGAAGTACACGGATAGGGCATGGTTGTGGCGAGGCTTCATACGTCGACCCGTGTAATAGCGGAACGATGATAGATGATGACCCTAATAAATAGTTTTTTATGGATGGTTTGTTTCCTGATGTTTTCTTTTCTTTCACTTTTCTGACTAGCTTCTTACTTCTGTTACCCCGTTGATACTGGGTCAGTTGGCCTATCTTCACTCTTAGCTCTTCGACCTTCTGCTGTTGCCTTCTTTCCAAGGCTGATGGTTCCTTGCGTCTTGCTTTCTGTTGGTCTCTGTTTTCCCTCCTGTTCATCTTAGTGGCTGCTACAGTGCCACAGTAAATGGCTGTGCGGATGGCATTTGTTGTTACTGCGTTGGGGTAATCTGGTATTATTCGCCGAATGAGTTGAGTGACTAGCCAGAGGATTCTGTTAGGTCTCTGCTTCGATGTGATGTGGGTATTTCTAGGGCCCATTCCCTCACATTCTGCTATGGCTTTTTCCCACTCTTTTATTCTGGATATCGTGACCTTGTCTGTTTCCACTTCGGCTGCTCCGGGTTGTACTTCTTATACTTGCTGTTCCTCTGGTTCTTGTTCGGTTGTGTCTGTATTCTTTGTTCTTTTTAGTTGGTCGCATACATCTTGCTTGCTTTTTTCCAAATAGCTCCTGCCTGATTGCAGGAGCTGTCTGGTTCTTCATGACGATGATCCGTCTCCAGTCTGCTGTTAGCTGTTCGGTGACCTCAACAGTCGGGAACCGCTCCAATCATTTGGCTTGTAGTTTCATCCTGTACATTCTCATATTGGTCTCTAGCTTGGTCACTTCATTGTATGCTTGCATGATTAATGTATTCATTTCGCTTTTCCTCTTCATTCGTTGGCTTTTTCTTCCTTCCTAGTTGGTCTTTGGCTTTTGCACCCAGTATTGGGTGGTAGTTGTTGGGAGCGACACCAGATGGTGCCACTCTCTACTCGGCCATCACCTCGACATTGGGGAGGTAGGTTCGATGATGCGAATTTCCCGATTTTTTTTTTTTTTTTTTCCCAACGGGATTCGAACTAGGATCCATCACATTGGTGGTGCATGTCGTAACCACTGGGCTTATTGCGACGACAATAATAATAATAATATATATATAATAACTATTATTATTATTATTATTATTATTCAAGTACACAGGGTGGTTGTTATGTCTGGTGTTACTGTTGGTCGAGGAACTCTCTGATATCCTACAGGTATTCAGGATTGCGACTTTCTGGAGTTCCTTGTAGGCTGGGAGACCTATTGCTGCTAGGCTGTTATGTGGGGTCTTTGGCACCATACCTGTTGTTGATACGATGATCGGGATGGTTGTTACTTGTTGCATATGCCACATCTCTTTGATCTCCTGCCTTAGGTTCGTGTACTTCCTGATTTTTCCCCATGGGTTTTCTGCAGGTTGCCAGTGTTGGGTACCGCTATGTCAATCAGATAGGTAGCCTTTTCCTTCTTGTCCACAAGTGTGTTGTGCGGAATTGTCCTATCCGTTATTATGGCGCGGTCCCAGTACAGCTTGTGGGTTGGGGTCTCTAGTACTGCCTGGGGTTCGTACTTGTAGTACGTTACACTTCCTTCGATCAACTGGTATTTCCTTGCTAGCTTCTGGTGTATTATCCTGGCTACCTGGTTGTTTGTATTATTATTATTAACAACAACATTTTTGGTGAACATAGTTAATCCCAGAGAAATGTACCAGCTGTGTGGTATTATACTTAGGGTAGTGGAGAATGAAAAAGACCTGGGGGTAATTTTAAGTCAGATATGAAGTTTTCTGAGCGGTGCAGAGAGGCTGCCAGAGCAGGTCATGGGGTCTTGTAAATGATGGAGAGAAATTTTGCTAGCAGAGATAAGGCAGTGGTCAGGCCACACCTTGAGTACTGCGTACAGGTCTGAAGAGATCTTTCCTAAAATGAGGAAACGTCCTTCCTAAAATGAGGTAGAGTTGCTAGAACGAGTGCAGAGAAGGGCAACAATACTGGGGAGGGGAACAAATGGGTGCTCTTACGAAGAAAGACTTAAGTTCTGCAAATTGTAGCGTCTCGAGATTATGCACATGCAAGATGATCTGATTGAGGCGTATAAGGCCTTGAATAGTGTGAGCAGTCTCAGTGTTGATGGGATTCTTCCTCTTGCTCAGATTACAAACCTGAGGAGGCATAAACTCAAATTGAAGAAAGACAGTTGTAGAATAAGTTGCTTTCTTGCATCATATGCCTCTGCTAATGCTAATGATAATGCTAATATTGATAAGGAGAATAATGAGGAGCATTTGCTTCTTAATGAATTGCTTTTGTACAATGTTTGTCAAAGGCTTAGTAAATATTACATTGTATTGCTCGATATTATTTCAAAATGAAATTTTATTATTAATTCGATTTAATTTTGAAAGTGGAGTCTAAAGAGCTTTTATAAACATGGTGTAAATTTAAACGATCCATACAGAAAATAAACAGTAAACACCACATTGCAAGACACTACTTAATAAAACGGAATAAGCGAGAGGTTTATTCTCTATTATTAAGTAGTAGTGATGAAAATGAAGAGTCTTTTATTCTAAGTGCCGAATAAAATCACTAATCTACGCGAACTCATTTTTAATACAAGTTTATAAGATTTGTGATTAATGTAACATAATAGATCGAAGATATCGGAATAGTACGAAAAGTCTGGAGGAGACTTTCTAGTCGTAGGTCTCTCTCTCTCTCTCTCGTAATTTCTTTCAATAATTTAACTGATGTAAAGTGATTAACCAGTTAATTGCATTACATCAAAAGAAGAATGAAAAGGGCTTCATTTAAACCAGATTGTCATGTGTTACTAGTGGATACTCGTGGCTGATGAACTTGTTGTATAAAAATAGTTGTTGGTCATTTAAGTTTTGTAATATATGAGCAAAAGTCCTTAATGTTTTTATCAGCTAATTACTTTAAGAGAAAAGTCCAAAAATGTAGCCATTAAGCGTCTATGACTCCTGTAGGTAGAGAATTGAGTAGCCAAGCTATTCATTTTTGCTGATTCTAAACTTAAGGTATGTTGGGTGAGTTCTTGTGGATTTGATAGTTGCATTTCTGCGCTCATATTTTGATGCGACTTGTAAAAAGATTAAAGACTTATCCAAGTTCTTGGTGTTATCTAAGTCCAAGCCTTTAATGATTGTCAAAATCCTTAAAAACCTATCACATACGTAATAACAGGATATTGTTAACAGAAATAAGTTATTGCTTTTAGTCTGGTTTTCTCTTTAAGTTTTGCCAAAGAAACAGACCTCTGTTATGACGCATTACCGTAGGCAATCAAACAGAAACGGGTGTGATCTGTTCCTGGTCATTTGCTTTATTAAAAATAATAAATATATATTTTTTTATTATTATTTTTTTTTTGTGCTTTGTTATTTAACCTTCGTTTTATCCCACTGCGACAAGATTTTGACTACGTCCTTCGCACACTTGACCTATTAATTATAAGCCAAACCCCATCCCTGAGGCTAAAAGGAACCTTGATCAGCCCTCACGTGACTTCGGTACCAAACGCGAGGGGACAGTTACACAAAGATTTTAAAATGCAAGAAAAATAGGTCGGTCGGATGGAGACGAAAGCGGTTCAGGTGTCGTAATAGCAGACCCTGTGGGACAACATCAACAAGGACATCATTTAAACAAGAGCGTAGTGAAGATAATCGTTGTTGGCCCAATCCAACTTATTGTTTCGATGTGCTTCTGACCCATCTGAGGTTTCTGTCTCTTACACGTATTAATTATGTGATTATACATTATAGTCGTGAGTGATGAACGTGATTTACAAGCGTATGTATTGTTAGAATTTTGTGACTACACTGGTCGACGAACCCAACCCAATATTGTTGGCCTATTTTTTATTTTTTTATTTTTTTAAATTTATCCTTGTACTCAGAATTAGAAGAGTTCAAAGCATCGTTCATTACCTCTCTCTCTCTCACCGTCTCTCAAAGATGTGGAAATATGTTTCATTCTTTTCAGTTACCATGGCGACTGCTTCTAGTATTTTATTCCTGTCTTCTAGTATAGTATATTGTTCCTGTTGTATTTATCCATATATTATTGGTTTTTATGTATTCGTATGTATATTTATACGCTATTACCATCGCAACAAAAATAATTTCCCATCAATTTTTTTTTAAATCTCGATTCTTAAATTTCCTTGATGACCTTCAGGTAATATGCACCAGATGGCAGCACCAATCTCCTTATCTTGGGATTTAAGGTGAAAAGGACGTTGCACTTTGTAAAGAACCGGTCGTCTCGGATGGTTGAATACATTAGATTCCCTACAGTTGCAAGGTCAATTGGTGGAATGTCGCGTTATGTCGCTGAATCCCTTAGCGACGGAAAAAAAAAAAAAAACTCCCCTGCGTCTCCTGCATTATACCTGTATATCATTAGAGGTGTTGGAATGGTTTTTGAAGACAGAGAACAAAACAATGTGATTGTGGATGGGGAGGGGGGATGCACTTGTTAAAAGAACAGACTCCAAATGATCAATTAGGGTACTTGTTGCTCGAGTGACTACATCTTCAGCTTCCTCAAAAGCTCTCCGAGTGGATATGGAAACGGAGAAGAGCGTGAAGGAATGGATGAATTGATGCACTGTTGTGTAGCTTGGTAACACCAGCACCTTTTTCCTGTACAGTAAAAGCTGATATAACTGATTTATTTTGTGTTCAAACAATAATTGTATTTTTATATAAACAACACTTTCTGCTATTAAATATTTTTCCTACATTTTTTTTTCTCTCTCTTTTGTCTGCGTTAACATTTCTGTATATGCGAGCAGAGTCAATTCGTTTTTTTTTTTTTAACTCAATGTTGAATTTTTTTTACACTGTAATTTTGTTTCTTATTGTACGAAAGACATTCTTCTTGATTTATGAAACGTGTAGATCTACAGTGGATAGCATGCCGCATTTTCAAGCCTTATGAAAATGGCTTAGGTTCGATTCCTTTCGCCGAAGTTAAGATAATCTGATTGAGGGAGAAAGGGAGAAACATTTAAGAGTTATTTTCAACTGTGACCGAATTAGTTGGCATGGCTTTCTCCAGACTCTTTTTCATCTTACAAATAAGCAAATCATTTATTATAGCTAGCGTTCATCCAATCTGTCACATCACTCACGTGAACTGCCTATCTCTTGTGTACTTTTTTTCTTAACTGTTACGGTATTTCATTATTTTTGTTTCTCCTTCATTTCGTCTATAAAAACTTTTTTATTTCTTGTCCTTTACTTATCATTGTTTCTGTTCTGAGCGGAAGGCTTTACAGCTAATAATTAAATATTACCCTTTGAACCATTTTTTTTTTCTAGTCTTCTGTAATACCCAGATATGGGCGGATACAGATATCGCCACAAAGGGTACGTGCCCCCGTTCCAATTAGTAAAGAAAATCATTGTTTCTTTAGACGTCTGGGAAAGTACACTGAAGCTGAAAGATCATTTGCTAATTTTTATGACTAACCAAACAAGACTTTAAAAGGGATATAGGCCTAAATAGTTCTTCTTTTTAAATATTTCTTTTTGGGCGTATCAAAAGTTGTCGGGTGACAGAGATCCCAGAGATATGCAGTAAGGGTTTATTTCAGAAGAGGAGTCCTGTTCCTGTTCTTTGTCACACAAAATTCAGCCCCAATTTTATTATTCAGAGAAACAGCTTTCATACTTCAGTTTTGTTTGTTTTTTTTGTTTTTATTCCAAAATTAGTAAAGTAAGGTACTTGGTCTTTTGATCAATGTTGCTTACACTAAAATTTTACAATGGAGATATCACAGACATAAAGAATGTCTGTCATAGAAAACGATAGTCTGTGGTTTTGCATACGATACAAGCCCATCTCGATAGTAACTGCATCTTTAATGGGTTCGTGAAGGAAACTTTCCTGACAAGTCTGGTTAATTATTATGATGAAGTTATAAAACAGCGTATAACGAGCAACTTCTTTATTATTTATCTTTACATTTCTGCAAAACTTTTGATACTGTTCCTCTTGAATGGTGATTATATACACTGGAGCGAAGTGGGATCCTTCATTGGATCAGCAATTGGTTAAAAGTTGGGAGACAGAAAATAGTCATAAACGAACATACATCAGGGATCAGTGTAGCAAGTGGAGTCCATCAAGGATCAGTTCTGGGCCCCTCCTGCTTCTAATTTTCTTTAATGACATTGACGAAGGAATTCAAATTTTTCTAATGAGTTGAAGGTAGGAAGAGAATATTGCTTCGAAATGACTTGGATCAATTACAGATATGGTGTGAAAATTCCAACTAAAGTTCATTCGTTCCAATTGTAAGGTTTTGCACCTGTGAAACAAATACCTAGGAGCTACTTATAAATTATGGAGAAAGAGGAGTTAAAAGTGGGTCACGACAAAAAAGATATAAGATTATGATAGGATATGAAATTTACCATACAGTGAGAAGTACCGGCTATGAATGTATATATGTCTGTTTATAGACCCTTTGCAAGTAGGGAGAAAGATGTCACTGACCCGCTCAATAAGGTGATGGCGAAACTATATTTTGAATATTTTATTCAAAAAAGGACGACCAGATTGATTATGGGCGCTAATCGATGTCCATATGAAGAACGTCTTAGAAGGCGCTGTATACAGAGTTTGGCAACTAGACATCTTCAGCAAAGGAGATATCCGACTTAGGCATGTAAGGCCATGAAGGGAAGTAGCAAAGTGAACAAGGGAGTTTATTCTCACCAGTAGGAAAGATATATGAAAGTAACGACACAAATTTAAAATCATAGGAGTAATAGAAGTCTGGATCTCATGAAGTTTATCTTCGGGCTGTGTGTTATAGATCATTGGAATAAATTACTTGTCAAGGCGAAGAGTTTAATAAAGTTCGAAGCAGAATTCGATAATTATTTTTTAGGGATGAGGAAAGTACGAATGATTGTTTTGCAGATGTGCATCATTTAGCCATTTTAATATCTGACAACCGGTTCTGCTGAATGAAATTTTTCCATCCTTCAAATAATTAAAACATGTTTAAAAAATACGGTGGGACAAGATGGACCGATGGGAATTGTTTTATTCTACATTTACAAAAATATCCCACTTGATTCGAACGAAGTGTTGGACCTCTTTGCCAAGACAAATTTTAGGAAGATGGGATTATTGTAAATGAATTTCATTCTTCAGGAAATGTTGGACGTAAAAGACAGTATGTATGGCGTGTATGTTTTATTTATTTTAAATTATTTCCTTCTTTCCTTCTTAGTGCACTGTAGATAAGCTGTTAATATTTGTGGGTCATGACTCATATCGTTGTAATTCTTGAAAAATTCTAAGAAAAGACTTGATACAATCATCTGTTTTTGTTTTTATTTCGCTTTTGTTTTTTTAGCATCTGCCTCATAATATACACAGCAAATAGCATCTGTACTCTTCCCGCCGCAACAACGCGAATGGAATATTTCCATTAACTCAACCATCTGCCTCATCTGTAGTCTCCATTCTGCAGTGATTAGCTCGGTTATTATCCGTTTTTTATAGTGTCTACACTTCAAAATGTCATATTTCTTTTTTATAGTTCCTCAGCAAAAATTAAATGAATACCTCCCCCCAGCATTTTTTATTTTATTTTATTTTATTTGAAGATGAACCAAAATATAGCAGTGCATTTTAATAACAACCACAGTTCAAAGCCTGGAATTGCATTTCTTTATTGGTTAGTTGTCCGAATTCGTGTTTCTATAAAAAGTCGCACTGAAATCGCGCTTTTGGAAGCTGTTATTCGACCTCGTTCCACCGAGATGTACGCCTCCCCTTTTCCAACACGCAACTACTCCAGGAGACAGGTAGCTCGACCTACGCGTCGGCATACGTCGTGTCAACGCGATCTAGGCCAGTGGTGTAATGTTGCAGACCTCGGTTAACGAAAAATAAGATATCTATGTAGATCATTCGCTCCTACACTAAGTACATTACCACGGAGCATGTTTTTAGAAGATAAGAGAATCTCCTAAAATTCAACGCTGGCCAAATTATAGAACCCCAAGCCCATGGCGGCCCGAAACTTAACAGAGGAAGATGAGAAGTCGTGAACGAAGAAGCAAGAAAGAAGTATGTACTGGGTCTGAGAAATCCTATTGGGTTCCCTGCCTTCTTATCAAAGTACTTTGTGCGTGCTTGGCTACCCTTTTGTTTAACCTTACGCCAATCTGTTTATTTCGCTTTCTTCCTCTCTGTTATGGATCACATATATGCAGTAGCAGTTAATAAGCAAAT
The DNA here is from genome assembly GCF_048544385.1 of Mastigoproctus giganteus. Taxonomy (NCBI): domain Eukaryota; kingdom Metazoa; phylum Arthropoda; class Arachnida; order Uropygi; family Thelyphonidae; genus Mastigoproctus; species Mastigoproctus giganteus. The sequence goes on from NC_143579.1 coordinate 211,107,964, forward strand.
GAAACAGTACTGTATATCTGCCCTACATATGCAGCAATATATTTATATAATTAATGAACAAGAGTTATTAGAATGGACTAAGTTTCGAAGTTACCGGTATATTAATTCTTCTAGAAATTAGTTAGGTTTAAATTTCTCAAGCCTACCTTTCCACTAAGAGACCATTTACGAGTATTACTGTGTTAATTTGTAAAAACGAAATTTTCAGCATAAGCTTTACGTTCTTTGCACATTTCTTTTTTAATCGTACCATAAAAGTTTTCCTCTGAACGCTTAAGAAACTACTTCGACAAATTGCTAAAACACTGTGAATATAATTTTTAAAATTTTTACAGATTATTGACTTTGCTTGCATACTCTTTTTATTTAGCTTTCCCTCTCCTCAAAAAAAAAAGGGGGAAAAAAAGAAAAAAAGAAACAAATCACAAAACCGCTGCTGCCACTGTATATTCTTCATTGTGCAGCCAATTATGAAAGCGGGCCTAATTGCATAAAAATCTTTTCATCCGTGTTGCTTATTTCCCAGTTTTTGGAAGAGCATAGTTTTGGTCAGTTCAGGTCACTGAAGAAATTTTTTTATAAAATTTCATTTTCACATACTTCTGGGAGCAACCGATGAACATAATGAGGTTTGCACGTGTTTCCATTGGCACAATATGGCCTTAGCAGCCCTTGTGCCATTAAACAACATATCAATCAACAACATATCAACGGTTTCCATTTTAAATCCTTCAAAACTGCCTGTGAATTGTAAGCTCTAGCTGACCCATTTTAATTGATTCTGGATCCAAAGTGGCATGTCCGCCGTATCTTTCCGTCACCATCTTTGAACTGCAGTTACAGCCTGCCAAATCTCATACTATGCAGCAATTCGTGCTCTTTTAGCAACAGTTAATCCTTCAGCTATAAATGGGAAATAAAGGAGAGGAAACAAAATGAAATTAATAGCGATTTTATAAGAACCGTATGTTTCAGTTTAAAAATGTGAACTTAATTATGGTTCATCCTGCTTAATTAACAATATAGTATGTAATATTCAACCTTTATCTGGACTCACTTCAGAATTCTAATGTGGAGAAGTTCACTACCCATTTCCCTGAATCGTTTTGCAGTCCATGGAAGCCCAGCATGTACGAAGAGTCTGACTGATTGTTCATTGACACTGTCCCGCTGGTTCTGCCTGTCTAAGAAACTTGCACGAATCTGTTAAACTGCAGAGACTGTAATTCTAAGCGGGAGGCCTGATCGAGTCTGACCAGAGTGTTGTGTTCATGACGCTATGTCTGTGCGCCCGAAAACACACCTCGGCAACATAATTATGATCATTTGATCGTCTCCAGAGCGGCCAGCTGCATAACCCTTCTGAAAAAATAATATCAACACTACCACACCGTATCAAAAATTAAGGCATAACATTACATTTTGTTTATTCGTGTTTAAAAGTACTAACTTTCCAAAAATGAGAAGTGAACTTCAATTATCTTCTCACTTTTCGAAAATGGCTTCTATGATTAATGCCAAGAGTGCCTTTTCAATTCAGATGAAATGATTCTTTTATTGGCAGTTGTTCACTAACTTTTTAGGCATGAGGAAAAGGTCTCTTTTGTTGTTGTATCACAGGAAGAAACTTAGAATATTTCTCTAGTAATTAAAAAAATTGCGTGTCTTGCGATCTTCAAAAAAGAATGGATATAAAAGGTATGCCCTAGATTCTTTGAAGTTAAAACAATAAAGCATGGATAACCTAAAGAGTTGCTATCGTCAGAATTAAAAAAAAAAAAAAAAAAAAAAAAATGTTCTTTCCTTGCTTCATAATACGCTAGTTGTTCAAAAGTTCAAGAAAAATATGTGTTGGATGGAATTCTTTTGTGAAAGGGTACTGTTTATATCATTTAATTCCATTGAGTTTGAAAACAAATATACATCTATTTTCAAAAGTATGAGATCATGACTAGCAAAACCGAGGGAACAGGTCCGCATAATTGAGGCATTTAATAGGAAGTGTGATCAACCCTTACAGCCAAACGAACATGATAAACATAAGACTGAGAATAAATCCTATCTGAGTGTTCCAGTTCACTTGCGTAAGGCAACCCAGACAGGCTTAGTCAGATTCAGGTTTGGAGATCTGGCTAGCTACTCCACCCGAAGAATAGTTTGTAGATTGAGAACAGAACTCTATACATAGTGTTTAGGGTCAAGCTCACCGGTGGTTTCTCACAACTCAGCGAAGAAAACTTTATAAACCTCCACTTTAAAAGAATCCATCGACCTGTTGAGCCTTATGTGGATAAGGATTACCGTCTGTGAAAACGAATTCAGCACCTATACCCTTTGAAAAACTTCTCATAGAAATAAGATCCTCTCTCTACCAATGTGTTTCCTTTAAAGACGTGAGCATCTCTGCGGCCGTTTATCATAATGTGTGCACAGACCATCAGAACACAACCACGATTTCCACAATTAAAGTGCACACTTCTATAACCTGTCTAATTCACATGTGTTGTAATCGTTTTCTGATGTATTTTTCACATTAAATAATATGAAGTCGTCAACGGTAAAAACTAAAATTATATTTTTAATATTAAAATAAAAAAGAAAGCTGCGATGCAGATCGATTCAGCAGGATACAACATTATTGTCTCTCACTACTGGGAGTATTGTTTGGATTAGCATCACGGTAACTCAGTACGTGAGACTTCAGTATATATGCCCTCGAGAATAGCGCAGTGGATATAACGCCACCTTCCCTTTAAACTTTTTCACTTGAAGTGAAAAAGTTTAAATCCCGTAAATGACGCGAGAAATTTCTGTGATATTTTTTTACAACGTGGCTGGGTTAGTCGGTCTCAGGAGAGAGAGTGATATGATTTTTCTCCCAGCAAACAACAAACCGATTGAAGAATACACACGATTACAGATAACATACAGTATTAACGCCTCACAGTCTTATTTGCTTTGGCGCCTTGCACATACCTAACGTAAGTTCCAGTATATGGTGTCAGTAAATTACATGCTTAGTGCGAATGTGTCAGTTTATGGATTGAGAATTCTGCAACTACTCGAAACCAACTAGAGTTATTGGTCTCGGCGTAATCTGGTACTAGAGTTTTACATCCTAACATAGAGCACACGAATTCACAGACACGATATTTTTAAAATTTATTTATTTAAATCAGTTTTATTACTAATAATATGACCCCCTTGTGTGCAAGAATTGTGTGCACGAAATTTAAATAAACCAATTTAAATTTCGTGAATATGTACAATTATTTGAATTAGGTAATTCTTTAATGAAGAGGGTAGTAAATGGATATCCAGTGCTCAAAACAGAAGCAACTGGAAAGTTGCTGGAGAGGCCTTCATCCTGCAGTGGATTGAAAATGGCTGATGATGATGATGATGATGATGAATTCTTTAATTATATATAGTGGCCGTAGTGGATGAAGGACTATCCCTCCTTAACATCAAAATAATGTGGATTTTTTTTTTTTTAGTTTACTGCTACAAGATCATGAAAGCTTAATTATTCCTTGAAACAGTACTTTAGCCGCTCACTAGAAAATCCCGGGCAATTTACTAATTGTAATAGAGCTATAACAACTTACTAATCTCTTCAGTTCACAATATACCGACTCCTCATGGCTTTAGTTGCCTTGGCGCAATTCAAAACAATCAGCCCCTGAGAGTGACTTGCTCAATTACACTTGTAAAGGACTCAGACATAATATACTGTGACATAGTGGTAGTATTTAGGGTCTGGTGCCACCAGTGGTTTCCCACATTTGCGCCATATGTGCTCTGTGATGGAATGCAGAATAACTGCAAAAGCCAGAAAAAAGTATCGTGTCAGGTTTATGTAGTATTGTGCTTTGTTCTGTTATTCTGCCTCTGGCTGCCTGGTCGCAGGGCCCCTAATGGGACCCTGTGTTGACCGCCGCCACCACCGGGAGGTGAGTCAGGCTGCCCAGCATACTCTGACTGGTCTGTCAGGGTCGTCTGGGCTTTCTGACAGAGGCCAAGTTAAAAAAAAAGAAAAATTATTGAAGAGAGCACACTAGGAATTAGAGTAGAGTGGGTCAGAATATGGGGTCTATAATAATAATAATATACTGTGTAATACTGGGTAATATACTGTATGTAACATTGAAATCTTTTTGGAGCGTAGTGTTCCACAACCTTTTTAAACTCGCTATACTCAATTTGCAAAAGACACTTAGAGATGCTCTGCGCAATGTCGAGTGTGAGGAGACATACAGACGGAAATATGAAACCAGAAAAAGGGCACCTGCATAAAAAAGGTCTGACAGGATTAACAAAAACTTTTAAACGTGATTAATTTAACCATGCTGTGCATTGTTATTTATTGCGATCAAAGTGGGAAATAGTTGTTATTCATGATGACTAGCATTGAGTGCTAATCCATTCAAAAAGAAATACGCTCCTGCACGTATGTGCACTCTCCACTTAGTGTTTCACCATGAATACCGCCCTCCAAAGTTCTCTGTTTCGGAATGGTCGTGCTTACTAGCCTGTGAGCAGTTAATTTAAGACGATGACAATTTACTGTATTTGTAAAAGGAGACAAAACATCACTCTTTAGCAGGAAACATGAGTAAAAACACCTTTTGCAAGAAATTGTAGCAGCAAAGATAAGAGCAATGAACAATAATGATGAGTGTGTACACCTCATTTCTAGAATTATAAGACATTTTTCTTCCTGCGTTAAAAAAATTTCACGGCACACCTGTAACCTCACGACGACACACTACTGTTCCACGGTACACTGGTTGCGGAACACTGCTCTAGCGACCCGTGAAACGTTTCTGTTTGAAAACCAAGACATTGTGAAACTGATATTTATACCACCTCAAAAGTAATACCAGCTTCAATATGCTTGTCTCGGCGTATGCCATTGATAATTGCAGAATCCAAAAATGATCCCGCTTCAGAAATTTCGAACTCTACGGAGGAAGTTAAATTTATTTTTAGCTATAAGAGTGAATGTTGATAAGATAGGGTGGAGCTGGACTTCGATTCCAGACAGCCTCTGGCTAAAGTAATAAAAATGAATTCGGATGAAGCAGTTTTAGACGAAATTCAACCTTAAATTGGTTTTCTGGAGAAACCTGATCGAACTGGCTATTTCTATTCTGCTCTCCCACGGAAACTGAAGAAAATACGTTTGTGCTACGCTTTCATTGTGCCATGGTCTGGGAAAATTCGAGACTCATTGTAAACTGTTGGCTGACAGAGACACCTTGCCTGTCTCCACAACCCCTCACATTCCCAGACAATCCGGAGTCCTCATTGTTATGGCAGCGGAAACTGCGCCTCAGTGCTCGAGGCTACTTGCTTCGTTTTTAAGATCCATGTCTGTGTGTGTGTCTAGATTCGTTGGAGGCATTCAGCGAGGGACGGGTAGACAACTAGCCGAGCCGGTTATAGTCCCACCTGCCTCTCACCTGCAGTAAGCGAGCCGGACCTTGCTCCCTTCAGTTTTACCGGAAAGGTGGGTACCTAGGTCCCATACGGGGACGAGGGGTGGGCGGATCCAGCGCCTTACTACGAGAACGTGGCGAAGGAACAGACAACCGTAGTACGGAGAAAAAAAAAGATGGGGGGAGGGGGAAAGAAGTAGGGAAGAAAGTGCAGCTAGGTGGAAAGGCTGGTTACCTGTAAACACTGTCAGTTGAGTCGACCAATGGTGTTCTGTTAACTTGTGCTCGCAGATTAGGGTTAAATGCATTCTAACCTTTGCTTAGGTGTGAACGTACGTTAGGACTATATTCACGAGACGATTTTTAATTTATTTGGAAAGCTTTCACTCGTTTTTCTCCGCTATAGATTTGTTTACAGGTAAGAAAAGTATGATTAAAAAGATTTCATCTCCGTGCAACTTATGGCTACCATTAACTGCGTCCTTTGTACTAAGTATCATTTATAAGAAAATTCTAATTCGCTAGAGTGTATTTTGTGTATGTTTATATCGGTTTTTTCTGATGTAACATTTTCCAGTAAATGGATATTTTAGCAATATTAAAGAAAAACAAGTATCGCAACCTAGTGTACGGTTTCACGATACTTGATTGTTCTTATTTTGAATTAATACAGCTGCTCAGTTATTTAATATTCACATTGCGGTTTAAGAGTTTTAATTAATGCGTATATTTTAAGCCAGCAGTTTGCAAACTGGGTATCGCAATCCTTTTGTGGGTTGCGAAAATATTTTATGTATTTTATTTCTTTATAGAGAAAGGTGGTAGGCTTCACTAATTTATCTAAATAATAAGAAATTCTGAGAATATAGAATTTTATTCTTTTCATATGAAGCTTTTTCTTTGTTATTAACAAAACGAATTTAAATTGCCCACCACTGCTCTGAATTAACAGCCCAAGTCAAGCAAAAGTTGCATACATATTTGTGCGTCATACTTTATGCAGTTTGTTCCCTCATTTGTTTTTCAGGTGATGTCTGTTGAGTAATCTCAAGGTCAAAGTGTTCTATTTTCACAGATGATGCAAACGTTCTCCCGTACGTGAAAATAGTTTAATATTAGTTGTAGTATAGTAGTAATGATGACATTAAGATAAACGACAGGGCAACTAAGGCTGTGGGACATCAATATATATCGTGTCTATAAATTGCGTATGTTCTAGGTCTGTTGGCATGTACGTGGGAGGGAAACCAGTCTCCGGGCTGAAACGGGGAGGAGCTATGCTTCTGTGTGTGACCAGCTAGCTAACTGCAGCTCCAAGATAAACCATCTTTATAGTGCCCACGATGTTGTAACGGAATTAAACCTCAGATGGCACAGCCACTGTACCATCATAGAAGGCTAGTTAATGGTTGGGTGTTAATATTTTAATAAAGTTCTAGATTATAAAGAATTACTTCTCTTTTTGACCTCTCTTTAAAGGAAAATTTCTTAATTTTTAAGTGTAAATTTTGCTCCAAAAGTTGAACTTTTTTTTTAAACATTTTTTAAGTTCATTTAACAACCCACGCCTCTGAAAGGAGGTTATTCACCATTGATAGCGTTAACCTGTCTGATATCGGTGACTCAACCCCTTAACAAAGTCCCTGAAATACTTGATAGTATCAGTTATAATTGACATTGTGGTGTACTGTTAATTTAAAACTATAAACTGGATCTACAGGTCAAAAGGTTGAATTCTAAGTGGGTCGTTGTTTGCTTTATTTTAGTATCTCTTTCACTAGGAGGCAGTAAGGCAGGCGTTAATAATTGCCTATTCAGTACTCATTCACAGGATCTGCAAAGCACTGAAGTAGTCGTCTATGTAAAGATCTGCATTTGCACTTTTGAGTTTTGTATTGATGATTGTAATTCTTTCTTTCTATATTGTGAAATCCGGCCCCGTTATTGTATTGACATCTTAAAGAAACGATAACCTTGTACATCTTATCTTCGAATGACCACCCCGATTACTGAAGTTATCAAATGTCTACAACGCCATAATGTTTTTTAATCAACATTTGATTCTCAATAGCCTTTAATTTACATTGTTTTATTTAGAATTTCTTAAATACGAAAACCTAAAGGCATTTCCGAAACACAAACCCTTATTCCAAACTTCTGATATCGCCACTTATTTTAAAACTTGATAAACTTAATGTTTAATTTTAGAATTGGTGTGTGTTGGGGGGGGGTGTAAATGTTCTGAAATCGCTCACGTCTTCGTTTCTAGTGCTGTCACCTGGTGATATTTTCTCACAAGCATCCACCTCTGAATAACTTGTTCGAAAACATTCTTCACCCACCGTTGACATCAGCTGATTTCTTTCGGGATAAAAATAATAATAAAAGAACGGAGGATGAAGTAGAAAGAAGGGGGAAAGAAACCTGTCAGTCAACTTTTTCTGCCAAATGCGACTAACTTCCTGTTTAATCGTTATGCACCAGTTGGATCCATCCATCCTATATAAATCAGTCACGTTTGCTGAATAATTAGAAGAGTTTGTTTATTGATTGTTTGCAACCTTCGAAGGAACTTTCATTTGATTAGTTTCACTTGCCTGTTAAAAGTAAGCTTACATTAGAAGTGCAGAATTTGTAGTCTTATAATTTTTATTTATTTTTGATGTAGTGGTAAAATTATGTGCATCTATGAGAGAGAGTGCGTATTGTACATTTCAGAATTTTTTTTTTTTTTTAATAAAATGAATCAAATCTCTGTGGTCTTCATACTCAATTAGAGAATATCGTCAAACATTTTTCTTGGACGAGCAGGTTAATTTTCCAAGGGAAAATCACTTGTTGTAGCTAACAGTCAATCAGAATAAATGTTCATTTACTCGCACACATGCACGGCCAATTGTATTAATATTCTGTTTATACCTTGGGACGGCCACATAGTCAGAGGAGTTTACAAGATAGAGAATACAAGATCACCGTATTTAGCAGTCATGTGAGGTGGAACCACGGTCAGCTCAAACGCGTGCATCACTATATCCCAAGTTGACTATTCGGCACATCAGGCTTTAATAAAAAAATATTCAACTGTTGTTAACTATAATCGTGTAATATTGGTACCCTTTTTTGGCAGCAGTTGATTTCAAGCAGTCGTTCATCAGGGATTTTTTTTTTTTTTTTTTTTTGAGGGGGAAGTAGCTGAAGCTTCCTCGATTCCAAATATAGTCGGAAGGGCAGCTGTAAATTGCACTAATTTAATTATGGTAAAATTCGTCGAAGTTTGGCGAAACCGAAAATGGTAATTTGCGCCAATAGTGAGAGAACCACTTATGATTTTAAAGAATTTAGTCTTTTTTTATTTTTAGGGTGATCCCAACACGAAAGATATTTAGAACCTAGACTAATTAATTAGATATATGGGTTGAAGTTTGAGAATATAGTTATTCATTGCAACTGGATTAATTAGATATATGGGTTGAAGTTTGAGAATATAGTTATTCATTGCATCTGAATACTGTAGATTGTAATCTTCAAGAAATACGTCCGAAGGTAGATTGTTCCAGAGTACAGATGTAGAAGGAATAAATGAAGAAAAATTATTCGGTGAGCTTGGTTTGAATAGTGAATGGATTTGAACTAGTTGAGGCAAGTTTTCGGATTGATTTGGAAGAGACATCAACATAATCTTGGTTGTTTTCTTAAGTGATACAAGAGATAGTCAATGTTTTAAAAAATACATCTCATATGAAGAATTCTTTTGCATCTACATTTAATTTGATTGCTGGATTCAATATGCAAACATTTTTTTTCTCTTCTTTGACGATTTTTGTATCATTACTTTTAACCTGTATTAAGGCCTAGCTTAGTTCTGAGACTGGTGTCATTTTGGTGTGGTAAGTTGTGCTTATTTAACTATTCTGCCTGCTCCTCCTCTGTACAAACCGCTAAATTGGTGCAACTTTCCAATTTTTCAAAATTCTAATTTTAGAATTAGCTTCGCTGATAAACTACTCGCGCAGTTTACCATTGGCCAGTTATCATGGGCATACTTTTAGCAATTGATCCCATCTATAGATTACGTGGAATATTGCGCTTAAGAGGTCTGTGTTCAATTCCGTTTGACGACCGGAGGAATTTCTCAAGTCCTCCTCATTCGAAGCGTTAGTTGGTTGTTGTAAGGTTTAGGCTCATCAGCAGTTTAGACCGTATTGCGCCATATCTAATATGTCTATAAACTGCTTCTGTTTTGTGGTCATTTTGGTGGACGAAAAACCAGAGTTTCCGGGAGAAAAACCATGCTACCCTCGCCTGAGACCGACCACCTCAGTCACGTTTGAAAAGACGCATAAAAATTCCGAGGCCTTAGTTAACCAACTTCAGACGGAGGGTGTAGGATTTCTCCCATGAGTTATTTCTGGATTTTCACCGTGCAATGCAAATCGGCCTGTGGACGCACTACGTGTGTATATAATTTTTTTTTAATAATTTATATTAAATTGTTTCCTATGCAATATTAACTATTTTCTCGAAATATATGTTGTAGACAATAGCTCTAAATGGTTTCAGTTGACAATGGCTTCTTAAAAATAATACCATTTTACTTCCCTCTGAAATAGAAAGCATAAAATGAGTTGCTAAAAATGGTCGTGTATTTATAGGTTTTAGGGAATTACTATATTTTCACATAGTTTAGTGAGTTTTGATACTTCATATTGTTTCTTCCTAAATTATTGTATCGAAATTACCGTGTAATCTATTGGAGCTACCTTGACTCGTTATCTATCTAAATTATACGTCTCTAAGTTCCTGCTTGTACCATTTTAAGTTGAGCACTTGCTTTGGGCACACACCCAATAAGATTACAGAAATGAATTTTTTTTCTTTTCTCCATTTTGTTTGTGTGTTTCAAACGAGGAAACTTGGAAATCATTCTTAGCCTCCACGTATAATTACGGGCAATTGGTAGATCCTGCTAGGACTGTTTTTATTGAAGGTGGGATAGGACAATCAACCTCTACAATTGTATCGAAGAGCAGTTCAAAACAGAAGCCGAAAAGATTGGTGGAAAGAAATGCGCAGGGAATTAAACGCAAAACTTAACAGCATTCGTGGGGCTGTAATGATCGTCTTATGTGGGTTAACAGTGCGCATGAAGGGAAAGAATGAATATCCACTAACTAAAAGAGTGGGCGTGGTTTGACGGTAGCCAACTTGAATGTATTTCTTTTAGCACGAAATCGACCTACGATGGATAGTCCACAACTTGCAAACTCTCGCACACAGAATAGGATGAATATGCAGATAGCTAGATTAAAAGGTAGATATATCTTGATAATATCAACGATCACATCGTTAATTTACATCTATACATTCATTTCCGGTTGTTTTTATAGCCCAATTCCCAACGCCCAGAACGTAAGTAACCGTGCTCGTGGTGGGATATCGTCCTGACATCAAATGTGGGAAAAAATATTTTAGTGAGGATTAAATCAATTAAGACAGAAGAGAGTGCGTGCAGTGTACGTATTTGTCTCACAGGACAGGAAGAATTGTTGGTTATGGGCTAATCGTCAAGTTACATCGAATTTAGTCTGACCTTTGAAGATCACGCGCAGATAATGTTGGTGTGCTAGCGCTATGAGAGCCTGTCCGAGGGTGAGATTTACGTGGATTCACGCTGCACGAGTTATAATTATGTGACAAAAGGCCTGTGTTATACTCTTCCATGATAATCAATCTTTACCACTTCCTGCTGGTCAGTGTCCTCATAAATCTCACGAGTTCGCTCACAGCATCAAGATCTGCGAGTGCTTCAATCATAGACTAATCACCTTCCTTCCCCCTTGCACATGAAACTCGCAGGCTGTTTCCTTTTTCACAAGCAGCATTGTGAAAAACAAAATACATGAAATACAAAGCGTTTTCGATGTAGTATAGAAGGTAAGTTCCTAACGATATAAAATCACGACGAAAATCGCAAGCTCTCAATAGATTAGAGAGGTGAGACCACCAGTAGAAACTTAACAGAACTGGGAAATGAAATTTGTGCGCTATTTCTCGACGGTTGAATTAATCGTAAACAGTCAAACTTGTACACACAAAATATATACGCTTCTGCCATTTATTTCGACACTCATCCATTTCGACATTTAAGCATCGTCATTTCTGCTCTCCTCAATTTTTTTTTTTTTTATATATATATATATATATATATATATATAATTTTCCTTTTGCAATGTCTGTTCCAAGAATGTCTTAACCTTGATGTATCCCGCTGAATTTTCACTCTTGAAATATAAACTCCAACTAGGTTTTTCCAGCCGGGGCGGGGAGGCTTCTTATTTGCAGGATTTTCATTTTATACACGCTATTTCATAGCATGCGAGACCTACTTTCAGGATCGATTCAGGACCTGAAACCAATAGAGGGAAAGTTAATACAAAGCTGGCCGATTTTGAATGGCAGCTATTTGAACTTTAACATATGGGTATTGTGTTTAAATGTTTTCCCTTATTATTTATTAGCTTTTTTAGTTAATTATGTATTACTCTCTAGAGCAGTGGTTTCCAATCTTTTGTCACTCGGGTCACACTTTTAAGTTAAAAGACTAATATTAGCGGCACACCGAAATAGTGATTGTTATCGAACTCAATGGAATTTTTTCTAACCTTGTGTTACACTTGAAAAAGTTGCGGCACATCAACGTGCCGAGGCACACCGGTTGGGAACCACTGCTCTAGAACGTAGAAATGAAAAGTACTCTTATTCTCGTTGCCTCCTCTGCTAAACTTTGGAAGCGTGTTGGAATAAATAATAGAGACATTTCCTATGAACGTGTTTGAAGATACCTTCTTTCTAAATTTAAGCGCTTGAAATATTGCTTATCTATCAAAACTAATTATTACCTTGCATGTTTTGACATATTCAACCTTCAGTTTGTCTGCAGATTGTAATAACCACGTCACAAAAACTGGTTTCATAACCGCCGACGACAACCAACCATTGCCAGTGTTTGATTATATTTGTTTTCCTTTTAAAAGATTGATTCTTCGAACGATGGCGCCATTCGCTGCTGAAGAATATGCAGACATAATTTTGTGTACTTCTCCTGTAGCAGCAGCTGTCGGGCTGCTAAAAGAGTACTTCGCCGTCGATTCATTTGTTGAATAGAAGGTATGATCAATGTAAGTATTCATCAACGGTGTCGAGAACAGCTCCAGAATTCTCATAAGAAGAGTAGTGGTCTCCAGAGTGCAGTTGGTTAACTTTAAAAATATCTGTCCCGCTGTAAAAATTGGCTCCTATTCAGTGGGCAAGGGAAATTTTTTTTTTTTTTAAGGCTCTATCGCAACTATAATGGCTGTGGTGACATGTCAAGAAAACATTACGCATTCTGTTGCTAATGGCTGTCAACTAGTAACGCACATTTTGGACACAGTTGTGGACTTCTCGTTTAGCGTTTTGTATACTATGTGAGTCCTTGGTACTGCACGTTTGTATGAGGATTTGTGGGAAAGATGAACGGTTGGTCACCCATTGGGTGGAGGCGGAAATGCATATCTTTTGGGTCGTGCTGTTGTGTTGTAGGTTGCGGTAAAACTATGCTACCTTTGTTCTTTAGCAGAGATGTAAACTATAGTCATATTCCTATAGATAAATGTCCATCGTCATAGCATTATCATAGCAAGATTATGGATCTTTCCAGTGATACCAGTGCTTATTGTTAACTCAAAAGGAATCCCCTGAAGAACGTGAAAAGAACGGCAAAATTAGGCATCATGGATATCGTTAACAGTTTTTCTATTGACACTTGAAAATTTATGCATTACTAAAGCAGTACAGCATGAGAATTCTAAGGTTACATAATTTTCTGTAATGGGTCATAATTCACCTTCATTCAGAATACAAGAAAATGAGGGGGGGGGGGGACTGTATAAACCACTCTTGTAGGTAATTGATATTGTGTAAATAAATCGAACCTTGCAAATTCACATATGCGAGTTGTGTGGAACTTCATAATTAAATCAAAAAATAAAATTATATCATGGACCAGGCGCTGCAGGAGTGCAAAAATAACTTTTTTGTGCCAAAGCAACTAAGGATGTGAGACGTTAGTGCGTTGCCTCTGAATTGCGTGTATTCTGTGTTTCCTCTTTTTCTGGATGAAAAAAGCACGTTTTTTTTTATTGTTTGAACTAATACTCTAAGTAGGCATTTTAGTAATGTCCATCATATACACCGATGAGCCAAAACATTATGACCACCTACTTATTATGATGTTAGTCCTCCACGTGCAAGCCAAAACAGCTCGTGCCCGGCGAGGCATAGACGCTACAAGATTTCTAAATGTGTCTTGTGGTATCTGGTACCAATACGTAACCAGATACTTTAACTCCTGCAAGGTCCGTGGTTGAGACGCCGCAGATCGGAGTTGCTGTTCCAACACAAACCACAGATACTCGATGGGATTGATGTCTGGGGAATTGGAGGCCAGGACAATACCTGGAAGTCTTCCTCATGTTTCGCGAACCAGTCTCGAACAATCCGGGCGGTGTGGCAAGGCGCATTATCCTGTTGAAAGACCACACCGCCAACGGGGGACGGGGAAGACCGTTGCCATGAAAGGGTGTACCTGGTCAGCAATGTTGTTTAGGTAAAAGGGGGAAAAAAATAAATTTAGGCCACCCAAATAATTAAATTCATCTGTCGTGCTGTGTGCCTTATGTCTGTTCATTGCGTGTGTTCCACGGTCGATTTGTCTGTTTTTCTGGACGAAAAACCCCAGTTTCTGGGGGGGAAACCTTGCTATCTACGCCTCAGACCGACTAACTCAGCCACTGAGTGAAAAAAGCCCATTAAAGTTCCTCGCGTCATGGACGGGAATCGAACCCGGACCTTTTCCACCCGGTGTGGGGAGGACGGTGACGCTACCATTGTGCTACCGCGGAGACTTTGTTTATGTAAAGTGTATTTAGGGTCAGACGGCATCAGGGGTTTCCCTTATCTCCGCATAGTTTACATTGTGTGGTGATACAGATCACTGTAAAAGCCAGAGATTTAAGTGTATGGATCTTGAAATGTGTGTGGTGTCATGTACCGTTGTTCTTCAGGCCATTTAGCCGCCAGACATCTGCTGAGGCCCGACGCTACCCCACTTTCGCCCCGTGGAGGAAGGCCTGACGTAGCCCAGTGGTCAGGAGCGAGAGTGCATAGCACGCGTTCCTTGAGTGGACCGGGGTTCAAGCCCGTGACCACTAAATACGATAAATATTTATATTGACGATTTATTGTAAACTCTACTGACTTGGTTGTCGTGCCGGAGTATAAACAGAAAATTTATTTACCAGGTACCTATCACCTAATTTCCTGAGATTTCAGTGACTAGGTCCTTAAAAAAAAAAAAAAAAAAAAAAATTGATCGTGTAGTCTAGCGGGGAAGCGCTAGAACAAAGCCAAAAATGTTGGGCGAAATTGATTTTAGATTGTTGAATTTAGTTTGTGTGGGGCATTCACTTGCAAATAAGTAGAGTAGGGGGAACTGAAGACTGGGGGAGATAGACAGAAATATGGAGCTGTGGTAGACGTCAAAGTGCCTGGCACATGGATGACTGGACCCAGGGTATTTCAGCAGAACATCACCCAAACCATAACACCACTGGCTTGTTTTCGTCCCACGGTGCATCCAGGCGCCATCACTTCCCCAGGTAAATGAGGCACACGTACCAGGCCGTCCACATGGTGTAACAGGAAACGTGATTCATCGAACCAGACGACCTTCTTCCAATCACTCAAGGTCCAGTTTCGATGCTCGCGTGCCCATCGTAGGCGCTGTCGCTGGTGAACCGTGGTTAGCATGGGTATTCAGAATGGCCCCCTGCAGCTAAGCAGCCCCATTTTCAGCAGGGTTCGATGTACTCTGTGTTGTGACACATTACTCCCATCACCAGCATTCCAATTACCGGCGAGTTGCGCCACAGTCGCCCTTCTGTTGCCACGTACCATCCGGGAGAGCCTTTGCTCACCTCAAGCATCGATGAGCCATGGTCGTCCAACACCTCGCCGGCGACTCGTGGATTTTCCCTCCTCGGACCACTTTCGGTAGGTACTAACCACGGCTGACCGCGAGCATCCTACCAGCCGTGCCGTTTCGGATATGCTCTGATCCAATCGTCTGGCCATTACAATTTGGCCTTTGTATAACACTGATTAACGGAGCTCAGTATCAGGTGTTTTTTATACAGGATCCCGACTCGCGCACGCGCCGTAGTTCACCTGCAGTCGCTTTGATTTGCATAACGACTCGCTGGTCATGATGTTTTGGCTCATCGGTGTATATGATGGAAATTGTCTCCTAATCATGGAGGAATTTACCAAACAAATTACCTGAAATAAGATGCAATAAACATAAGCATAATTATTGTAAGTACCTAAAGCTGTGGGGGGTCCTAGGACGTTAACTACTTCGTCTGGAGGTCGACAGAAAATCCTAGGAGCCACCGCAATAAGTCAGGTCTGTTTCTGTTATGATGTACACGTAAAAACGTGTACATCATAGCCGACCCAGATCGGCTATGATGTATACGTATAATTTTTAAGTGTTTTTAATTTGGTTTTTAGCATACAGGTTCTCTCAATTCTTCCATGGTTATTACACCTGATAGCTCAACTCCCCTACCAAATACACTGACAATTATCTTTTTTGTCTATTTTTCATTATGGTTGTCGGTTTTTTCTACGTTTACCGTAGTAAAAACCGACAACCATAATGAAACCCGGATCCATAACCCAGTCTTATATAATTTTTTTTATTATTATTATTTTTTTTAAATTCTCATTCCTCTTTACTAAGACTTTCAGTAATTTCATTGCATCTTTATCATTTTATATATTATTACAGTCAGTAGTAATATGTAATTGAGAACTGATGCAATACCTATAACAGCGCTAATGCTAGGAGTAAATTGATTTCAAATAAAACAAAAATCAGGAAATGAAATTAAAATAAACCGTTTTTTTTTTTTTCCTTCACGTATCTGGCTGCCAACTTCAGGTCCATAAACTAGACATCACTAGACCAATAATATCGTTTTGCAAACCATTGGCAGTCGAATCGTTGAAATGTATTTCAGAGTTATCGACTGCTCTCAATAGAAGGACAGAACCATATAGTTGGCAACAGCAGAGAATCCGTTGAATGTAAGCAGCGAACTAAATCAATTCGCTTACGTATGAAATTTGCCCAGTATATACTCTCTTCATCCACTTATTGTATATCAATTACCTTTGATAAGCACATTTTGGACACAGTTGTGTGCTTCTCATTTAGCATCGCTATAGCCATTTGGTAATGGACAATGAGATCCTGGTGCAGCGTATAGAATCTTGATCCAATCCTTCGTGTCTTTTTTAAAAACATGGAAACCTCCCTGATCATGAAAACAGCGTTTTTCTCGGCATTCAGTTCGCAACTGAGAAGGAGAACTATATTGGGTCGTTCTAGACATCCATATTTTTATGACCTCCAAAAACATATCCAGGTCAGCCACAGAAGGTTCATATTTAACTTTAGTTGACAGAAACTTTCTACGGTAGGGACTTTAATGAATAGAGCAGTATTCTCTTGCAGTAGAAAAGTCAAGCCTATTCATTTATTTTTTCGCTGTGCAAAATCTTACTGCACCAGAAAAAATATTGGATCCTACTACCCAAACGATTTCAACAAGTGCAATGTGATCTAGGGAAGAAGGAATACCAGAGGTAGCAGTGGCATGTGTTACAAGAAAGCAAGTGTATGAGCTTATGCAGCATCAGCCAAACAAAAAACACACCATTCCCTCCAAATGCCTGTCCAGTTCCTCCTTAAATTTATTTAACCTATCAACTTCCACAACGACAGATGCAAGTTTGTTCCAGCAATTAACCACCCGCTGGCTAAAGGCAAATTTCCGCACATCTATTTTACATCTGTCTTTTCTTAATTTGAATTTGTCCCCTTAGGTTCGTAATCTGAACAAGTGGAAGAATCAGATCAAAATTCAGCGTGCTCACCCCATTCAAGGCCTTATACACCTCAATCAGATCACCGCGCAGGTGCCTAGTCTCCAGCCACTGCAATTTGCAGAACTTAAGCCTCTCTTGGTAAGAGGGTCCCTTTATTCCCCTCACCAATCTTGTTGCCCTTCTCTGTACACGCTCAAGTAAATCTACATCCTTCCTAAAATGAGGCCTCCAGACCTGTACGCAGTACTCAAGGCGCGGCCTGACCATTGCCTTATACAGAGGGACAATCACCTCATTTTCCCTGCTAGCAAAATTCCTATACAGGGTGTCTCAAAAATATTGGTACAAACGTTTAGGGGAGGTAGATAACATCTAAAGGAATGTGAACCGCATAGGAACCCATAACCGGAAACGTCACCGTAAGTCGGTAGACGGCGGTGTTCATCAGTTCGCGAGAGGGAAAATTTCTGGTTTATTCATTCAAGCAGTAGTCGCCGCACGAAGAGCATGCATCGATATACGAATTGTGAGTTGGCAGATATGCACCTAGTATATGGATTGACAATGGACGAGCCGCTCAACGAATTTATGGAGAACGCTTCCAAGACAGACATGTACCGGACCACCGTTTGTTTGCGCGTGTGCATCAAAATTTGTGCGATTATGGGTCATTTAGAGGTAACAGGAGTAGTGCGGGCAGACCACGTTGGACGCGAACTCCCGCCATGGAAGAAAGTATGTTAAATAATCCTACTACCAGCACACGTGCCGTTGCCTCTGCATTAGGAGTGTCCCGTTGCAGTGTACAGCGTGTCTGGCACGACGATTCCTTACACTCCTTTCATCTCCAAAAAGTTCAGTTACTGCTCCCCCAAGATCATCCTGCACGTGTGGCTTTTGCGCAGTGGTTTCTCCAAGAAAGTGTTCAAGACTTGAATTTTCCAGCCTATGTTTTGTTCACT
Source organism: Mastigoproctus giganteus (assembly GCF_048544385.1). Classification (NCBI taxonomy): domain Eukaryota; kingdom Metazoa; phylum Arthropoda; class Arachnida; order Uropygi; family Thelyphonidae; genus Mastigoproctus; species Mastigoproctus giganteus. Next base: position 211,126,361 of record NC_143579.1, read on the forward strand.
GATGAGGCTTATTTCAATCGGGAAGGCTTATTCAATCAGCACAATGCTCATGTGCGGGCTCACGGCAACCCACACGGTGTGCGCCCCCATGCGGCACAACATCGCTTCGCAGTAAATGTGTGGGCAGGTATGGTCGATGACTGCTTAGTCGGCCCATACCTGTTGCCATCCCTCATGAACTCCGCTAAATATCGGATCTTTCTTGAACAAGTTCTACCGGGGTTACTTGATATTCCAGCAAGTGTGAGACGCAACATTTGGTTTCAACATGACGGGGTGCCTGCCCATTATGGAAGGTGTGTTCGTGACCATTTGAACAGGCGTTTTGGGCGTCGATGGATTGGCCGTGGTGGACCCGTTGCCTGGCTCCCACGCTCACCTGATTTATCGAGCCTTGATTTCTCTCTGTGGGGCCTCAAATCTATCGAGTATGAATCGCCTGTGGAGACGGAAATGGATCTCGTGGCGAGACTCGTCTGCGCTGCTGCTACTGTCAAAGAAACTCCAGGTGTGTTCGACCGTGTCCGCCAATCCATGCTGCGTTGTCTCATGGTGGAACCTTCGAGCGTCTGTTTTAACATCATGAAATGCATCCATCTCGTACGACATTGTTAATATTATGTAAAATAAATGTTTGCCACTAATTACTGTCTGGTGTCATTTCTGCTTCTTGTGCCTCTGCTACTACTTTCCCGTGACATTCATGGGTTCCTATGCGATTCACATTCCTTTAGATGTTACCTACCTCCCCTAAACGTTTGTACCAATATTTTTGAGACACACTATATATCATTGACAAAACCCCATAACCTGCCCTGGTCGCCTGTCTTCATTGCTCAGAAAACTTCATATCTGACTGCACAATTACTCCCAGGTCTTTTTCATTTTCTACCACCTAAGTGTAGTACCACCCAGTTGGTATGTTTCTCGGGGGTTACTTCTACCCATATGCAGTGCTTTGAATTTGTCAAGGTTAAACTTCAGTTGCCACTTCTTAGCCCATCTATCCAAATTATCTAGATCCTGTTGCAGTAGCACACTGCCATTACTGTCATTAAAAACCCTGCCAACCTTTGTATCATCTGCAAACTTCGACACCAAGCCTGATATACCTTAATCAATATCATTGATAAATATACAAAACAACAGAGGACCCAACACCGAACCTGTGGGACTCCACGAAGAACAGCACCCATTAATTACCACCCTCTATCTTCTCTCACTCAACCATCCTTTTATCCATTGTAGCAACTTACCCTTAATACCATTCTGCACCAATTTGTACAATAGTCTTCCATGCGCAACAGTGTCAAGTTTTCCTGAAATCCAAATATATGATATCAAAATTATTTTTTGCATCCAGTTCCTCTGTAACCACATCATAATATCCAATCAAATTTGTCAGACAAGACTTTCCCTTAACAAACCCATGCTGTGTCTGAATTATTGCTGCAGTCTTGTATAGATGATCCTGCAATGCATCTTTAACCGGTGACTCCATTATTTTACCCAGAACAGAAGTTAAACTAACTGGTCTGTAATTACTCGTGTCACCCTTCGATCCCTCTTTGTGAATTGGGGATACATGTGCACATCTCCAGTCCGTGGGGATCTCCCCTGAGTCCAAGGATGCTTTCATAATTATGGCTAAGGGTTTGCTTAGTTGCTTTGCCGCCTCCTTTAATATAACTGGATAGATCCCATCCACCCCAGGTGCCTTTCTTATGTTTAATTTCAACAATTTCTCCTCCACTTTGCTCTCAGTTATTACAAAATCATTAAGCACCCTGCTACAATTTGATAACCTGCCATTTTCAAACCTTAATAACTCCTCATGTGTGAATGTAGATGCAAAATACTCATTCAGTTTGTTTGCTATCTGAGCAGGATCATCAACAGTCGAACCATCGATATCAAGTGGACCAATAAGATTCATCCCCTTCCTTTTAGAGTTTATATAAGTAAAGAAATCCTTGCTGTTTTTCTTAGCATCTTTTGCCAAAGATTTCTCGTAATCTGCCTTTGCCTTCCACTTCGCCAGATGTGGCTGAATTATCTAGCCACGTATATAGGCAAAACAGAGAGATTAAATAACAGAATAGCAGTCTATGCTAAAGCCATCTACAAATTAAACTTTACCAGAAGGCAGTGGTAACAACATTTTCGGGCGTCCAAGCATATCATTCCATTTGGTGATGTACAGATTGATTCAACGCATCATTGTGGTTGAAGCCTCTTCCTCTCCTCCCATAAGAGATTAAAACTTCGACAGTCGGCTTGAAAAACATGGTTCTATTTTTAAAAAAATAATAATTCTCATGGGACTCCAGACTGGAATCATTATCTCAGGTGAAGTGTGCAATTCAACAGTATGAATATGATGCGAAGTTTGGTGCAGCAAAAGCTTAGAGCTTCCTTGCACCTTATGATTAATACTAAATACCAAAAATTATCCAAGAACATAATTCTCGGATCTCTTGGAATACATCTGTGGAACAAAAAAACCAAATTATGATAACAGGGTCCCCTGTAAATGATTACATCTACCCATATATTTATTTTGTCTGTAAATTGCGTGTGTTCTCTGGTCGATTTATCTGTTTTCTGGACGAAAAAACCGCAGCTTCTGGGGGAGGAAATCTGGCTATCTACGCCTGAGACCGACTAACTCAGCCACGGAGTGAAACCACCTGTGGAACAGTATGAGAAACTGCTCTGCAGGAAGTAGTTTTATTTCAGCTAGACTATGATAGATGAGAAAAAAAATTCTCTGAAAAGTGTCCGCTGAGTAAATACCTTTTTTTTTTTTTAGAGTTACTAAATTTCATTTCAGAGTTACTAAATTTCATTAGTGAGATGACCATAGATCTTGTATAAAAAGACATTAGTAATAAAAAGATATAAATAGATAAATGAAACGGTATGAAAAAGATAATTCCTTTTGTATTAAAAAAAACTGAAAATAGTTTGTTTTTACTGAAAAGAATTTTTTTGTTTTTCAAATATTTTGCAAAGCAAAATATTTGAAGCGAAGGCTAAGGAAATTTGTATATCAATTTGTACGTATAACTTTCTGTTCTTGACGATGGAATAGATATGGACTTCATTTGTTTGTAGAAAATGGATTTGACTTGACTTTAAAGATTCTTGATAAATGTTGGTCCTAAGAAACCACAATTTTCAGGATAAAATATTCAAAAATTGCCTATGTGAAAAAATAGAAGCTCGGGAATTTTTTGTCTGACTAGATTTATACTGCAAACATAAGATAAATATTATAAAATCATTTTGTGAAAATTTATGATTCTCTTTTAAAAAATCGTAAAACTGATTCCGTTCATTTTATTTTGTTTGTTTTACATATATGTACTATTTTTATACGCACTTACTAAAATATGAACACTCATGCCCCTGTGAAAATAACATTGTACTAATATTAAAAAGATCATGCAACATTATGCTGACTTAGAAATAGGGTAAGAATGGAGCTACCATGAATAAGAACCTTCATTTAAGAGACTTTAAAAGGGACGTTATTGTAGGTGCAAGAAGAATGTGTTACTATCGTCAGCAAACAGAATTAGCGCACTTTTTTTTCCTGAGACCACCGAGCGTGCACGCACTGCCGTTGCAGAAATCTAGAAAAGACTAAAAATTTAAGCAGTGATGATAAGCTGTGTAGTAGGAAAAATGAACAGTCACTCCACGAGCTGAAAGAAATGTACGAATATAGCCAACACGGAAGTGACACAGAGGATCTCTCTCTCCGCTACCCTATTGCCTTTCACCAGTGGGAATTTTAGAGGAGTCGACAATAACGATAATCCTGCCTGGCTCGACGTAACAGGAAACAGTCTCATAGTAGCATTTGAGAGTGGATCACTGGCGATTTGCTAGTCTGATAATCATGGTACATACGGTTGAGTACGTATGTAGCCGAAACAACATGAGACAGTGGATCCTTCGTGTACGGTTCGCTGAGAATCCCTAGAACCCGCTACCCCTCACCACTGAGGAATGATAAACACCCGAAAATTTTTGCAGTGAGGTGCTCATTAATGCTTCTGTTGCTCTCCAACGGTAATGGCCTTTTCAGTAGGATAGCGTATCTCGCGAATGATCCAAAAATTCAAGTTCATATTTGTTCAAGTTCAAAGAACATTCAGAAGATGATTTCATCCTTCTTTCTTAGCTAACAGTCTCCAATCCTTAACTAACTGATCATTTATGGGATGAAATTGAAAGGGTTGTCCCAGGTATGGATCTGCTACCATGCACAGTTATGGACCTTCTGCTATTAGCAAAGCAAGCGGTTATCTCAAGTAGTATTACCTTGTGAAGTTCATTTTATGGTGGATCATTAAGTTTATGAGGCATTAGTGTATCTGTTTTAATGGTCTTATTTTGATGAAAAGGTAGTTTTCGAGTAAATCATGTAGTTAACCGAAATAAACTGGATTCCATTGTAGAAAAAAAAAAGGGGGGCAAAATGGTCTTGACGGGATTAAAACCGTTATCCTTCTACGGATAATGGTTCATGTGTGTGTGTGTGTAGCCCGATTAGTGTTTCAGGCTAGTAGACCTAATTTATAATTGGGAATCAAGGACATTTTGGAAATCGAGAACAAATGTAGAATACTAAGTTGTTGTTGCAGTTAACTAATTGCCTAAAGCTTGGTTTTACGATGGGATCCAGGAATAGGAGATTACGTGTGTGGTTTGTACATTATAGGTTTAGTTTTATCAGATCATATCAGCGTCTTAAAATCGCCAAAAATTACGTATTTATATGTACACTATATGACCGCAGTATTATCCGAGGAACTGCGGACTACAATTATGGTTTGAGGACGTGAATACCGCGACGCTTTTGGTTACCCTTCATGTAGCGTGTAATTGTCCAGCTATAGCTGCACAGTCATATCAACATTAGTAATATGCGATCTTTTTACATAAAAAAGATGATTTGGAATATAAAGCAAACACTTCCCCGATAAGCTTCTCTTTATTTCAGAGAAAGACATTGCATTATTACGATTTCTGTTGTCATCTGCAGTGATTCGCCAGTTCTTAAGTGATGGATGCAGTGTACCGTGACTGAGTGGCTTGGAGACAAACTTTAGACTTTTGTCAAGGTTAATTAGTTATAAATCGAAGTTCAACGAGTATATTGAGTTAAGAAAAACAGTTTTGTATAATTACACCTAAAATATAGATACTGTTAGATAATGTGCAAACAGATTAAAGTAGAAAATACATAGACAGCTGGAGTGATAAATATACACTTATACATTTAACTCCAATCAACATTTAACTCTTGCACAAATGGGGACACACAATCTGATGGCGAATGCATTAGGTAGACCCGAATGGAACCAAAGAACCATTTTTTTTTTTTTTTTTCTTCGCACGGTCATTGGGCCATTTTACCTAATTCTCTCTCTCCCCGAGATTTCTTTTGTTGATAGTGGCGTCACCTACACCTAGCAAGTGGATCAGAACGACCTTGTTTCTCGCAACTTATTGTGTTCGTTGGCATTGAATCACATTTTACTATTACATCTAGAAATTTACTGCCCAGGGTGGAATCGCGAGCATCTCGGAATTTCAAGCTGAACTGGTCCACAGGAAATTTTAAGTAGTTGGGTGTCCGCGTTTTTGAGTCGCATAGACATTAGGCTCTATGCGATTGTATCCCCCCCCCTTCTCCAGCCACAAATAACCTCAAGAGTAAACGGAGCCGTCAACAAGCGCAACCTTTTCGCCCACGGCAGCAACTGCGAAGTGAAATGTTACGATGGAGGTGGCTACAAAAGTAGAATGCAGGAGGAAGTTGAGTTCTGTTCGTCACCTCAACGAAACGCCAAGGCGGACTGGTTTTGATATATAAGCGCTTTGTCGTAAACACGATTACCCTCTGAAAAGTCAGCGTGATTTTTCAAATTCGAATGTAAATAGGATCCCACCTTATCCAAGATGTTACCTGTTGTGTACGACCTCTCATTCCCCCCCCCTCTCCGACACACACACCCACAAATGCTGAAGAAAGAATTTTGCTCACCAGGTAGCAGCCTAGATAGTTTTCTTAATCCTCTGAAGACAGTTCTAAGTCATAGTTGACATCCGGAATCACTCATACTTGTAAAAAATTTAAAAAAAAAGGTCCTGTCTATATGCGTTTTTTGGTGGTGGTGTTTTTTTTTTTTTTTTTTTTTTTTTTAATGATTGTGGATATGCTTATTCCCAGTATGACCTTAGCTTTTGAATAGCATGGTTGGTTTCCCCAGAAATGAAGAAAAGTAAATATTCAATAATACCATATCGGATTTATTAACAGTGTTTTTAACTTCTGTACAGAATAAATCACTAACTGTAAATAAGTTAAAAAAATCACAAAAAGTAGAGACCCTCTTCGTGTTAATCAAAAAATAAAAATAATTCTTAATGTACATTTCAATGTCTGTCTTTTGTGGTCAGTGTGATCATCTCAAACCAAGCACCAGATATATAGTTGCCCTAGCTTCCCTCCACGTTCCTTGGCACTTCTCCATTGACTGTGTGCTGATGGGCGCGCGCGCTCTCTCTCTCTCTCTCTCTCTCTTATAATTTTCGTTCCTAATATTACTAAGAAAGCTATCACTTCAAGGCAAAACAACTACCAGGAATTTCGCTCAGCATCAGTTTTGTTTTCCCATTTCTTGTGAAACCAACATCGGCTTCACTTGTTGACCAATAAATATGCCATCTTTCACTTTTGCATCAGACAATTTTGGAAACATTAATTGTATGTTCTTGAAAGTGTCATCTTGATCATCATTTCATCCGATGTTTTAACGAATTGTTTTACCAGTTCCAGTGGAAGCAAGAATTTTAAAAGCTTTCGTTCTTTTAAATGAGATGTGGGGGAGCTCTGTTTGGATTTGGTTAGACCAAAGTCCCTCACTAATTAATCCCGTTCTTGGTGATTAGGGAAATGTGGAGTTGCACTTAAACATTATTCTAAAGAGATTTCTCTGGGAGGTATTCATTGTGTGGCACCAAAGCAATAGAGGATGATATAAATAAATTTTCTGTTTATACTCCCGGACGACCACTCGGTCAGAGGAGTTCGCTAGGAGAGAGAGAGAGAGAGAGAGTACAAGAAACGGCACCGTATTTAGCAGTCACAGGCTTAACCCCCGGTCACTCAAAGCACGTATACTTATGCACCCTCGCGCCTGAGCACTCGTATATGTCGAGATACACTATATCTTTTCGATCCGCAGACTTTTTAAACTTTGTATCTACTATACCAAAGTAGCAGTTGCCATAATGGTTTGTGGGTTCTCTCCATCACCCCTGAAATGTTGCCGCGCAATTACCACAGCAGAAATGAAATGCCCACACCTTGTCATCCGCAGGCATCGCAATAGAGGCTTCCTATTTACTGCAAAACTTGGTTCCACAAACGATGTTATGTTTCAGCTCCTTCGGACCTATATAACATCCCAAACATAGCAGAACGAGTCTAGAGATGGCTTACGTCTTCCTTTGGTAGCCATAACAAACATTAAAAAAAAAAAAAAAAATACGAATACTACAGGCTCTTATATACAACATAGTAGCGGTACGCACATTATACAAATGTATGTACATTATGTCCCAAAAACGTAAAACTAAAGAAAAATCCACAATATCATTGGATTCAGCACACCATTCATATATGAAACAGTTTAAGTATAAAAACTTTTTTTGTTACATAATGTTATGCAACTCAGGACTAAATCGTGAGATTTTGTATGTTAGAAAAAGGTCAAGAAACATTTCAGTTTTTATCGAGCCATACACTGCATATTGAGGATGGATCAATTATAATGAATGTGTTTTTTGAAAGGAAGATGAGTTTAATGATTACTAGTAAGAATCAAGCTAAGGCTCGACTCTTACTTGGCACGAGGCATTCACGGATCATGGTGTTCCTTTATAAAGCAGCGGATGTCACTGACATGTTACGGTATCGCCCAACTTAAGCGACTGTCGTATAATCAGTAGGCAAAGTAGCTCAAGGCTCTTCGTGTCAAGCCCGTTCAGCTATGCTAGTCATGTGTTCCCACACAAACTCAAGTCTATCTGCCGGTAGGTCAGAGAAAGTTGACAACCAAACTTTTTCTTTTTCAATGCCGTTTTCTTGACATTTGCAAAACAATAAGAAATTGCTCATCCGTTGCTGTCTTTCCTATTCTGGTTTTTCCAGCCATCTATGAATGATGCTAGTAAACAAAACCTCTGTGGTTTAGTCGGCATGGCTTACGGACTGAGTTACAAAAGGACTTTTTACTAGCATCATTTATACTTGGTAGGGAAACCTAAGAAAACAGTAAGTAAAGTTACATTTTCGAAGGTTTTCACTGAGTTACTCGATCTCAGACGGAGGCTTTAAGGATTTTTTCCAGTAGGAAATTGGGTATTTCTCCTTGCAGAAAGACAAAACGACCTTTAGAACCCACGCAATTTACAATAAACATACTATACTCGCTTTAATTGCCTTGCGCTAATCTAATCTAAGCAGAAACCTAAGCAGTGATTATTAATAGCAGGCGCTCTGAGGTCTTCTCAACCAGAAGCCATATGGATTTACTCTGAGTAACATAATTGATACGAAAAGTTACGCTCGTACTTGGGCAGCTAATTTGGTTAAAATGGTATTTAAACCGACTACTAGTAGAAATTCTTTAGACGTATGTTTTTCTTTTCTTCTTGTCATTAATATATATATTGCGGTGATTTTGTTATTTCCGGTGGAGTGATAAACGCCATTATTTTGCTTAAAGTAATCTGTATTTACCTGTACTGAGAAGTGGATTCGTTCGCTCTGTATGCCAGGTGTCGTTCGGTTCTGTTTGGGTATTTCGACTCACCGTACAGCTGTCAGGTGTACGTTCGGCAGCTGGTGTTATGACGTGGCTTCCGCACTTTCTGCCCCTCATTCTTCCTCCCCACAACCACTTAAAGCAACGGTCTTTGTTGTTGGACGATGTGAAGCCCTATAGGTCGACTGTGCCGAGCGCCCATAGTTTACCTTATTTCTTTCTGTACCAACTTTTCAATTTTTTTCCCATCCAAAATATATATTTTTTTTATTTGCAGTGAAGAAACGTGAGAATATGAACTGGTAAGTGATGATTGACTTTCATATAATATAAGGGAGCGGAGAGCAAAGACTGTTATGGACTTTATCTCCAACGCTGTATTCATGTACAGTATCGAGTATCATTATATATTAGTGGTATGACTGCTTTAAACACCTGTTCTTTTCTCTATGTTGTAGCGCCCAGGAAGAAGTCAGCTGAAGTTCTTGTTCCGTTATTATATATGCATTCGCATATTCCACATCCCAGAGAGCTTAAATAAATATATGTAGATTTTATAAGTAGGATGAAATAACTGTTATTTATTTATTTAAAAAAAATTTTTTTTTGAACCTGCGCAGTATGGAACGTTATTAATTCGATACAAATATCTTTGGTGTGAAGTACAGCAAGCCATAATTGACTTCTTCACGAGTTTTTACTTTGGGGGAGAAACTGTAGGTTACCGATTGTGTTTATTGAAGAGTTCAGACTGCGAACATAACCGTATTCATAACAGACCAAAGGATATCGTTGGAAGAGAAAGGGTAGTTCGTTGTAGCAAATGCTACAACGAAAATTTAATTTGGAGTGCTTTGCCTTTTCATTATATAGAAAATGTTTCAAAAGTATGTACAAAAATACTTCTGTAACGTATTCTATGGTCAAAATTAAGACAAAAAAAAAAGTCGTACAACATGTGCCCGAGTGAAAGATCATGCATAACTATGATAGTGTTGCGCCTTTTTGAATTAAAAATTACAATTACAAGATGAGTGTTGTATAAATGGTGTGTGTGTGTGTGTGTGTGTGTGTGTGTGTGTGTGTGTGTGTGTATATATACACACATACACGTACGTATTCGTGTACTAGATACGTGTTTTATGTATAATATAAATTTTATTAGATACACGTTTGCTTATTCTGTTTATTTTTAAATTTTATTATTTTTTTATTATTCAGAATTCCATAGTTACTTTTTATAATTCAAACATCTATAGAAATTCCGTAACCGTTCAAAACTGGACACATGTTTAACTTATTTCTTATTTTGGCTCCTCGAATTCGTTCCAGAATTTTTTTTTACACCTACTGTACTTTTAGTAAGCGTTGTAATTGTGGGGAGGGGAATGACTCCTATACAGGATATGTTAATGATCGTATTCAACAAAAAATACATCTGACTTTAGGAGAAATTACTATGTTCTTTTCCCTTCTCCCAGTGGAAAATGTCACTGTAGCTAACTGACGTAACGTAGCTGAATTATTGTGGTATTTTATCCTGCGATCAAAAACAAGTTGGTGCGGATTTTTCAAGTTACTTAACAAAAATTGTACGGAAGCCATTATAGATGGCGATTATCCGTCGATGTACTTCGAAAGTAATGCTGTACCGGTAGATGCTGGCAGGCTTGAAGTGTGGTTCGGTAAAATAGTGAAAAGTGACAAAGGAATGGCTGCTACAATTAGTTATTCGAGCATGTTTACTTTGATTATGAAATGGGCACAAACGCCACACAGGCATCCCGTAAGATATGCATGCCATTCGGAGAAGATAGTGAGTTAACTCGTATCCGAGAAAATGGTTCAAAAACTTGATGAGTCATTTGATTACACACACACTGTGACGGACGACCGACTGCCATTGATTGTACTGAAGATATTGAGCCGGATTCGAGCCAAACATGCCAGGTGCTGGCAGAAAGATTCAGTGTGAGCTACGAAACTATTCGTTTGTATTTGCATTGACTGGGAAATATGTACAAAGTGAGAAAATGGGTCCACACAAACTCGCATGCGACGAAAATGGCTTATGTGCACCAACACCAAATGATTAAATCATTGGTTATCGTCCTGTGAACACGTGTCACACATATCGAAGCACCACTTCAACGGCATGTGATCAAACGATCACAGGAGACAGTGATTTTTTTTTGTTTTGTGTTATGTTTTAATTTTGTACTCGAAATTCTTACAAAGCTTTTTGGTCACCTAATTTATTAAGTGACCAAATGTAGTTTAAATATAAGGTATTTTAGGGCAGGAGTCTCATGCTACGTGGTAGAATAACTAACGTATAGGTTAGTGCAATAGCATCATTTTAATTTGTAGCCATCTACCAAAGTAGTTCAATTGGCATCGTTTTAATTATATATCATATTGTGAACACCTTCACAATATGATATATTGTCTGGGTGGCGGATACCACCACCCAGACGGCACCGTTTGAAAAATGGTATGGGATAAATCACTGTGTTATCCTCATACTATCCCTATTAGACTTAGGAAAGCAAAAAGTTACAGTTACTCCTCAGTTACGAAAGGGACAGTTACTCCTCACACTCATTCACTCACTGAATTAAACCACATAAATCCGCCGAATAGGCACACTTCCCCATTAGGGAAGACTATTGTTACCTATTCGCGGTAACAAGTTCCCCATCAACTCGCCCTGGCTTCACAGTTTCGAAGCTGATGGCTTCTCATCGGCGGTGTGGGAAGCTACCCTGGTCTTGAAACAGTTTCAACCCAGTTATGAAGTATAATTTCACAATAAGATATGCCTGATAGTGTGCAGTACTGTAGACTATAGTATTTTTTGGGAAAGAGCCTCATGCTACGTAGTAGAATAACTAACGTATAGGTTAATGCAATAGCATCAGTTTAATTCGTAGCCATCTACCAAAGTAGACGTAGAAGAGTTATTCGAGGTAGTACAATACCATGGCAACTCGTTGTGAAGGTATTTACAATATGAGATATAATTAAAACGATGCCAATTTAACTAATTTGGTGGATGGCTACGAATTAAACTGATACTATTGCACTAATCTATACGTTAGTTATTCTACCACGTGGCATGAGGCCCTTGTCTTAAAATACTCTATACTACTGCACACCATCAGGCATCTCTCATATTGTGGAGTTTTACTTCATAACTGGATTGTCAAAATTGGAACACCAGGGTACTTGCCCACCCACCCACCGATGAGTAAGCTAAAAATCCTCGAAACGGTGCCGTCTGGGAGAATCTTAATTAGGCCCTCGTTACCGGGAATAGGTAACAAGTCTTCCTTAATGAGGAAGCGTTGCCTATTCGGAGATTTATGAGTAGTTAAGTTAAGTGAGTAAGTGTGAGGAGTAACCGTCCCTTTTGCTCTTTTAATGGTATTTCTTTTGATGGTATTTCTTCTTCTTCTTCCTCCTCCCCTACTATCACTTTCCTACACTCTTTTTGCTTTACTAAGTCTAATAGGGACTTTATGTGGATAACAGTGTTTTATCCCATACCATTTTTCAAATGGTGCCGTCTGGGTGGTGGTATCCGCTGAGAATAAGTAACAGTAGTCTTCTCCACTGGTGAAGTGTTACTTATTCGATTTAGTACAATACATGGCAACTCGTGAAGGTATTCACAATGAGGTATAATTAAACGATGCCAATTGAACTACTTTGGTAGATGGCTATGAATTAAATTGATGCTATTGCACTAACGTATACGTTTGATATGTAGTTTTAATATACGATAATCATGGCATTCACGGACATTGTAAAGGAGAATAAACTATTTCTATCCAAATGATTTATAGTGCACAGTAATTGCATCTTCTATAAGAAGATAACCTGGCCTGATAACATTCCCCGAAGATGGTCTTTGAATGTCGGATATAATGTAGAGAAAAGACTGAGCTGTACAGTATCAAATTTTATTTGAGCATTATATTTCACCAGCCGTCTGCGTGTTATGGTACGTATTTTTCTGTTTATATTTCGAGATGGTCGCACAGAGTTAGTTTATGAGATAAAGAGAACAGTACCGTATTTAGCAGTCACGTGAGCTGGAACCACGGCAAACTCAAGTGCATTTCCTGTTGTCTCTCTAGCGCTTGACCAATCAACTATGGCAGGGGGTTTATTTCTTCCATTTGTATTGCATTTTTGTTGCATTATTATTTTTCTTTAAACTTCGTTACAAGTTTAATGGGCAGTTCTATGTCCGAAAAACAAATTTTTTATTTTATTATTATTTTTTTATTATTTTTTTTAACCTTAATTTTGGGAAATAAATTTGTTATTTATAATTACAGTATAATAGTTTTATGTGCAAGAGTGATATCGTTATAAGTGAAATATCGCATTTTTTATGTGCAAGAGTGATATCGTTATAAGTGAAATATCGCATTTATAATGCGATTTTTCGCTTGTAACTGTGTTATTTGCATCCAGTTTTTAGTATGTTTGTTTTTCTTGGCTCATTTTCCTTTCCGGTTTGGCCTTGGTCCTTTTTTACTCCATTCTTCCTAAACTTGTACCTGCTCTTCTGATTACTTCTCATGTCATCGAACAAGATCTGCATCGACTTCTTTGGTCGTCCACGTGTTCTCTTTTCCTCAGCCTCCAGTGCAACGTTTTTATGCCCACGTAATTCTTCGACCTTCATTGGACGTGTCCCAATCATCTCTCGTTTTCTCGGCTATTAGTGTAAGTATTATGTTGTGATTATTTTCCTTATATCGCTGTTTCTTATCCTATTCTTTCTGGTTTTCCTTACAGCCATTTTAGTATCCTCATCTCGGTGGCTTTATATTAGTTCCTCTTAATCAGCACAGCATTCTATCCCATACCAGTATGACTGGGCTCAACATTTTTTTTTTTTTTTTTTTTTAGACTTTCCCTTTACTGTATTTTTTTTTAGCATAGTATTCCTGTCGTATGCACTTGAGTTCTGATGTCGTCTTCATATCCACCGTTTTCCTATTACATTTCCTAGGTAAACCTCACAGTATACTTAATTCCCTCCCATATAACTTTAGAGAAATTGTTGGATCTCCACTTCCCTAAAATTAATCTTTGCTTACCCTTACCGCATTATCCTCTAATACTCTTCTCCATCGTTCTGGTTCCTTTTAGAACGCTAGTTTCTTCACATAGAACAGAATTGTTTGCAAAGAGTATTGACCGCGTTGTCCCCCCCCCCAGTGTCGGCTAATATCGTATCTAATATTATGGAGACAGGAGGACACTGAAGGTGAAGCTCCAATGTAGTTTTACTTTAATATATCTTATATCCTTCTGGTATTTCCATCCCATGCTGTACTACATAAGTTTTGTTAGCAGCCCGTGATAGCCTTTTTCTGAATTTATAAATACCAAATGGAGTGCCCCCCCCCCCCCCGTGCTTCTTTTCAGAATTATTAGTGCATCTGTGTCCTGGTCTGAAACCACACTGGTTCTTTAATTCGCACAGCTTTCTCACCCTTGAGATGGCTAAATAAATAAATTGCTGTTCAGTCATTCTCGTAGCATTATTTTTCAAAGTATCCGATACTTATTACAATATACAACCTGCGCCATCGTTCTTTGCGATGTTCTTCACTGACTCTACCGAAGCTCTGACCATCTTCATATCTGATTAATATTTTATGCTCTGAAAAGTAACAGCTAGGGAAACATTTCAAATTCGCATTCCCACCCAAGATATGGGTGGCATTAGTATGATACGAAATCTAACATGTCCTAATACGTATAGAGTCCCAGCATATTTAGTTTGACTTTTCTTTCTTTTCTTTTTTTTTTTTTTTTTGAACGTGGTCTCCTTTTGAGAAGCGAAATATCTAGAAGAAGCCTTATCTTTCAGAAGTCTTATCTCCACCAGCAACCAAGCAATATAATGTAGTGAAGTGATTACTCACTGTTTTTTATGGACACATGGGATTACTGCTGCAGATCGCTATAAATTAAAAATTCAAATGTCGGAGTTCATTTGTAAGAGAAAAAATACTTTTTTTTTTTTACTGTAAAACTATTCTTGATTTTGTAAACCAAAACTCCAGTAGTAGCTAAACTTGACTAGTTTAGCACATCGGACTATTAAAATTTAATAAAAATACGGTCTCTTATGCTATCCTGGACAGTTTTGCGGCGGCACGCAATAGTCTGATTGAAGAGCTACCTGTCATGATATCCATTGGCTACAGGTATGATTTTCAGCAATTGCAATTCTTCTTGTCATAAGAATAACGAAACCAATTATTTCACGTGATTAGAGAAATGTAATCGTTTTCTAAATAACTTTTTCAAGTAACTAATCTTGTAAGTGCGGTAATGCTCTAGCTGTTCAAGTTACTTTGTTTGAAAATCGGCGATTTTTTTAAATTACAGTATGTGGTATTTTATTAAGGAGGATAGTTGCGTTAGGCTACTTTTATAATCAGAAAACTCGGTGAAGTGAATACGGTATAATGTTCTTGTGTTCTTTCTACCTTGTTGAACCCCTCTGACCTTATGTGGTCATCCGGAGTATAAACAGCATTTTATTTGTCTAACTTTGGAATAAATTGCCTTCCAACTTGGTGGAGACAGTGAGTTTGGTTAAGGTTAAAGCAGAATTGGATGATTACCTTATAGGAATTATATGAATATTCAATTTTTGTTTTAATTTTTATTATTTTACTTGTTTATATAGTAATTGTTTAGAAACGTCTTCAAAAATAATTCGCATTTACTCACGGCTATGATGTTTCTACTTGATGTTATCAAGTTGAAATCTGCTGTACATCAATGGAAACAGTGAAGGTGGAGTTGGGTTTCTGGTCCATAAAGATTTAAAAAACAACATTTTCATTTTGGAATTCAAACGTATATCACCAAGGGTGTCAAGATTTTTAAGAGGTACAAACTAAAGGTTATAATGATTTATGCACCAACATCGAGCCATGATGATGAAGAGGTTGAAGAAATGTACACCGAAATTGAGTCTTCTAGATGATCAGAAAACCCACTACACTATTATTATGGGGGACTTCAATGCTAAGGTTGGAAAAAGACAAAACAGCGCAGAAAGGGGAACTATACGAAATTTTGGAATTGGTGAAAGAAATGAAAGAGGTGAAATATTTTGTGGAATTTGCAGAATCTCAAGGATTGTTAGTAATGAACACTTTTTTTTTTTTTTTTTTTTTTTTTCAAGAAAAGGGTAAACAGAAAGTGGACATGGAAGAGACCAAATGGATTAACAACTAATGAAATCGACTTCATCCTCACTAACAGAAGATATATCGTGAATGATGTTACAGTCCTGAATAAGGTAATGTTGGAAGTGATCACGGAATGGTAAGATGTACACTTAATATAGATGTAGGAAAGGAAAGGGAAAAACTGACTCGAGTGATCAATACAAAGGCCTTTGAGATAACAGAAGAGGAGAAAAAGCAGTATGTACTGGAACTTAAGAACAAGTTTGAGCTTCTTCAGACTGCTCAGAACCAAGATATCGACGAGGAATATTACAACTTTCTGAAATTGATAAAGATCAAAAAACCTATAGGGAAAAAGAAATCCAAAGAAGAAAAAATTAGTCAAGAAACACTTGTTATGGTGAATTGAAAGCGACAAATGAAGACCAAGATAAACACTGACAAGGAGAAAATTGAGTATACTGAGTTATGCAACGCCATTAGAAAGAGACTCAGAGAGGACATAAGATTTAACACAAGAAAAGGCGCCTCCGTAGCCAGGTGGGAAGGAGCAACAGTGCGTAGCATACGCTTCGAGGTTCGAGCCCGTCACCACCAAATATGGAGGATGCGGAAAGGTCAGGGAATGACCACCGCATATCCCGGAGCAATATGGCCTTAGTTGCTAATGCTCCTAAAAACCAAATAACAAACAAACAACAACACAAGAAAAGTAGAACAAGCATTAAGGGAAAACAAAGAACTTAAATCAGCAGCCATCAGCAGTAATACAGAAAGACAAATGATACTGAAACTGAAGAATACCGATGGTGTACTTATAAATAGCAGAGAAGGCATAATTCAAATAGCAGAAGACTACTATAGAGAATGACGTAGCCCAGTCGTCAGGATCGAGAGTGCATAGTACGCGTTCCTTGAGTGGACCGGGGTTCAAGCCCGTGACTACTAAATACGATAAATATTTGTACTTACGATTTATTGTAAAATCTAACTTGGTTGTCGTGCCGGAGTATAAACAGAAAATTTAATTTTAATTATACAAGGAGCGAGGGAATGATTCCAGCAGTGGGGAAGATGGATCGCAAATTAGCAACACATGCGACATACCCGGTATTCTTCCTGATGAGGTAGAACATGCATTGAAGAAAATGAAGAATCGGAAAGCCCCGGGGGAAGATAAAATTACTGTAGAATTGTTAAAATTGGGAGGAAGAGACATAACACAAAAACTGGCAAGGCTCTTCACAAAGTGCATCAGAAAAGGTGTGACGCCTAAGCAGTGGAATAATGCAATCATAGTTTTGCTGCATAAGAAAGGAGATGAATCAGAAATTGGAAATTATAGACCAATTATCTTGTTATCCCACATCGACAAGTTGTTCATAAGGGTCATTACTAATAGATTAGAAAGAATACTTGATGAGAATCAACCGAAAATGCAAGCTGGCTTTAGGACAGGATTCTCAACTATGGATATTACTCCATTAGCTATGATATTACTTCACGTAATATTACAGCTAATGGAGAAAGCAAATGAGTATAAAACACCATTATATAATGCCTGGCATGTGTGGATTATGAAAAGGCATTTGACTCCATACAGCATAAGGCAATGTTTCGGGCACTGGAAAGAAAAGGCGTAGATACCTCATATATTACGATATTGAAGAAAATATATGAGAACGCTACCTCCTTTATTAGAGTAGACAAAGACAGTAGGAAATTTAAAATCGAGAAAGGAGTTCGACAAGGAGAGACAATATCTCCGAAGCTGTTTACTGCTGCCCTTGAGGAAGCTTTCAGAAGATTAGACTGGTCGCAGAAAGGAGTCAACGTGAACGGAGAGCACCTAAACCATTTAAGATTTGCAGATGACATTGTGGTCATAAGCCACGATCCCAAAGAATTAGAGGAAAATCTTAATCAGTTATGCACAGTTGGTAAGGATTTTGGACTAAAGATGAATATGGCTAAAACAAAAGTAATGATGAACAAGTATTCCAAAGAAAAGGACATAATGATTGAAGGAGCAGTAATTGAAAAGGTGGAGTCATATACTTATCTGGGACAAGTTATTAGCTGTAATAATGATAAATGGCTGGAAGTCAAGAGAAGAATAAATTTTGGATGGATAGCATTCAGGAAATATAGTCGCATACTGCAGAGCAATATCCCAGTTTGTCTGAAACGTAAAATAATGAACCAACGTATACTCCCCACCATGACTTATGGAAGTGAAACTTGGGCACTCACCAAAAGAATGGAAGAGAAACTGAGAACTACCAGCGAAGACTGGAACGAATTATATTGGGAATCAGATTGTTAGATAAGAAGAGAAACACGTGGATTAGGCAGTTGTTGTTGTTGGAGTGGGATTTATTGGCGCAAGGGCTGCTATGACCATATTGCGCCGAAGGATTAGGCAGCAAACTCAAGTAAAGGACACTTATCAAAACTAAAGAACTAAAATGCTCATGGGCAGGACACATAGCTCGAAGACATGATGACAGATGGACTAAGAAAATAACAGAATGGTACCCAAGAGGAACTAGAAGAAAACCTGGAAGACAACGGCGGAGATGGACAGATGAAATTCATGAGTTTGTGGGTAGTAAATGGATGGCCATTGCACAAAACACAAGGAACTGGAAAGGTTGTTGGAGAAGCCTTCATTCTGCAGTGGATTGAAGGCTGATGATGATGATGATGATGTTTCTAAACAATTACTATTGAAACTCGACTTCTAGGAAACCCTAGTTGTCGTTTATTTATTTTTTGGCTGATGCAGAAAAGCTTCTCTTTCTTATATCATTTGGCCTTACTAATGCTATTATCATAATCATGAGATCTGCATAATTCAGACGTTTATTAGAGAGCATGAATTTGCACTTGAATTCAAGATGGCTTCTCCATCTGAAGAATATCTTCACTAAAAAATGAATAGCAAATTCTTAGAATATCTTCACTTAAAATAATTTATCGATGAGCTGAGTCCTGTGTGGAAGAACATTTATCTTCCATGAAAATGTTCTTCCACGCAGGAAATCCAAGGATTATGATACCTCAGTTCCTAATATAGAACTGGTTCTTCATCAAATAGTAAGTGGTCTCTGGTGATAACACTCAGAGAAAGCAATTGTAAAGAAGTTGGATATGTGCTTTTATACGTTATACCAAATCAGAGCTTCCAAGTTGTAATATAGCTAAAACTATCTATTTTATCACTAGCGACCACCTTCTTTGTGATGAGGCAGTTAGTCGTAAAGCAGTCTGTCGTAGCAGTGTCCCATCTTTGAAACAAATGGCCAGTTAATCTTTTGGCAAGGCAATCTATTTTAAAGTAGAGAAATACAAGAGTAACTTGTTGCACAGATAAGTCTCTTCTGTAAGAATGAAGACCATTGCATCATCTCTGCAATTAAATCCTTTGGCTGCAAAAACAGATTAAAGGACAAGATAGTCCTGCAAACATTTTTTTTAATTTCTCTTAAGCCATATAGGTTTAGCTGTATTATAACTTTTGAATTTCTTCTTTTTAGTGCTATCTCTTATTCAGTAAATTTAGTAACTTAACGTGAAGTGCTCTTGCAAATTACAGGTATGTAGCTAGTTAAAAAGATAGCAACTTGCTGACGGAACAAATAATAGATTTAATTCCTCACAACCAAGGTTTTTGCCGCCATTACAACTGATCAAACAGCTTGTCAGCTATGTGACTAAAGTAGAGAGAAAAATGTCAAACGACTCCTGGGCACTTACTTGGCTTCCTACTCCTTACTAAACTATGGTAGAGGAGATCTAGTAAGCTTGAGCCTCATGTTTTTATTTCTGCGATAAATTTTGTTTTATTTTATTTCTGTTATAATGATGGCAAAAACGAAACAACGATCTTTTTGTAATTTTTGTTATTTGCGAGAAACTTGACTGAATTTCAACTCAGTACATTAATAAATCAAAATTTTTAAATTGATAGAGATTGAACATACCTCGCTATAATTATTTTATCCTCCATTGCAAAAGTATTTCTTCTCTGAAGCATAGCATTGACGTTCCTCTGATACTGTACTAGGCATCTGTTTCCATCTAACAAATTGAACTGTTACATTCTTATCAGTCTTACTACCTTTTAGAGAGAGATATAATCTTTATTACCCTTCACGGCCATAAAGCCAGGGGCTTACAGTTTCCCAAACTTCCGGGAAAATTGAACAATTATTTACAAAAAGGTAATTTTACAAAGAAAACATATTATAATACAAAGGAGAGAACTCCTTACGAGAGTTAAATCTGATTGAGCTGGCTTAACATCGAGATAAGAGCACCAGCTCAATCAGACAGGAACAGATGCAAGATATACATCAGTCATTGCTGATTAGTCCTACTCGTCATAATTTTTTTTCCGGTAAGTCCGGTCAGCAGCGAATTTGTTCAGGTCGGCGTCCAGTGCCTGGGTTTGCTTGAGCATCTGCTGAGGAAGGAACCTGTCCGAGAGATGGAGTCGTGCTGAATGCCAGTAGAGCTCGGGATTGGCCCTAAGGGCAGCAGGGGGGGGGATCCTCCAGCCACAGGTATCCCAGAATGAAGGTGTTGCAATTATGCCTGTTATCATCTTGACTGTTGCTAGGAGGCGTTGGTCGTCGACTAAGGTGGGAAGCCGTGGAATTCCGAGAGAGTTGGCAAGCTGCGTGGTAAGAATCAGCTGGAAGGTTGTGCTTCCTGTTGGCCCACTCTAGGAGCCAGAATTCTGTGGCAAAGAGTGGTTTCTTTATTGACGGTGCCGCTGACGCCCAAATTTCAGCAGCATAGAGTAAAGGTGGAAAGATAACTGTTCTTATGTATACCTCACGGTTATCTTTTTATCTGTGATATGAAGGAGATGTTGTTTTGCTATCCACCGGAGTCTTGAAGCACGTGTGAGGAGCATGTCCATGTGTGCTTTGAATCGAAGTTTTGGGTCGAATACAACGCCGAGATCACGATGGCTGGGCACAATTGGGATGAGGGTGTTGCCGACCGAAGGCTGGAGAGAAGGAGTTTGCTTCAATGAATACACCATGAATTCGGACTTAGCAGGATTGATCTCGAGCCCAAACTGGCAGAGGTAAGATGTGACTGTGGTGAGAGTGTTGTTAATTTCCACTTTTACCAGATCTAGGTCTTGACCGGGGATGATGGGAGTGAGTATCTTGATATCGTCCGCATAGCTCAGTAGACATCGAGAATGTGCAACCAGTGGGAAGATAATGGATGAAAACAGAAGGCCCGAAAGGACCCCCTCAGAAGAGAGGAGAGAAAGCATAATATGTTCCCTGTGATCTGGAAGTGGCATTCCAGGAGAGTGAGAAGTTGGTTTACTTGGACGGCATCAAATGCAGCCTCACTGTCTAAGTAAGTCACAGCTAGTTCCTGCCTATTCTCCAATGCTGACAAGATAGTATTCGTGGTGGCTAGCAGATTGGTGATCGTTGATCTGTTTGGAAGGGAGTAGTGAATTTGGGCTGGATTACTGGGCAAGATCTGCTTAGTGAGGATGGGGAGTAAGGCCTTCTCCAGGAGCTTCAGCAGGCTGGAGGAGTTGGAGATGGGTCGGAAGTGTTTAGGTTTCGATGGCGACTGAACTTTGGCTAAAGGTTTGATGAGATAGTTTTTCCACTGCTGTGGGAAAATTTTGTTCGAGAGTAACTGGTTGAAGATAATTAAAAGTGGCTGAATAATGTACGGACTTAGGCATTTGAGCATGAATTGAGAACTCCATGAATGGAGCATGAACTCCATCATCACCGGTGGTTGACGAGGCAGGTAGAGAATTGATGGCTACGATCAGCTGTTGTTTTGTGATCTGAATGTTGTTCAACGCTTCTTGCTGGATGGGCTCTGTTAGTAGAGCTAGATCTGAGTTTGGCATAGGATTACGGTTAAATCTTGTGACGAAATCGAGCCACAATTCAGGATCAAGTTGTAAAGGAAAATGAGGGTTCACTTTCCTGTATGGAATTTTTCCTTTAGCCAGCTCACGGTTAACGTATAATTTGATTGCCTCAGATTTCAGGCGATTAAATTGAGCCTGTGCCCTTGAATAAACGATACGATCATTGTCATTTTGAGACTTTTAGTAGTGTTATTACGTGTTTACAGATGTGAATAAGTTTCAGTTGCTAGTGCCTAATATTCATTGAAATGTGCTTCTCTAAAACTGAACCACTAGGTGTGTCTCTAAAATTTGGCACTTCTCAATCCCAAGGGTTCTAGTTTTTATGGAGTTTACTGTATTTTAAAGAAATACTTATTAGGATTTAGTTTCCGTTTTGAACATATCCAATCGATTTTGTTAAAACGTTTAACAAATATTGAAGTCAGTTGTATTCTTAAAGATGTGTATATACTGAGGTAATTAATAATGATAAAATTAACTGCTTATTTCCATTGATATTTTAAAGAGTAATTGTATATTCCTATCATCAAATGTTTGCACTTAAAAACAATCTCTGACTGGAATATGTCATTACTATTGAAATGTTAGTGTAAACATGGCGTGTGACGTTTTGGAATTTGTGTTGTGGATCAGCGTTAATCGACGTATCTGGGTTGCAACATATGGTCCAACACTAATTTAAAAGTAGAAAACAGGCCTATAATCATCCTATTTAGTTCTTAATCGGAGGTCTGTTTTTCATTTTTTTTTATCCCCGATATCTGGATGGCCTAAATTCGGCACCGCGTCTGTGTGAAGGTCTAATGATACTTCTGGAGTTATTTCTGTCATAACCATGAAATTACGATTACCTTGTTTAAAGGCGGCTTCGAAGATGTGGCCAATTTTTTTTTTTTTTTTTTCTCTCTTAACAATTTTGTAAGATTTACATCTTTCCTATTTGTTTTCTCTAACAAATGGCGTAATTCACCGAACATAGGTCATCTCAAAATGTAAAGTTCCAAGTAGAATCAATGGACCATCATACGCGTATTGAGGAAAAAAAAACATAAAATAAATGCCATAATGCCTCATCACTGCTTACTGGTTGATTCAGGAGAGACAATTACCTTTCCTCCCCAGCGCCTGAGTAAATTTGAACAAATTCTCTGTACTCTATGATAATGTTGTACACTATTTGCATTATATTTATGCCGACCGGGCTAGCCGGGTGGGTAAAGTGCCTGCCTGGCAACTTAAAGGTCGCGGGTTCGAATCCCGCCTTGGGCTTTGATATTACGATGGTGCCGAACTCTCTGGTTGGACCTCACGGCCACGATACACGAAGGAAGCAGGAAAAAACTGGTTCCTTCATGTATTACCCACATCATACAATAAAAAATATATAAAAATTCGAGATAAATTTTCAATTACTGTCAATCATATACAGAAGTATTGTTATCCCCCCCCTGAAAACAGTCCAGATCCGCCCCTGTCACTATGTTCCATTTAGAGTGTTATTTTGTCCAACAGTTAACAAGGTTTCCAGACGAATGGTGTTTATAATATTAGCACCGCCAGGACTTCCTCAAGGTTCAGGAATTTGGACTGTGAAAAACCAGTGTCACTGAGATTATTATAAGGCTGCTTTCTATTTGGGAAAGTAGGTTAAAAATACGCTGATGTGTGAGATGTGCACGAGTACATATTTGCAAACTTGCGAGAGCGTCTTCTCTGTTAGGGAAACTTTCAAGTCAAATGAAATCTTGTTAGCAAGATTTCATTTGGTTTGAAAGGTGTACAAGTTACCTGTTTGTCTACTGTATAACCGCTTTCTACTATGTGTACATAGTTTCTCAAAATAAAAGTAGCGCATCAGAAAAGAATCGCAGTCGTAAAAATAAGCTTAACTTATTACTTTCTGGCCAAGTGAGGAAAATGTCGAAAATTAGCATTGGTTATTTAAGTACTTAGTCTTTGTAAACTGAGAGTAGGAATTAATTTTTAAGCGAAAGACGTCCATCTGTGGACATTTTCGTGGAAAAGGTGTGTTAGTGCTTAAAGTGGGACGACGAATCGGTCAAAACGAATTCCTTCTCACGTTTCAAATGAAGTGTTCGCGGATAACAAGGGGCTCCAATGACAGTGTTCATGCAAGATGTTTCCGAAACGTTCGATGCAATCACGCACTGCTGTATTCGCGTTTATTGATATCTGTGCTCCAGACAGAATGCAACCCCTGCGTTTATTAGTTCCTGACCTTTTCAACCTGTCTGATTATTTTTTATTATTTTTTTTCCCCTAACAGTGACACTTAACTTTGATGTTGTAGCTCGAATATTTCAACTCTCAGTTGCTTCTGTGCTGCGCACAGTCCATTTGATTATTTTATTTTTTCCATCCCTACTTAGTATTTTTATTAAACATTTCCTTATTTTTTAGACTTGTTTTGATGTAGAAATGAATTGTGCTGGAAATAATTCGGGATTTTGTAATGTAAATGACGCTGCACTGTCTTGAGTGGGGCAATGTCCGACATCACAAAAGAAAATTACTCTTTTCAGATGCATCGAATTGAGAAACGTACACCATTTGGAACAAACCTTAGTGTCTCCACTATTTGTTAAATGCTAGTTGGCGCGAGGAAAATAGAGAAAGGAAAATTCTGATGCAGTGGTATGAAAAGGGGGGGATAAAAGAGCAATTCTTGTATTCTTAATGGTTTCCTATTCTGATACTTTTCTTCTGAAATGGATGTAAGGTTCCTTCGGGGTCTTCTTCTAAAGTAATTTGGTGTACCATGTGGCTTGCGAAATCTTACGTATAGGATGATCTCCATTTCGATTTAAAATCAGCAGAATTTCGGAAAAGCTGAATCAAAGCCATTGCCTTTCCATTATTTTTAATTGCAAATGTGTCGCTTACATTATATGAAATTTACTATTTTCATTATTTTTTGTTAAATATGTTAAGTTTTTGTTTTTTTTTTTTCCTATTTATATTTTTACCTCTTATATAACAACTTCGTATTTATCTTTTTGTTTCTTTCGGTATCTTTTTCCCCTTAATACAGACGATTAAAAGCCTCTTGAATCGTGAAATCATTGATCCTTGCAAATGTTCAGAATGTTTAAATTTTTTTTTTTTTTTTTTTTTTTGAGGAATAAGCAACTTTAATGTTGAGCCATTTGTCGCAGTGTAGTGCCCCAGTGGTGGGCATCCAAGGTCAGCTTGAACCGAAATGCCCTAACGCTGTCAAATGGTAGAATGTAAAACAGGATGTACGGACTGGAAGTTTGGCAGGTAAAGGGCGGAGTTGTAGGATGTATGAGCAGGACCGTCACAGTGTTTCAAAAAGTGACGTGATCTGTGGTGTTGAATTCCTATGGCAAAGGTTCTTTATTCGTTTTTGACACGGGAAGTGACGACGCAGGCCATGCTAGTACCACGCACATACATCAGCTACAGACTGGAGGATCATAACCTGGACCTTGGAAGGAACACGTGATGGGTAAGACGTTTTATGCCTTTGTAATTTCCTAAGAACAGGAAGAAACCACCCGTTCCCACCCTCGGTTATTAATATATTCTCAAGAACGACCAGTTCTTCCAAATTGATAGGATAATCTAGGAATGTAAGCCTAATTCTCCGCTTTCATGAGTAAA